>NC_091982.1:152987628-153287628 GCF_044704955.1 Pristiophorus japonicus | reverse complement strand
AATCAGGCAATGTATAAATGGAAATCGTTCTTTTGCTTATTTCATAATGCGTCTTCTGTCTTTCTTTTCTTCATTTTATTCCTTTCTTCTCTTCCTTGCCACCCTCGTTTTCCTTTTTCGTTCTTTCTCTACTTCTCATTCTATCTCTGTTCATTTGTTTTTCCCTCTGTCTCTCTCTGTGCATTTCTCTCTCTCTGTCTTTCTCTCTCACTCTTGCTCCCTCACTCTCATTCAGTCCTCCTTGTTCCCTCTGAGATGCCCCCAGAGAAGTGTTTGAGTCCTGGGCCCCATCGATTCCTCCCCCAAGCTTGTAAAGGTGTAAAGTCAGGTGTCTGAAGATAGCCCTGTTATGATTAGCAATGGAGTCGCAACTTCTGGTTGTCGGTGGCAGCAACACAGCTTCCCATGCCTGGCTGTGACTGCTGTGGTGTAGAAGGGACAGCACTGGAAATTAAGTGACTAATGAAAGCTCACTACGTGTTTCTGCCACAGGACCACTGCCTCCTCAGAACCTTCTGCTGGCTGGTGTCACAACAACTACAGCAAGGATTCGCTGGAACAAAACCCTGACTGGCTTCGGTGATGGTTACATCATCAATATCACAACCAGCCGGGACATGAAAAGCCGTTACATTCCCAATGGAAAGTTAACCGTGTACACACTCCGTGACCTGGATGCGGGACGCAGATACAAGTTGGCGCTAATGGCGGTGCAGGACACGGAGAGAGGAAAGCTGGTTAGTGATCCCGCCCATCTGACCATCAGCACATGTAAGTACAAGGACCCAGAATACGGGAGCATTCAGTAATTAAACTGAGCATGTACATATAAGGATACTGGTACGGGAGGCAGGTGTGATATCTTCTTTACAATATCACAAACACACATATACACAAAATGGCGCTACAGGAACTTGTCATGTGACCTTGTCACATGATCCTTTTATTATATACATCATTAGTTGCATTACCACAGTAGTCCACTAGTGGAACACCAGTGGGAGCTCTGTATTACAGTGGGGATTGAGAGCGGGTACACACTGGGCAAGGGACAGAGGGAGGGTATAGATCAGGGAGGGAGGTAGATAGAGAGAGGATATGCAGTAGGGAAAGGAGGAAAGGGAAATTAGTGAATATGGACTGGAGAAATGAGGGCGGGGGAACAAATGGATGTAGACTGGGGAAAGGAGGGGATAGAGAGTGGATATAGACCTGGGAAGGCGGGGGATAGAGAGCGGATATAGACCTGGGAGGGCGGGGGATAGAGAGCGGATATAGACCTGGGAGGGCAGGGGATAGAGAGTGGATATAGACCTGGGAGGGCAGGGGATAGAGAGCGGATATAGACCTGGGAGGGCGGGGGATAGAGAGCGGATATAGACCTGGGAGGGCAGGGGATAGAGAGTGGATATAGACCTGGGAGGGCGGGGGATAGAGAGCGGATATAGACCTGGGAGGGCAGGGGATAGAGAGTGGATATAGACCTGGGAGGGCAGGGGATAGAGAGCGGATATAGACCTGGGAGGGCAGGGGATAGAGAGCGGATATAGACCTGGGAGGGCGGGGGATAGAGAACGGATATAGACCTGGGAGGGCGGGGGATAGAGAGCGGATATAGACTTGGGAGGGCGGGGGATAGAGAACGGATATAGACTTGGGAGGGCGGGGGATAGAGAGCAGATATGGACCTGGGAGGGCGGGGGATAGAGAGCGGATATAGATCTGGGAGGGCGGGGGATAGAGAGCGGATATAGATCTGGGAGGGCGGGGGATAGAGAGCAGATATGGACCTGGGAGGGCGGGGGATAGAGAGCGGATATGGACCTGGGACAGCGGGGGATAGAGAGCGGATATGGACTTGGGACAGCGGGGGATAGAGAGCGGATATGGACCTGGGACAGCGGGGGATAGAGAACGGATATAGACCTGGGAGGGCGGGGGATAGAGAGCGGATATGGACTTGGGACAGCGGGGGATAGAGAGCGGATATGGACCTGGGACAGCGGGGGATAGAGAGCGGATATAGACCTGGGAGGATGGGAGATAGAGAACGGATATAGACCTGGGAGGGCGGGGGATAGAGAGCGGATATAGACCTGGGAGGGCGGGGGATAGAGAGCGGATATAGACCTGGGAGGATGGGAGATAGAGAGCGGATATGGACCTGGGACAGCGAGGGATAGAGAGTGGATATGGACCTGGGACAGCGGGGGATAGAGAGTGGATATGGACCTGGGAGTGTGGGGGATAGAGAACGGATATGGACCTGGGAGGGCGGGTAATAGAGAGTGGATATCGACCTGGGAGGGCGTGGGATAGGGAGCGGATATAGACCTGGGAGTGCGGGGGATAGAGAGTGGATATGGACCTGGGACAGCGGGGGATAGAGAGCGGATATAGATCTGGGAGGGCGGGGGATAGAGAGTGGATATAGACCTTGGAGGATGGGAGATAGAGAGCGGATATAGACCTGGGACAGCGAGGGATAGAGAGTGGATATGGACCTGGGAGTGTGGGGGATAGAGAACGGATATGGACCTGGGAGGGCGGGTAATAGAGAGTGGATATCGACCTGGGAGGGCGTGGGATAGGGAGCAGATATAGACCTGGGAGGGCGGGGGATAGAGAGTGGATATGGACCTGGGAGTGTGGGGGATAGAAAGCGGATATGGACCTGGGAGGGCGGGGGATAGAGAGCGGATATAGACCTGGGAGGGCGGGGGATAGAGAGTGGATATAGACCTGGGAAGAGGAGGGGATAAAGAGAAGATCCAGTGCAGGGTGGGGAGGGGGTCGAGGCTGAAGGACAAGGAGGATTTGTAGAGGAATTTCAGAAGGATGTCTGGCGAGGCATATCCTCATTAACCCAGTATGTCTCTCCACAGACGTTGTTAGAGGTATTTGGGCATGTCAGGGAGATCTGGCTTTGCTGTTTATGCCTGTCGATAGAGGCCATTGCAGGTTAGGATGGTATCCTTGAAGTGACATCTTTTTAAATTCTTATCCTCGTGTTCAAATCCCTCCACGGCCGCGCCCCTTCCCGATCCTTGTAACTTCCTTCAGCCCGCCAACCCTCCGGGAACTCTGCATTCCTCCAATTCTTATGCCTCCCTCACTTTCTTTGCCCCACCATTGGCGGCCGAACCTTTAGCTGCCTAGGCCCTAAGCTCTGGAATTCTCTCCCCAAGCCTCATGATCTCTGCACCTTTCTCTCCTTATGTTGCTGCTTAAAATCTACCTCTTTGACCAAGTGTTTGGTCATCTATTCTGATATCTCCATCATTGGCTTGGTGTCAATTTTTTCTGATAATGCTCCTGTGAAACACTTTGGGATGTTTTACTATGTCAAAGTCATTGCACGCAGTTGAAGGAGCACCAACACAATGACGGACCTGTGCACAACCAGTAAACCGGATATAAGTTTAATGACTGTAATCTTTCATAGAATCATAGAATCATGGGAATTTACAGCACGGAAGGAGGCCATTTCGGCCCATTGTGTCCGGGCCAGCCAACAAAGAGCTATCCAGCTTAATCCCACTTTCCAGCTCTTGGTCCATAGTCCTGTAGGCTACAATACTTCAAATGCACATCCAAGCACTTTTTAAATGTGGTGAGGGTTTCTGCCTCCAGCACCCTTTCAGGCAGTGAGTTCCAGACCCCCATCAAGAAATTTCCCCTCAAATCCTCTCTAAACCTTCTACCAATTACTTTAAATCTATGCCCCCTGGTTGTTGACCCTCTGCTAAGGGAAATAGGTCAGTTCAGCTGGGGATTTTTTCACAGGGACCTTAGGTAACAGTTCTCAACCTGGGGTCTGCAGAGACTTTCCAGGGGATCTGTGAATCAATGGGAGCGCCAAGCAGGGCCAGCCTTCTGGGACATGAGGTGGCCTCATTCCACTCCCGCCTTCCAGCTCGCACCAAGCCTGCCTCCAGCTGCCACATGTGCAGCTGGCTGTCTCACCGAGGCGGGGAGTGTATGGAGGAGCACAGAGAGCAGCACGAAGATCGCCAGGTTACCGCAGTTACCAAGGCTAGTGGTGCGTGCCAAAAAATTGATCAATGATAGGTCGAGGATAGACAGACCCTGCAGTGAGAAACAGGCATACCCATCTCACCGATATCTATAAGTAAATACCCGTTTGCTTAAAAGCATTATTAAAACACTCTTTATATGCTGCACTTTCACATTATGAGCATTATATAGTATTAACATTTAGATGAGGGAGGTCCATGATTGCTAATCTATTTGAAAAGGGGACCTTCAATCAAAACGATTTGAGAACCACTGACCTAAGACATTAGGCCCTTGGAAGATATGAGTGTAGCAAGAAATATAACCTAAAGGGTACACTCCTAAAGGGGGTGCATGAACAGAGAGACCTAGGGGTATATGTGCACAAATCGTTGAAGGTGGCAGGGCAGGTTGAGAACGTGATTAAAAACTTACGGGATCCTGGGCTTCATGAATAGAGGGATAGAGTACAAAAGCGTGGAATTTATGATGAACCTGTATAAAATACTGGTTCAGCCTCAACTGGAGTATTGTGTACAATTCCGGGCACTGCGCTTTAGAAAGGGTGCAGAAAAGATTTACAAGAATGGTTCCAGAAATGAGAGACTTCAATTACGTGGATAGACTGGAGAAACTGGGGTTGTTCTGCGTAGTGCATAGAAGTTTGAAAGAAGATTTGTTAGAGGTGTTCAAAATCATGAGGGGTCTGGACAGAGTAGATAGAGAGAAACTGTTTGCATTGGCAGAAGGGTCAAGAACCAGAGGACACAGATTTAAGGTGATTGGCAAAAGAACCAAAGGCGACATGAGGAAAAACTGTTTTACACAGCGGGTGGTTAGGATCTGGAATGCACTGCCTGAAAAGGTGTTGGAGGCAGACTCAATATCTTTCAAAAGGGAGTCGGATAAGTACCCGAGAGAAATTTTTTGCAGGGTTACAGGGAAAGAGTGAGCGAGTGGCACTAGCTGAGGTGCTCTTGCAGAGAGCCAGCACAGGGTTGGTGGGCCAAATGGCTCCTTCTGTGCTGTAATGATTCTATGATTCAATTGCATGTTGCATCTTGAAGACATCTTAGCTGCAGTGAGTTTCATCAGTGGATAGGATGTCACAGCTCCTGTTGGACAGTGATGGACCATAAGGATCAATGAAAGATAATGACACCAATTACTTTGTGCCTTTTGTTAGTGGAAATCCAGAGTAGCACAAGACGAGGGGAAACACAAGGCAATTCAAAGGCCAAGCCGGAGCCTGTGGATCTGGGCGTGTACAACAACCAACTGCATATCGCACTGCAGCCTGATGATGAGGTGGAAATCAGCAACGGAAGCTATGAGGACAATTCCCAAATCATAAAGTGGGTGGAACGCTTAACTGTTTTAAAATGGAACTTCTTTAAATCTCTGGATTTTAGGTTTTTATGTTTTTGGGGCGATAATGGTGGCGGGGCAGGAAAGTTAGCGGCCGGGAATAGTTTGCGCTTTAGTAGTTAAGTTTAGGCATCTGGGCCCTGCGTCAGGGGCGCAGCGCGAAAGGGGGCGTTGTACAACTATCTCTCGTGACGCTAGGATGGGAAACTCCCGAGCTAAAGAACAGGGCCGGGAGTGTCCAAGAGAGGCCTGGGGGAGCGGGGTGGGGGGGGGGACCTAAAAAACACAAAAACATTGGCCATGCCACCACAACACAAATCGCAAAAAAAATTAAAAGAAAAAGCAATCACACTTACCTTCGGAATCCATTACTCGCCTCTTCACTAACGGGATGGTTGGACTGCCCTGACTTCCCACGCGGTCAGTGCGGGGCGCGCTTCCAGGCGGACGGGTCGGACAGGAACTCAAATTCGTGCCAGTGTCACAACCAGGGGCATTGCACATCGGCGCACCGCTGCAAAACCGTACCCAAGGATCGCTGCGGGGCACTGGAGGGTGAGCGCCCGCCCAGAGGCCCTCACCGCTGCCATTGCCGCCGCTCCGGGGCGAAACCCGGAGCGCAGAAGACCGGAAAATCCAGCCCTTGCCTCCTCTGACACTTCCAATCCCAGGCTTCCCAGTGGTGCAAAGTCTGAAAATGACTCCTGAAGTGCAGGACACCACCAAGGTCAAGAAGAGCAGGAGAAAAGACATGGCAAGTCATTTGGTGGAGGCAGGGAAAACTGAGGGAGGTGAGGAGTACTGCAGTTTTGACACCAAGGAAAAGACTGCGTTAGATTAGGAGACGGTGAGATGAATATGGGTCATTAGTGTATGTGAGGTCACATGGAGTTCACAGATACCCAGTGACAGTTCCAGGTATATAGCTATCCACGGCTGGGCGAGTTATGGCCCCTCGTTGACAAGTGGTTGCAGACTGAACAGAGTAGAGCCAAGGTTGTAGCAACAGGGCAACTAGGCTGTGACAAAGGCACAACGGTCCGCAAAACAATTGTCCGCCATTTCCCGCTGTGGAGAAGCAGAATGACATATATTATAGTACAAGCCAAAGAAACAGGACCTGATGAGATACTGTTCACAGGTATAAACAAAAGCCAAACTGAGCCCCAACCATACTTCAGCATCAACATGTGTCCTAGAAAACAATCTCAGAAAATAACTTCAAAATTGAGATAATACTTGTAGGTTAGAAATCCTGATAAACAATAACTAATACATAGAGTTACTTGGTGATCTTTGACCTATCACAATGTGAATTAGAATTGTACAAATGTAGATGGAGCTTTATTCTGATCCAACCTGGGAGTACTTGATGGAGTAGTGTAGAGAGGTATTTATTCTGCTTTGAACTGAACTGTACCTGCCCTGGGAGTGTTTGATGGGACAGTGTAGAGGGAGCTTTACTCTGTATCTAACAATGCTGTACCTGAAGCCAATGAAGTACTTTTGAAGTGTAGTCACTATTGTAATGTAGGAAACGCGGCAGTCAATTTGTGCACAAACAAGCTCCAACAAACACCAATGAGACAATGTGCAGATAATCTGTTTTTGTTAAGTTGATTGAGGGATAAATATTGTCAAGGATACCGGAGATAACTCCCTTGCTCTTCTTCAAAATAGCGCCATGGGGTCTTTTACATCCAGCTGAGAAAGCAGACAGGGCCTCGGTTTAACATGTCATCCAAAAGACGGCACCTCTGACAGTGCAGCACTCCCTCAATACTGCACTGGAGTATCAGCCTAGATTTTTTTGTGCTTAAGTCCCTGGAGTAGGTCTTGAACCCACAACCTTCTGATTGGTAGGCAAGAGTGCTACCCACTAAGCCTAAGCTGACACTGTATTGAACCCATGCTGTACCTGCCCTGGGAGTGTTTGATGGAGCAGTGTAGAGGGAGCTTTACTCTGTATCTAACCCGTGCTGTACCTGCCCTGGGAGTGTTTGATGAGACAGTGTAGAGGGAGCTTCACTCTGTAACTAACCCGTGCTGTACCTGCCCTGGGAGTGTTTGATGGAGCAGCGTAGAGGGAGCTTTACTCTGTATCTAACCCGTGCTGTACCTGCCCTGGGAGTGTTTGATGAGACAGTGTAGAGGGAGCTTCACTCTGTAACTAACCCGTGCTGTACCTGCCCTGGGAGTGTTTGATGGAGCAGCGTAGAGGGAGCTTTACTCTGTATCTAACCCGTGCTGTACCTGCCCTGGGAGTGTTTGATGAGACAGTGTAGAGGGAGCTTCACTCTGTATCTAACCCGTGCTGTACCTGCCCTAGGGGTGTTTGATGGAGCAGCGTAGAGGGAGCTTTACTCTGTATCTAACCCGTGCTGTACCTGCCCTGGGAGTGTTTGATGAGACAGTGTAGAGGGAGCTTCACTCTGTATCTAACCCGTGCTGTACCTGCCCTAGGGGTGTTTGATGGAGCAGCGTAGAGGGAGCTTTACTCTGTATCTAACCCGTGCTATACCTGCCCTGGGAGTGTTTGATGGCACAGTGTAGAGGGAGCTTTACTCTGTATCTAACCTATGCTATACCTGTCCTTAGAGTGTTTGATGGGGCAGTGTAGAGGGAGCTGTACTCTGCATCTAACCTGTGCTGTACCCACTCTGGGCCTGTTTGGTGGGACATTTGTCTAATACTGTCAGTGCTGCTTTCAGTTCTGATGCTTCTGTTAGAATTTGAAAATCAGTAAAAATGAAAAAAGTACATCTGTTTTAACTTGCTTTTCAGATACTCCGAGATGCTGGATGGGAGAGGGAGAATCAGTGCCACATTTGCCAGTCTACAGCCCAAACCCATAACTCACCGAGCACGTAGGTACCAGAACGCAATAGGCTTGCAATGTGTGGTTCATTTTAAAATTACAGAAGTCTTGATCCTTAAAGGTGCAATAGCAGCAGCAATTTTCATTTATATAGCGCCTTTAGCACGGAAAACCATGTCAAGGTCTGTCACAGAGGGGTAATCAAAAAAATAGATGCCAAGCCAATCAAGGGGATATGTTAGGAAGGAGTGACCAAAAGCTTGGGTTTTTTAGTATTCATTCCAGTTCACCTTCACTGCATGTCTTGGTAATCCCAATTTTATTGAAGAATGGAGTTGGTTTAACGTCAGCATCAAAGCCTGAAAGAGAGAATGCACCTGCTGTGAGTTAGAAGGACTTCAAATCAGTCATTTTGGGTGTTGACACATCCACTCTGACTGAGGAGGCAACATGCTGTTCCATCTTTTAACTTGTGGCTCAATGTTTCATCGTTAAAAAATTAAAGCTAACTGCTCACTCAACTGATCATGAACTGAGTGGCTCCTTGATGCATCAAACTGTCCTTCAGTCACTTACCTACTGGAGCGTGAAAACTGCCTGTGGCAAACCATATTCCCCTACAACAGGATGCCGTTACATTAACACAATGCTGCAGAGTTTTATCCTTCATCTTAAACTAAGGGATGCTTGTGCGTATTTTTGTTTTCCTAACCAGGCCCAGAGCCTCCAATCAAACTGGAAAACTTGGAGGAATCTACCAATCGTATCAGTCTGGCCTTGGAGATGCAAGAGTCTGAGACCAACACTAAGCCAGGTAGGATCCCGGTGCTGTGTCTGTAGACATCTCTTAGCTTGGTGTGCAGAGAGGGGTAGCAGTGAGGGCTATTTTAATATAAAGGATAACATAACTAAGTGTTAAAATAGTCAGAGAGTAATCTTATGAGTTACTGCTGGCCAATGTACAACTGAGCCACACAAACCAGGAAAGTCCCAGGTTCGATTTGTGGTCTCTAAGTTAGCTGAACTCAGCCTTGCAGTGATAGGGGCCGCAAATGGCTTCAAATGCCCCTGGGTGAGGAAGAGAAACAGCTAGCCAGGGTTTCTGTAGACTTGCAACTGTGGATTTTCATTCAGAGAGTTACAGATCTGTGTGCTGGGGGCATTACCTTAACCAAGGCTGCTGGGACCTCAACTCCAAAGAATAATTTTAAAAGGTCTTGAGTATTTTCAGGCATGTCAAGAATGCTAACACTGTTCCTTTGGATAAGTGAATATAATAATGGAGCACCTGGGAGAATTCTGTCTGTGCATTCACTCCAGCCTGAGGGTTTGGGATGTGAAAAGTACAGGAAGAGAACTTAGAAAAATGGGTTGCATATGGGTGATGGAGGAGCTGGTATCTGGGAATGGGATGGGCTGTGTGTGGGTGATGGAGGAGCTGGTATCTGAGAGTGGAACAGGCTGTGTGTGTGATGGAAGAGCTGGTATCTGGGAATGGGATAGGCTGTGTGTGGGTGATGGAGGAACTGGTATCTGGGAATGGGATAAGCCGTGTGTGGGTGATGGAGGAACTGGTATCTGGGAATGGGATAGGCTGTGTGTGTGTGATGAGGAAGCTGGTATCTGAGAGTGCAACAGGCTATATGTGGGTGAGGAAGGAGTTGGTATCTGAGAGTGCGATAGGCCTATGTTTGATCGACTAGTAGCCAACTGCAATGTGTGTGATTTTCTGACTGTAGTATGTGGTGTGCATTGTGTAATTGGTTGTTTGCCTTATTGTTTGCGAGCTCTCTGTTTGTATTTCCATCTCCAATTGCTGTTTCTTTATTTGCAGATGATCAGTCGGAATGTTCCTCAAACCCCTGTAAAAACGGAGGCACCTGTGTGAAGGGGATGGACTCGTACATGTGTGACTGTGAAACGGGATTCAAGGGAAAAAACTGTGAATTATGTAAGAAAAGATTACCATCTAATAAGAGAGAATGTGTGTCATAGTTGAGAGTTTTATAGTGAGAGTAAAGTACAACTGAGAGTGTTCTAACTTACAAGAGTCTGGTGTACAACAAGAGTCTAATAACTGAGAGCCTTACAATTAGGGTGATGTGTAACACAGAGCATATTGTAACTCCCAATGAGGATGGGCTATGACACAATTACAATTTACAATAAGGGTGAGTATGACCAAGTATGACAATATTATAACTCACAATGAAGGTAGAGTATGACATTGTGAGTGTAATAACCTACTTTGGGGATATGGTGTAACGGAAGGAGTGTTAAACCTTGTAGTGAGGGTGGGTTTTAACAGAGGGAGTGTTAAAACTTGTAGTGAAGGTGGGTGTAATAGAGGGAGCATTATAACTTGTAGTGAGGGTGGGATGTAATAGAGGGAGTGTTATAATAGAGTGAGGGTGGGGGTTTGTAGAGAGAGGGTTATAACGTAGTGAGGGTGGGGTGTAATGGATGGAGTGTTATAACTTGCAGTGAGGGTGGGGTGTAACAAAGAGAGGGTTATAACTTGCAGTGAGGGTGGGATGTAATGGATGGAGTGTTATAACTTGCAGTGAGGGTGGGGTGTAATGGATGGAGTGTTATAACTTGCAGTGAGGGTGGGGTGTAATGGATGGAGTGTTATAACTTGCAGTGAGGGTGGGGTGTAATGGATGGAGTGTTATAACTTGCAGTGAGGGTGGGGTGTAATGGATGGAGTGTTTAACGTAGTGAGGGTGGGGTATAACACAGAGCTTTTTAGTCTGGGGTTAATATAAGCTAAATAGAATGATGTGTTTGACACTGGGTTGTATTATTAAAGCTTCTTTTATCTTGCCTTCAGTTTGTAAGAAGCTGCCTCACCCCTGCACACGCCTGTACTCTGAAACTAAGTCCATTCCAGTGTGGGAGGACAGCATCTTCCAGTTTAAGTAAGTTCCCTGCTCTCGCTTCATCCAGACATCATTCTGGGAGTCAGTTTGTTCAACCATCAAAACCTAAAAGTTGTAGAAGAACATTAGCATCATCTCAAGGTCAATTTGAGAAAATGAAGTGCTTACTTCTAACTGCTAACAATCTATATTAATGACTTGGATGAAGGGACCGAGTGTAATACAGCCAAATTTTCTGATGATACAAAGATGGGTGGGAAAGCAAGTTGTGAGGAGGACACAAATAATCTGCAAAGGGATATAGACAATCTAAGTGAGTGGGCAAACATTTGGCAGATGGGGTATAATGTGGGAAAATGTGAGGTTATCCACTTTGGCAGGAAAAATAATAAAGCAAATTATCATTTAAATGGAGAGAGATTACAAAATGTTGCAATACAGAGAGACCTGGGGGTCCTTGTGCATGAAACACAAAGATTTAGTATGCAGGTACAGCAAGTAATCAGGAAGGCAAATGGAATGTTGGCCTTTATTGCAAGGGGGATGGAGTATAAAAGCAGAGAATTCCTGCTCCAACTGAGACCACACTTGGAGCACTGCATACAGTTTTGGTCTCCGTATACTTGCATTGGATGCAGTTCAGAGACTGATTCCTGAGATAAAGGGGTTGACTTATGAAGAAAGGTTGAGCAGGTTGGGCCTATACTCGTTGGAGTTTAGAAGAATGAGAGGTGATCTTATTGAAATATATAAGATACAGAGGGGGCTCGACAAGGTAGATGCAGAGAGGATGTTTCCACTCGTGGGGGAATCTAGAACTAGGGGGCATAGTTTCAGAATAATGGGTCGCATATTTAGAACTGAGATGAGGAGCAATTTCTTCTCTCAGAGAGTCATAAATCTGTGGAATTCTCTGCCACAGAAAGCTGCAGAGGCTGGGTCATTGATTATATTTAAGGTGGAGATAGACAGATTTTTGAATGATAAGGGAGTAAAGGGTTATGGGAAGAGGGCAGGGAAGTGGAGCTGAATCCATGATCGGATCAACTATGATCTTATTAAATGGCGGAGCAGGCTCAAGGGTCCATATGGCCTATTCCTGCTCCTATATCTTATGTTCTTATGTGTTCGTAAAGAGTTCCTGTGGCCAGAGGGAGAAAGGGAATGGCATGGCCTAACGCTACATACTGGGATCCTTGACTTTCATGCCAATAAATGATTTTGGATATGGACACAAGGTGGATGGTATTGAAAGTAAATTAGAGGAACGGGAAAGAATGAGGAAGAAAGCAGGAGATTGCGGGAATACAGAGAGCTCGGAGGAGTGGGTCAGAGATTTGGCTTTCACTGTGTAACTTCTTAGTGGGGGTACCAATGTTCTTATATTTCACTTTTATTTTTAAGGTATAAAAGAATTTATAAAGTTCACCAGGATACCTGCTACAAAGAAGTTTGTGAGCCTGTTGTACACAGAACACCCAGTGAGTATTCACACCCAGAGTAACCCACCCCCACACCCGGTAAAGTCTGCAGCAATGGGAGGATTTTAATTACCCAGGCATTCAGTCCAATGGTGAGCCATCTGGTATTGGGGAGCCATCTGGTAAAGCGGGAAGGACGGCTGAAAGAATTGTAGATATTATAAACAATTGTTTTCTTACACAACATGTCAGTGAGGAAACTAAAGATAATCAGGTGCAGGGTGTGGTTTTGATGCAGTATCAAGCTTCTGTGTGAGGGAACAGCTGGGTAAAACTGACCACGTAATATGAGATTTAACTTGATCAGCCAAACCAAAGTTGCTGAAAACTTAATGCTAGATCCGGATTTCTGGTGGGTTAGACTTGCAAAGAGGGCAGTAGACTTGAATCAAGTTGATTAGGCAGGGATAGTATGAGCACATAGTAAAACCATCTTAATGCAAAACAAACCCAGGTATGGTCTCTAGGCTCAAAAGAAGGGCAGCTGGTAAAACAGAGCCAAAGTGGCTAAGTGGTCATGAACAAGGCCAGATTGGACTTAAACCAAAATAGTTTTACAGACTAGAAGAAAATAGTTCTCAGGAGTACAGGGTAGGTATCGAGCTTGGCTAAAGACAAAAAAAGTTGACATCAGAGCAGCCAAAAATACATGAGAAGTAGATAGTGGATAACTGTGGTAACAATAATAAAACTATTCCATCCACGTTAGGAGACAGAGGGCCGTTAAGGACTGCATAGGGCTGCTGGCCACTTCCTCTGGACAGGTTCAGGTGGGCTCCCACGATATGTCGGAGGTTTTAAATGACCACTTTGCATCAGCCTTCACTCCAATAGATGATGCTCAGTTACTAGTACTGCACGAAAGTTGTAAGCGTCAAAGTGGATGCGGAGATAGCTCTGGATTAAATAATGGGTCTCAAGTCAGATTGGGCTTTTGCCGGCCGAGTGTGTTCAAAGAAATGGGAGCTGTGCTCAGCGAGCCCCTTGCTCATATATTTGGTAGCATCTAGGATTGTTCCTATAGACTGGAGGTAGGCCCATGTGGTGGCAATGTTCAAAAAGGGTAACAAGTCAGAACCAAAACCTCACTCTCTTTCTTTAAGATCCTCCCTAAAATGCACCTCTTTGACAAAGCTTTTGCTCACTCTCCTTGTTTGGCTCAACATTCAATTTTTTGATTATGCCTTTCTGAAGAGTTTGGGGATGTTTTTTCTGAATTGAGACACTATAAATGCAAGTTGTTGTTTAACATCCAGACACCACCCATTCCAGCCCTCACACGCTCCTGCAACATTCATACACACCAGTAAAAAACTTGCATCCTTTTGTAACATCCATAAGCTGCATGAACGTCCAGGACCTGTGCCCATTATAATCCACAACATGCGTCAGAACTCTTGGCGGGGTGCAATTGGACATGGGTGGGGTGCAAATTAAATGGAATCACATTCGCTGTCCGTTGTCGGACACGCACGAGATGCAGTTCCATTGACGTCAATGGAAGTAAATATCGGGCGGAGCATATGTCAAGCGATCGATGCAATACCGCCTGTTTTGCGCCCCCCACCCATGTCGAATTTCACCCCCTCTCACGTTTGCCCCCAACTTGCTCAGGGCATGGGAATAGGCAGATGACCTCTCCCACAACCTGTGCCGTGGCTGCTGCACGGCAGCAAGCTCATGGCTTTCTCGCTACTCATTTCAAACCAGGCCTGTCAACTCAGTGACATGGAGATGGAATGCCAGGCAACGGAAAGCCAGGCAACGGTGCCCAGTGCACACACCTCCACACTCACCTGCTGTTCCATTGTCACAACAAAATAAGCTGTCGGATATGATCACGGCCAGGTCCTGGGGATTCAGAGGTCAAACGTGTTATAGTTTGAGAGACACTGGATAGATATTCAGCCCTGATGAGGTTTGAGAGCTGTCTAAGAGTAGCAGGGAGTTCATTATCATTCAAATTCTTATTAAAATAAAATTTTTCTCTTCTCCAGGAAACAGAAGGTTGTTCAGACATTAACTAATTACTGGTAAGTTTGTTTCATGAATTTCTTCTCTCAAAGGGTTGTGGATCTGTGGAATTCGCTGCCTCAGACATTGAATAAATTTAAGACAGAAATAGACAGTTTCTTAAACTATAAGGGAATAAGAGGTTATGGAGAGTGGACGGGGAAATGGACCTGAGTCCATAATCGGATCAGCCATGATCTTATTAAATGGCGGAGCAGGCTCGAGGGGCCGTATGGCTTACTCCTGCTCCTATTTCTTGTGTTTTTATGTGGGGACTCTATCAAATGGTAATCTGATCCCTAGCCTTATCAAAACCCAGCAAAAACAGTCAGTTGAAACAGTTCCTTCCTTCCTTCCTTCCTTCCTTCCTTCCTTCCTTCCTTCCTTCCTTCCTTCCTTCCTTCTTCCCTTCCCTTCCCCTCCCCTCCCCTCCCCTCCCGCTCCCTCCCTTCCTTCCCTTCAATTTATTCACAGAAACGGGTTCTTAATGTCCCTAACAAGTCAGGCCAAAGGCTCCCAACTCTAGCCAACTCTCTCTTATTCCTCCTTCATCTTTTAAATCTCTTGGTCTCATTATCTTTTCTGATCTTAAGTGGCATGCCCACATGTCTGCATTGTGATCCCTGCCTGCAAGAAGCTCTCTTTTCTGCCAAAGCATTGTTATTTCGCTCTGAACTTGATACAACTTATCTGAGCATGGGGAGACTCCTCCAACTTTTGGACAAGACACAATAAGGTACTTGTCACCTGCCAGTTGTTTGTATCTATGGGGCCGAAATTCATGGTCCTACCGCCAGCTTCCGCCGAGTTTTCTCAGCGCTTTCCCCGTTTTTTCGGCTCTCCTCGCCGTGGGAGATTGGTGAGGCCCTCACACCGGCGGTTTGGAAGGACCGCTGGGGAGCGTCCGCCGGTGTGCGCCGGCATGCAACGCCGAAAAAAGTCCTCCCGCCCGAGATTCACCTGAGCGGTCCTCCGCCCCTGCAGGAGCAAAGACCGGCACTTGGGAGCCGGTCTTACCTGGACAGTCGATATGAAGACCAGCAAGAAAAGGGAAGTGAGATTTTTTTTTTGCTTCTTTTGTGTCGATTTTATGTTAAAGGGTCCTCTGAAGGTTTTGTGATTTTTTTGCTTTTTATTTTGTGAACATTTTTTTTTGTGCATTCCCCCCTCCCTAGACCCCACTCCAGCCTCAGAGTAGCTTCCTCCAGGATTCCATTTTCTGCTCAGAATCCCCCCTACTGCCCTGTACCACCCAGAATCTCATTCACATGAGATGTTTTTATGTTTTAGGGCCTTCTAGCCGATGTGAACAAGGAGATCACAAATCCGAAGACATCAGAAGAATGGGTGCTAGTTAATCAAATCCACCACAAGTTAACGCATTGTAAAGACGAGGCTACCCATTGAAGAGTCAGCCACGACACCTCAGTGTTGCTGTGTTCAATTTGGGGATGTCAAAGTCCAAAAAACCAGGACAGTTGAAATCTGATCAACACATAACTAACTGAAGAAGAATGCGTGTGTGGAAGAAAGGGAGGGGAGAGCAGGTGCACGCACTCTTACTTGTCTTTGTGTTCAAGCAGAGAGAGGTGAGCGAGTGAGTGAGTGAGTGAATGCTTGTAGTGCATGGGTGCACTCGAGTGCGTATGTACCTGTGTATTCATTTCTGTGTGTCTGCTTTGTCTAAATTCTTCAAGCTGAGAGACGAGACTGCTGGGAATTTGAATTGCGTTGTCGTAGTGATAGCATTGTGAAGACTTCAATCAGATAAGTGTGGCTCCAATATATTGTGTATAGTACAGAGCCCCCTAGACTGCCTGACAGCGTGCTTAAAATCCCTACCTCCCTTGCTGTACCAATGCGGTATTTCCATTCATGTTAAGCTTGTGCTAGTTAGAAATTAAAATATTACAACAGTTCTGCGACATGCACTCATCACTTATTCGCCGGGACCTAGGTTGAGATTGCCCAACTGACTTCATTTAAGGTCTATGGAATCTGGTAGGGGGAAAAGGAACCTTTAGACCCCTCTCCCTTAGATAGATGATGCTAACCACCCAGTCCTCATCAGAGAGGGAAGATCTGCATCCCATCAGTGTTAGCTGGATTGGTTCCATAAGTCCAGAGTTAACAGTACAGTACCTAACCAAATACACTTCCCAGTCTCCGTTAGAGAAAGGCCTTACCGTTGAACCATAGAGGTTTACGGCACAGAAGGTGGCCATTTAGTCCATTGTACCGATGCCGGCTCTTTGCTACAGCAATCTAAAACTACTTCCACCGCCCACCTCTCTTCACATAACCCTGTATCTTCCTCTGCTTCAACTGTTTATCTCCACTTCCTTTAGAAGATGCAATGGTCTTTCCCTGTGGCAATACATTCCATACTCTTAACAACTCTCTGCATATAGAAGTTTCTCCTAATCTCTCTCCCCACTCACCTAGTGACAATTTTAAATTGATGACCCCTTGACACAGAGAAAACTGTTTCACTATTCACTGTCAAAACCTTTCATTATTGTAAAAACCTCAATTAAATCTCCTCTTAGCCTTTCCAGCTCCAGTGCCAATAGTCTCAGGTCCTACCCATATGAGCTGGATTTGGACACAGTCCACAGTTGAAAGGGCCGTTTCTAATTTGTCCAGGCCCCTATTAAAGAGGGGAGGCCTTCTTGATCCCTGGGCTGCACTATTGAAGATGGGTTTTTTTGTGATGTCAGTCCCCTCCTCGGCCAGCCTGCTCAATCGTTGACGTAGCAACACTTTATTACAACTGTAGTTTCTTACATCACTTGTCATTAGGTTGCAGAGATGAGTGACTGACGCTGTGCAGTGCATTGATTGTTGGTAATTGTGTGGCTGGATGCAGATTGTATAATCCCCTAGGATTCCGTTTAATTGCAGTGGAATTTTATGATGATTCGGTTGTCACAATTCAACTGGAAAACTCTTGACACCCGACTACAGTTCCTGAGTCTGCATAGCCTGTGTGATCCGGTGTAAATAGCACAGTTTGTGGAAACAAGGTGATAGATTTTCGACTTGCAGCCCGGGTGTAAAACTAGCATTGCAGATGGGTCGCCCATTATAGAACCCACCCATTTTTCATTCCCATTGATTTCAAGGGACTATCTTTTGCTGTATTTTGACATGTGTTGGCATGGTAATCTATTGGCACTGGTGCTTTTCTCTCCCTCTCCCTTCTCGCCAATCTGGAGTGGCATATTATAAGCTCTCAAATTCCATACCATTATTACTTAAGCATTGCCGCTGTACCACAGTTACAAATCTTCCTTCCCCATTTAATGTAAAGATAACAAATTGATTTCTGTGTCAGGGTCTGGAGTCCCTTAATGCGATGATGTGGCTGCTGCTTTGGGAGGGACCATCCTTTTTCAACTCCCTTCGCCCACAGTGGACCCCCGCCCAATATGCAGAAGACCTGTGTCCAGCATTCCATTGCAAAATGAGCCAGAATTGGTCTGGATTAATGGCCGAATATCCTTCATGTTGTACTGGGGAGAGATTGGCTCCCTTGAACAATTTAAATTAGGCTTGTGTTGTCATGTGATGCAGTGCATTGAATCACCATCCCGGCATCTTATGGCTTGACATTTATCTTCACTCGCCCTGCACTTCACACATCCATGCTATTCACAAGCTTCTCAGTGGGACCAGTGATGAATCTTACCTCTGTTCAAGCATTTGTTAATATTCCCTGGAATCTTTCATTTTTTATGACTGATTCTTCCAACAGGGGTTTCAAACATTCCATATGGTGAGTGGCACCGATTTTACACTAATGAAAACTGTATTGGGCCTCCACTAGTCTGGAGTGGTATTTCCACCAGAATTTCATGGGTCAGTCTAGTTGCATATCCATTGGAGCAGTGATTGGTGTAAAACCCATGGAAAATGGGAGTAATCTGCTGGTGTACATGGAAATTAGAGTGCAGCCTTTAAACAAGCCAGTTGATGATTGGCTGAAGATTGCAGCATGTGGCTGGGGAAGCGGCAGGGTTGATACTGAGCTCACTCAGCTGCCTTGATTGGATGTCTCATGACTTGTTTTTGCGCCACTTGGCAACACAGGCGAACCTGCCAGATGCAGTCAATGCAGGGAGCGAGGGATGGCACGGGGACCGAGGGATGGCACGGGGATCGAGGGGTGGCACGGGGACCAATGGATGGCACAGCAACCAAGAAGAAGATGCCACAATTTCACAGAGTCCAACCTGTAAAACCACCTGCATGAAATAGAGCAGAGGACAGTGCTCGATGTCCTTGGCAGGACACTTATCAAAAGGATCACTCATGCCATATGGAGGGAGATGGCATTGGCACCGAGTGCCAGTGCTCTCACTCCCAGGATCGCGGATCAGTAATGCACAATTTCAACGCCATGACCAGGGAAGGCAAGGTAACACACCTGTTGGTCTCCCCTTCCTTGGGCACCAGCACACTCTTCACCCTCTAAAAGTAACAGCTAACCATTCACAATGCACTCTCGACAACTGTGTCTCTTGAGTCTACAGCCATCATTTATAGCAACATCAAGGAAGCTGTTCCTTCATTGAAGATATCATTGGAATGTCCAGTTGTTTCATTGGCCCCTGCAGCAGCCCCCCCACCTAAAGAAGCAGCGAGGGACCAGTGGTTTCTCCACCTCTCGGGACAGCAGCAGGTGTCAAGATCAAGCCTTTCCCCTAGGAGTATCACACCAGTGGAATGTAGGAGGCGACGTCAGGCTGCCAGGAACAAGCTCCAGAGACGCAGCCAGCAATAGTTCGCTGCCAGGGGCCTGCTATTCTGGGAGGAGAGCCACCTCAGTTCCGTGACCCTTTTGTAGAACATGAGCAACCAACCGTCTCCCATGATCCTGACTTGGATCTCAGAACAGGCGAAGGAAAGGCACGATGATCGGAAGGAATAGGTTGGCTTGTGTTCATTTTAGACTTTAGTTGGAATAAACTGGAGCATGCACTTATGTCATGCTTTGCTATTCTTGACAGTTGGAGTCACAGAAGAAAAGGTACGCTTATTTGCTGCTGACCTGTTCAATCTGGTGATGCTGATTGGCGCAGTCATTTAGGGGAAAATAGGGCTGATGGAGTGGAATTGTAAATCTCCAGGTGGTCTCACACTGTCAGAAACTGCGAGAGGCAAGTCCAGGTCTGCCTAGGCTAATGCCGAATAAATTACCGCAAAACATCGTTGCCAGTTGCAGAAATCGCTACCGAAAGTCTCCATACACTTCAGCCTCTTAAACTCCTCACTTCTGCCTGTCTCAGTTAATCCTGGCAATAACGGCACCATGTAAATTCTCAGCCTAACTTACCCGGAGCGGGTTGCAAGTGTAAAAGCAGGAACCTCTGAGCTTGCAGTGCTGCTGGCCCTCGTTATAATGTATGTAAAAGAGTTCAGTTGTCACTCTGCGGACTGCCAGAACGTAGGAACTGGAGTCGGCCATTCAGCCCCTCTAACCCAATTCAATTAGACCATGGCTGGTCTGTAGCTCAACCTTGCCTTTGCTCATTATCTCTAGATACCCTTTCCTAACCTATCTCTCGGTTTTGAATTTTTCAATTGACTTAGTCACAACCACTTTTTGAGGGAGAGAGGGCCAACAAGTGTGAAGGAATTCAGGGGGATTGATTTTGGATGAATGGCAAATTTTGGTACTAGCCCCGCTTATACACTGAAATCATGGTTAAAAGGACATGGAATTTCTGGGCCCAAGTATTTAATATCAATGGGCTAGAAATTGCGTTGCACACTGTTTGGGGTGATAACTTTTACGGGAGCGCAGAGTACCTGCTGGGCACAACACAGTTTCAGTGGATGCGAACTTCCGGCTTAGCACTCTGGGAGGGAAGTGAGAGCTAAATCCAGCACTATCACTTTTTTTGGAGCACTAAACGGAGCAAGGGAGGAGGGGGAGGGTAGTGGCAGAGCACTGTACAATGTCCTGTGCAGCGCTGCCGTATTCACAGGCTCCTTGCCCTCCCTTAAAGGGAAGGGCCGTTGCTGAGGGCGTTTCAAGGTAAGGCTTTGACTGGTCTGCAATGGCACCTGCAAACCGCGAAGATCAACCCCAAGCGCTCTAAGAGAGTGCACAGCAGATCCATCGCGGCACTGGGAAAATTCAAAAAGCGGCACAGTGGGGTGACATTTTTTTTTGGCCTAGCTGACCACCAATGCCTTTAATTAGCACTCCCCAAGAAGTCAGCCGATGTGACAAGGCCTCCTGCAGCTGCCGTTGTTGATGCCCGGAGATGCTGCAGGGGGCGGGAGCGAATTTATGATCCGGGGCGATAACGGGGCGCTGTGCACCAAATGACGTCATGATCTCCGGGGTGCAGGAGATCGGACGGCAAGGTGTACCACCAGCACTAACCCGCCATGCAAGTTCGCGGGCGTCGGTACTTTCGGTACGCCGTTAGCGCTCCGTTATCGTGTCGTGGAAGCGCTAAGGGAGGTGCAAAGGAGACCAATATGTCCCTCAATGACTTAGCAGCCCATCTCTTCCCTTGTAAAAGACACTGGCGCAAATCTGGCAACATTTGTAGGCTCAATTCTTTTGTTTGACTTTTATGAAAATGATCACATGCTACAGGACATGACAGCCTTTGACATATTCTCACTTTTCTTCTTTGCCTTCCTCGCACTGACTGAAGATCCACAAGACCATGATCATTGTAAGGAGTGAGAGTGTAAATGGAGAATAATCAATGTGAGAGTCCACTTATTGCATGAGTGTGGTTGCTCCAGTAAACTCCCTCCCCAAAACTCCTCGGTCGAGAAGGTAACGCCTTTCTCTGTTAACGCGTTTTGGTTTGGTCTCTGAGGAATTACCGGTGTTCCTTTGCCTTGACAATCTATGGTGCAGCACGGAGAAATGGCAAAACATCACAGCTTGTCTTGATTGGTAAATTGAACATAGGAATTTCAAATGGAATTTGAGCAAGTTCCTTCTAGTTTGCCTTCTATCATCCTAGTAGTCGCGTGATATGATGCTAATGGAGTTGTTGACCAATCATAGCAAACAATCACTGTCTATTAGTCTACAACAGATCCAGACATGAGGTGAGGAAAACCCAGTGATGGAGAGCTTTGAAAACCATGGGGCTGGATTTTTGGCTTTGATGTTTTTGAGGCGGTAATGACAGTGGGGCGCTAAAGTTTGCACCCGGGAACAGTTTGCGCCTCAGTAAGTAACATTGAGCAGCTGGTCCCTGAGTCAGGGGGTGCAGCACTAAGGGAGACGTTGCACACCTCTCTTAGGGGGTTAGGATGGGAAACTCCCGAGTTAAAGAGCTGGGCCGGGAGCACTCTGAGAGATGCCTGGGGGGAGGGGGGGGTCTATCTAAAAGAAAAAGCTACAAAAACATTCCCAAAACATTGACCACGCCACCACAATACAAATCGCAAAAAAAAATTACAAGTAAAATCAATGACACTTACCTTAGGAGTCCATTACTTACCTCTCCGCAGTTGGTATCGTTGGACCGCCCGATTTCCCAGGTGGTCATTGTGGGGCGCGCTTCGGGGCGGACGGGTCGGGCATGAGTCAGAATTCACACCGGTGTCGCAACCAGGGGCATTGCACACCGGTGCAGCTCTTCCGGGCAGTGCTGCTCCGCACCGTCGCAAAACCGTACCCAAGGATCGCTGCGGGGCGATGGAGGCTGACTGCCCGCCCAGAACACCTCACCACCGCCATTGCCACTGCTTCGGGGTGGAAAACGGAGCGCAGAGGAGCTGAAAATCCGCCCTCTTAGGTCCAAAGTCACCTGTTCTTCCCAAGCACGCTACACTCACCACATGTCATGTCTCAAATTACTCAAATTGCTTGCAAGCACTTTATTATTCCAGTGCTGGTGGTGCTGTTCCAGGTGACTGTGGACTGGCTCAATCTCTGATCTTGTGCTTGACTGCTTGGAGACCCCAGTCCAGCTCATGTTTACTGATAATCTGCCATGCCTGACATAGGAGTTTGTTTATGTTCTGTCATTTGCTTCCCTGCTCGTTTGCTGGTGAATTACGCTTCCTGGGGTACAGTTCCAGCCCTCTGCTACCTTGCCGAAATGGCCATTTTTGTGTACATCTAGGTTATGTTGTTGAGCTATTCATCTATCAGGAGCAATGCAGCTGAGCCGAATCCTGTCCTCATTAAGCATTTGCACGAACATTTTTCACAATGAATCACTGGCTGGCGATTGGGCAGATTTTCTCCACTCCCCTCGCCCCAATTCTAGGACCATGTGTGTCTAGTTTTTGGTATGCGTCATCATTGACATATCTGATGTTTCCTCAATCAAGCAGGGTCTGAGAGGTGTGAGTGCGTGAGCGTGAGGCTTTGTGCTGTGCTGCAAGTATGTCTGTAAGTTGAATCGGTGTCGGAAAACTGAGTTCATTTGATCTCCATACGAGTCTTCCTGTCACTACATAGAAGAGCTCTCTAGAAATACGAGGGAGCATATTTGAGGTTACAGCATAATCGTTTCTGATTGAAAACATCGTTTGATTTACGCTCTTCCAGCTTATTTTGTTACTCTATATACCAACAGAGCAGTGTGATCCAATACCCACATCTACAAACTCTAAACCTGTTTAGATAAGGTTGGCTTCAACCTTTGCCTCTTCCTGAGCATGTGAATGGTCAGACCTGTGAATGGTCAGACCCGTGAATGGTCAGACCCGTGAATGGCCAGAACCGTGAATGGTCAGACCCGTGAATGGCCAGAACCTTGAATGATCAGACCCATGAATGGCCAGACCTGTGAATGGCCAGATCCATGAATGGCCAGACCTGTGAATGGTCAGACCCGTGAATGGTCAGACTCGTGAATGGTCAGACCTGTGAATGGTCAGACCCATGAATAACCAGACCCCTGAATAGTCAGACACATGAATGGTCAGACCCGTGAATGGTCAGAACCATGAATGATCAGACACGTGAATGGCCAGACACATGAATGGTCAGACCCGCGAATGGCCAGACCCGTGAATGGCCAGACCCATGAATGGTCAGGCCCGTGAATGGTCAGACCCGTGAATGGTCAGACCCGTGAATGGCCAGACCTGTGAATGGTCAGGCCCGTGAATGGTCAGGCCCATAAATGGCCGGACACATGAATGGCCGGACACATGAATGACCAGACATGTGAATGACCAGACCCATGAATGGCCAGACCCATGAATAGTCAAACCCGTGAATGGCCAGTGCCGTGAATGATTAGACCCATGAATGGTCAGACCTGTGAATGGTTAGACCCGTGAATGGTCAGACCCATGAATGGCCGGACCCATGAATGGCCGGACCTGTGAATGGTCAGACCCGTGAATGGTCAGACCCGGAAATGGTTTAGTTATTACGTGACAGAAAGCAGGTAGCCAAGTAGGTCCTGGATGGTAAGCATGCAGAGAGCCTGTAACCTATCGTCCTTGGGTTCCCCGTACTTCGCCACCTTTCACTGGAACCCAAGCTCAATCATGTAGTTCCTCTTTGAAATAATGTGTACACTTCCCATGCACTGACGTCCTCCCAGAAGACCAAATACATCTCAGCTTGACTGATTTGGGCTGTGGGTTGGAGACGCACTGTACTGGCCCTCTGCTACTTGTGATTTGCTACTAGTTTGTGTTTACAATTTTAATCCATCTTATTTCATGCTCTTGTTAAAGTTCGCCTTTCCCTTCGGAGATCTGTTCTGACACTCGCTCCTCACCCTGTTGTCGGTATGTGGACAGTGTCCGTTGTCGGTATGTGGACAGTGTGGATTATTATTTCCTGTTGCTGCACATTCTCTTCTATCTGTGACTATCCTTTCCCTGTTCTATATTACATGTTGTGAGTGTTGCATTGTAGTCCAGCTGTATCGACTAGTTTTAATGGAAATAAAACCTATGTGTGAATATCCAACCAGGAACATGGTCTTTGTTTTCATTGATAATGTTGTTCTGTAAAATTTATGCTTATCGAGCTGATGGGTGTGAACACTAGTGAATAGAACACTTGTCATGTTGGGTGCCCTGTTTTAGCATCAAACACTCCCAGGGCAGGTACAGCACGGGTTAGATACAGAGTAAAGCTCCCTCTACACTGTCCCATCAAACACTCGCTGGGCAGGTACAGCACGGGTTAGATACAGAGTAAAGCTCCCTCTGCACTGTCCCATCAAACACTCCCAGGGCAGGTATAGCACGGGTTAGATACAGAGTAAAGCTCCCTCTACACTGCCCCATCAAACACTCCCAGGACAGGTACAGCACGGGTTAAATACAGAGTAAAGCTCCCTCTACACTGCCTATTGAGCATATCTTTTATAGCACAAACTATATACAAAGTAAAACTCCTCTCGAAACGGTCGTATCAGGCACTCCTAAGTCAGGTACAGCACACATCAGATACAGAGTAAAGCTGTCCCTGCAATGGTTTGGCAATATGCCTTTGCCCCATTCTTGAAAAGTGACATTTTCCCACTACCTGCAGCCTCTCTGAATGATGCTTTGAATTAATGCAGATTCAGAATAGTTTTGGGTTAAGGGTCATTGCCCATCAGGAATTGGATTGAACCTGCTCAATCTCAGTTTATGCAGGACCCTTATAGCCAGCAAAGGGAGGAAATTTACATAAAGCACAGGACAATGGGAAGGACTGAGAGGCACCAGTCAGTATACAGATAGCTTCCTGAGGGTGAGGGACTGAGGACCAATCAGTGTGTAAGCATCTCCCTGAGGAATCATAAAAGCCAACCTAGAATCAAAAGCTGACCAACAGCTTCAAAACAGCTGACACCGTCTGCAAAGAAAGAACTTGCATTTATACAGCTCCTTTCACACCTTTCAAGTGTTTCACAGCCAATGAGTTACTTTCGTGCCATATATGGATCAATAACTATTTTATACAGAGCAAGGCCCTACAAACAGCAAATGAGATAAATGACCAGTTAATCTGTTTTGGTGGTGTTGGTGAAGGATAAATGTTGGAAAAGACACCATGAGAACTCCATTACTCTTCTTTGAATAGTGCCATGGGATCTTTATCATCCACCTGAATAGGCAGATGGGACCTTGGTTTAACGTCTCATCTGAATTACAGGACTTCTGACAGTGCAGCACTCCATCTGTCCTGCACTGAAGAGTCAGCCTGGATTATTTTCTCAGGTCCTGCAGTGGAACTTGAATCCACAATCTTCTGCCTCAGATGTTACCACAATGCCAAGATGAAACTAAGCTGCTGGAACACTGACTGGGCTCCTAACTGAGAGCCACCAGTCAGTGTACACATATCTAACTGAGAGACTGAGAGACAGCAATCAGTGTACGCATAACTAACCGAGGGAGGGAGACCGAGAGACAGCAGTCAGTGTACACATATCTAACTGAGGGAGAGAGACTGAGAGACAGCAGTCAGTGTACACATAACTAACCAAGGGAGAGAGACAGAGAGACATCAATCAGTGTACGCATAACTAACCGAGGGAGGGAGACCGAGAGACAGCAGTCAGTGTACACATATCTAACTGAGGGAGAGAGACTGAGAGACAGCAGTCAGTGTACACATATCTAACTGAGAGACTGAGAGACAGCAATCAGTGTACGCATAACTAACCGAGGGAGGGAGACCGAGAGACAGCAGTCAGTGTACACATAACTAACCGAGGGAGAGAGATTGAGAGACAGCAGTCAGTGTACACATAACTAACCAAGGGAGAGAGACAGAGAGAGAGCAGTCAATGTACACATATCTAAACGAAGGAGAGAGACTGAGAACCACCAGTCAGTGTGACACAATTCTGCCTGAAGGAATGGCTGGAACGCATAGTCAGTGTAGTTATCGCCATGAGGGAGCAAATTGAGTGATTTTGTGTCCTACTGTTTAGATTTATGTGTTCTTTATTGCCTGATGGTTTGATTGTTAGGGTCTTGCATTCTCTCTCTGACTCTGATGGTTTGATTGTTTAGGGTTGTATGTTTTGTGCCTTGAGACATCGGTTGTGTATTGTATAATCTGCCATCTGTTAACGCCATCCACTCTGTTGCTGTTGGGTACACTCTCTGGTCTGTCAGCTGTTCAGGGTCAACCCTCTCCTCCTTTTACTTATCCCAGTATTGTTGTTGCTGTTGATCTTCTCAACTGCCCCCTCACTGTCTTCGATGCTCTCGTTCCCACTAAATCCCACCCCTGCCCGTTCCCCTTCGTTGCCTCCTCAAGTCCGAGGGCAGCAAACGCAAGTGCACCTGACGCTTAATGCTTTAGTCATTCATTGCCAGACCTAGTGAGCTAGGCCAAGCACCACCGTGCTTCACTCTCCGTAGACACAAAAAGTCTCCTTCAGGATCATCCTGGAAAGCTAAGACAACCTAGCGCTCCTTATTTCCTTCGTGACCCATTTCCCCAAGTCCTTTTCCCCTGTCCCTTTCACCCTCACCTCCAATACTAAGTATAAGGAGATCATCTCTAAAACTATATAGCTGCCTATGCCTCTACCTCTATCTTCTCTCACTTGCCAACTAACCTCACATCCCATCATCCATCCCTGCAATTTCCCTCAATCTGGCCCTGCCCTCTATTAGCCCATTTCTGCCATGAGACCCACTACAATAGTTTGGCTGTCCCTCTACTCATCTCAGTCTTAAAAAACTTCATTTCAACCGGCATCCACAGCCTTTTGGGGCAAGAGAGTTCTTGATTCATGCCACAATGTGGAGATTGCTACCACAAAGCCAAGATGCCACTAAGCATGGATAGAGGATTGGCTAACAAACAGAAAACAGAGAGTCAGGATAAATGGTTCATTCCAGGGTTGGCAATCAGTAACTAGTAGGGTGCCGCAGGGATCAGTGCTGGGACCCCAACTATTTACAATCTATATTAACGACTTGGATGAAGGGACTCAGTGTAACGTAGCCGAGTTTGCTGATAATACAAAGATGGGAGGAAAAGCAATGTGTGAGGAGGACACAAAAAATCTGCAAAAGGACATAGACAGGCTAAGTGAGTGGGCAAAAATTTGGCAGATGGAATATAATGTTGGAAAGTGTGAGGTTATGCACTTTGGCAGAAAAAAATCAAAGAGCAAGTTATTATTTAAATGGAGAAAAATTGCAAAGTGCTGCAGTACAGCGGGACCTGGGGGTCCTGGTGCATGAAACACAAAGGGATAGTATGCAGGTATAGCAAGTGATCAGGAAGGCCAATGGAATCTTGGCCTTTATTGCAAAGGGAATGGAGTATAAAAGCAGGAAAGTCTTGCTACAGTTTTTCATGGTACTTGCTTTGGAGGCAGTTCAAAGAAGGTTCACTAGGTTGATTCCGGAGATGAGGGGGTTGACTTATGAGGAAAGGTTGAGTAGGTTGGGCCTCTACTCATTGTAGTTCAGAAGAATGAGAGGTGATCTTATCGAAACATATAAGATTATGAGGGGGCTTGACAAGGTGGATGCAGAGAGGATATTTCCATTGATAGGGGAGACTAGAACTAGGGGGCATAATCTTAGAATAAGGGGCCACCCATTTAAAACCGAGATGAGGAGGAATTTCTTCTCTCAGAGGGTTGTAAATCTGTGGAATTTGCTGCCTCAGAGAGCTGTGGAAGCTGGGACATTGAATAAATTTGACAGAGATAGACAGTTTCTTAACCGATAAGGGAATAAGGGGTTATGGGGAGTGGGCAGGGAAGTGGACCTGAGTCCATGATCAGATCAGCCATGATCGTATTAAATGGCGGAGCCGTATGGCCTACTCCTGCTCCTATTTCTTATGTTCTTATGTTCTAAGCTGCTGGCACACTGACTGGGCTCCTAAAACTGAGAGCCACCAGTCAGTGTACTCATATCTAACAGAGGGAGAGAGGCTGAGAGACAGCAGTCAGTGTGCACATATCTAACCGAGGGAGAGTGAGAGCCACCGGTCAGTGTGACCTTGTAGACTTCCTTCCTTGGCCTTGATGTGGGGGTGGGATGGAAGGATTTTAACTGGGGTGATAAATTTGGTAGCGCTCATGACCATGACCTTTTACCCCAGCAGGTCTACCTCTTCTTCAGAAAATGTGGGTTTTCTTGATTTTTTATTCAGGGGCACCATTTTCCGCTCACCCATGCTGTTAGCATTGCTGCCTGCTTAAATCAGCTTGCCGTCGATGTGTTGGTGGGATTATTGCTGGCATCAATGGAGTTGACAATGGATTGTGCTCAGCTTGAGGTTACCTCCACGAGCCTGGATAAAATGTCAGCAGTGATGTTAGTTCCCTGGCCATGCACACTGCACATCATTGCAATTCTTTTCTTCAACCCATATCAGGCCTTTTTTAAAAGGTGGAGTGGAGGGTGGGGGTGGAGGGGGTTGGGTGGTGGTGCAGAGACAGTGGGAGGCGGAGGGAGATGGAATGGTGCTGGCTTAGCTGTAGAATAGTTCCATCTGCACCTGGAATGCACAAATACTTTGCCAAAATAGCGGTGAGAACCAGCATACTATTTGACTACAGAGGGCATCACATCGAAGCCCAGAAACCTTTTCTCACCCAGGCTGATATTTTTTACTCTCCCTGGCCCATGGCACTGAGACCAAATGCAACACTCCTACCGCCTTCCCAGGGTGCACTTTTTAATGTGATGCTAATTTTAATACAACCATATTAATCAGATCATTTATTCTCTGCCTGCGATCATCGGCATCATGCAATGATTTTGAAGCTTTGTTGATTTCGTTGACGGCAAAATTCCAGGAATTCTGTTCAGACACTTTACATGGGTGACAAAAATGCACATTTTAATTATTCCTACCTCTTGCACAAAATATAACCTGGTGCGTGTCGGAACTCGCATTTAGGGATAATTTTTGAGAAGCGTATGATAGGCCAGGCACATATGCATCGGGCAGGCGGCTCAGTGCTGAGGGCGTACAGGGTAGCTGAATGATTCCAACAGACTTCCTGTTGGATTGTGTTACTTACTGCTTGTGAGAAGCATTAGAAGTCGCATTCCTGAGGTGCTGGTTAAAGTCCCATTAACATCAACAATGTTCTTACATCCATCAGTCAGGAAAATGAGTCCCAGAATATCGAGTACCACACATAACACACTGGATCAGTGTGGTCACATGGTGCCCTCTTCGGGAACATATGAGTAAAGCAAAGAAAAAGAATTAATAAAAGAAAGAACTTGCATTTGTATAGCAACTTTCACAATCTCAGGACGTCCCAAAGTGCTTTACAGCAAATGAAGTACTTTTGGAGCGTAGTCACAGTTGTAACGTAGGAATCGTGGCAACCAATTTGCACACAGCAAGGTCCCACAAACAGCAATGTGATAGTCTGTCTTAGTGAAGTTGATTGAGGTATAAATATTGGCCAGGAGACTAAGCAGAACTCCACTGCTTTTCTTCGAAATAGTGTCATAGGATCTTTTACATCCACCTGAGAGAGCAGACTTGATTTAACATCGCATCCAAAAGACAACGTGTCCGACAGTGCAACACTTCCTCATTACTACAATAGAGTGTCAGCCTAGATCTTTTGTTTATATCTCTGGAATGGGACGTGAACCCATGACATTCAGAGTCAATGACGACAGTGATACCATTGAGCCACGGCGGACACTTGTAATTAACTGCATCCATTATTTCGAATGGAAAGTTGGCACTGCTTTAATCTTTGCCAATTTCTTCCCTTTTCTCTGCTCCCCCCCTGACCTGGGACACAATCAGCCATCCAGCAACTTTCCCAAGTACTTAACCTGCTTAAGTGTCAGCTTACTGAGTCGGCAACATTGTAATTAGTAGAGCTCCCTCTACACTGTCCCATCAAACAGTCCCAGGGCAGGTACAGCACGGGTTAGATACAGAATAAAGCTCCCTCTACACTGTCCCATCACACACCCCCAGGGTAGATACAGCACGGGTTAGATACAGAATAAAGCTCCCTCTACACTGTCCCATCACACACCCCCAGGGTAGATACAGCACGGGTTAGATACAGAGTAAAGCTCCCTCTACACTGTCCATTCAAACATTCCCAGGGCGAATACAGTACTGGTTAGATACAGAGTAAAGCTCCCTCTACACTGTCCCATCAAACACTCCCAGGACAGGTGCAGCACGGGTTAGATACAGAGTAGAGCTCCCTCTAAGCTGTCCCATCAAACAGTCCCAGGACAGGTACAGCACGGGTTAGATACAGAGTAAAGCTCCTTCTATACTGTCCCATCAAACACTCCCAGGACAGGTACAGCACGGGTTAGATACAGAGAACAGCTCCCTCTATACTGTCCCATCAAACATTCTCAGGTCAGGTACAGCACGGGTTAGATACAGAGTAAATTAAAGCTCCCTCCACACTGTCCCATCAAATATAATAGGGGGAAAATTGCGGTCGGAGCTTTCTTCATATGAACGCCTCTGAACCGAAAGAAAATCTACGAAAGTACCTGGTGGTCCCGTAGGAATGTAGGATCCCGGTCGGAGGCCGAGATTCACTGTGCAGCGTAAGGGAAGATGCCTTTCAGGTACGTAGGTACGTACATGCTGGAGCCACGTGTGCCTGGGCCATCAATCACGATGCAGTATGCTCATTGATAAAAATGGGAACTCCGTTTGCACGAGTTCCCATTAATAGCAATGAGAAAAGATCTTAAAACACTGAAACACAGCATAGTAAATAAATAAAACACCTCACATATTTAAAATTAATTGAAATTAAAAGTAATTAAATGTTTTAGAAAAAAAATTGGGGGAATTTTTTTAATGTGTTTTAATAGTGTTAATATAAACTTACCTTAATGGATGGGATTTTTAATATAAAAAAATAGTGCTTAAATTACATTTTTATATGTTTAAAGTTCTTATGCTGGTAAAAGTAAGCTATGCGCCTGCTTTTACCAGGCGTAAAAGTTTGAAGGACATTCGCTGGGCATGAGTTGGGCAAATAGCCCAATGTCTCCCGAATGAATGCCCGTCTCCCAGGGATGCGGAGGATCTGCCTAGAGAAATCTTGAAAAATCGGAAATGCCATTTTTGGCGTATCGTGCCCTGAAAACCGGCTTTTGTGAAGTTTTGGCGGGTCAGTGGGCACTTCGGACGCACCCGGTGAGTCCGGAACTTTCGGCCCAATATTGGTTAGATACACTGTTCCATCAAACACTCCCAGGGCAGGTACAGCACAGGTTAGATACAGAGTAAAGCTCCCTCTACACTGTTCCATCAAACACTCCCGGGGCAGGTACAGCACAGGTTAGATACAGAGTAAAGCTCCCTCTACACTGTTCCATCAAACACTCCCGGGGCAGGTACAGCACAGGTTAGATACAGAGTAAAACTCCCTCTACACTGTCCCATCAAACACTCCCAGGGCAGGTACAGCACAGGTTAGATACAGAGTAAAACTCCCTCTACACTGTCCCATCAAACACTCCCAGGGCAGGTACAGCACAGGTTAGATACAGAGTAAAACTCCCTCTACACTGTTCCATCAAACACTCCCGGGGCAGGTACAGCACAGGTTAGATACAGAGTAAAACTCCCTCTACACTGTCCCATCAAACACTCCCAGGGCAGGTACAGCACAGGTTAGATACAGAGTAAAGCTCCCTCGACACTGTTCCATCAAACACTCCCGGGGCAGGTACAGCACAGGTTAGATACAGAGTAAAGCTCCCTCGACACTGCTCCATCAAACACTCCCAGGGCAGGTACAGCACGGGTTAGATACAGAGTAAAACTCCCTCGACACTGCTCCATCAAACACTCCCAGGGCAGGTACAGCATGGGTTAGATACAGAGTAAAACTCCCTCGACACTGCTCCATCAAACACTCCCAGGGCAGGTACAGCACAGGTTAGATACAGAGTAAAGCTCCCTCGACACTGCTCCATCAAACACTCCCAGGGCAGGTACAGCACGGGTTCAATACAGAGTAAAGCTCCCTCTACACTATTCCATCAAACACTCCCAGGGCAGGTACAGCACGGGTTAGATACAGAGTAAAGCGCCCTCACTGTTCCATCAAACACTCCCAGGACAGGTACAGCACGGGTTAGATACAGAGTAAAGCTCCCTCTACACTGTTCCATCAAATACTCCCAAGGCAGGTACAGCATGGGTTAGATACAGAGTAAATCTCCCTCTACACTGACCCATCAAATACTCCCAGGGCAGGTACAGCACGGGTTAGATACAGAGTAAAGCTACCTCTACACTGCTCCATCAAAACATTCCCAGGGCAGGTACAGCATGGGTTAGATACAGAGTAAAGTTCCCTCTCCACTGTTCCATCAAAACATTCCCAGGGCAGTTGCAGCACGGGTTAGATACAGAGTAGAGCTCCCTCTATACTGTCCCATCAAACAGTCCCAGGACAGGTACAGCACTGGTTAGATACAGAGTAAAGCTCCCTCTACATTGTCTCATCAAACACTCCCAGGACAGGTATAGCTTGAGTTAGATACAGAGTAAAGCTCCTTCTACACTGTCCCATCAAACACTTCCAGGACAGGTACAGCACGGGGTTAGATACAGAGTACAGCTCCCTCTATATTGTCCCATCAAACATTCTCAGGGCAGGTACAGCACGGGTGAGATACAAAGTAAATTAAAGCTCCCTCCACACTGTCCTATCTAACATAATAGTGGGAAAATTGTGGTCGGAGCTTCCTTCATACGAACGCCTCTGAACCGAAAAAAATCTACGAAAGTACCTGGTGGTCCCGTAGGAATGTAGAATCCCGGTCGGAGGCCGAGATTCAGTGCGCAGCGTAAGGGAAGATGCCTTTCAGGTACGTACGTACATGCTGTAGTCATGTGTGCCTGGGCCATCAATCACGATGCAGTATGCTCATTGATAAAAATAGGAACTCCGTTTGCACGAGTTCCCATTAATATCAATGCGAAAAGATCCTAAAACACTGAAACACAGCATAGTAAATAAATAAAACACCTCACATATTTAAAATTAATTGAAATTAAATGTGATTAAATGTTTTAGAAAAAAAAATTGGGGGAATTTTTTAAATGTGTTTTAATAGTTACCTTAATGGATGGGATTTTTAATATAAAAATGAGTGCTTAAATTACATTTTTATAAGTTTTATAGCTCTTATGCTGGTAAAAGTAAGCTATGCGCCTGCTTTTACTAGGCATAAAAGTTTGAAGGACATTCGCTGGGCATGAGTTGGGCAAATAGCCCAATGTCTCCCGAATGAATGCCCGTCTCCCAGGGATGTGGAGGATCTGCCTAGAGAAATCTTGAAAAATCGGAAACGCCATTTTTTGGCGCATCGTGCCCTGAAAACCGGCTTTTGTGAAGTTTTGGCAGGTCAGTGGGCACTTCGTACGCACCCGGTGAGTCCGGAACTTTCGGCCCAATATTGGTTAGATACACTGTTCCATCAAATACTCCCGGGGCAGGTACAGCACAGGTTAGATACAGAGTAAAGCTCCCTCTACACTGTCCCATCAAACACTCCCAGGGCAGGTACAGCACGGGTTAGATACAGAGTAAAGCTCCCTCACTGTTCCATCAAACACTCCCAGGGCAGGTACAGCACGGGTTAGATACAGAGTAAAGCTCCCTCACTGCTCCATCAAACACTCCCAAGGCAGGTATAGCACGGGTTAGATACAGAGTAAAGCTTCCTCTACACTGTCCCATCAAACACTCCCAGGGCAGGTACAGCACAGGTTAGATACAGAGTAAAGCTCCCTCTACACTGTCCCATCAAATACTCTCAGGGCAGGTATAGCACGGGTTAGATACAGAGTAAAGCTCCCTCTACACTGTTCCATCAAAACATTCCCAGGGCAGGTACAGCACGGGTTAGATACAGAGTAAAGCTCCCTCTACACTGTCCCATCAAACACTCCCAGGGCAGGTGCAGCACGGGTTAGATACAGAGTAAAGCTCCCGCAGTTTCCCTTCAAACACTTCCAGGGCAGGTACAATATTGGTTAGACACGTGGTAAAGCTCCTTCTACACTATCCCAACAAACTCTCCCCAGCTCGGACGAGCGTCCTCTTTCTGTGCTGTATTATCCTATGTATTTTTTCACATTACAACAGTGACTACGCTTCAAAAAGTATTTAATTGGCTGTAACACACTTTGAAACGTCTGGTGGTCATGAAAGACAAATGCAAGTCTTTTGTTTCTGTTATGAAGCACCAAGATATTGAAGAGCAGAGTTCCCGAGGTACACATCACAGGGAAGGAGATTGTGAGTGAAATGACCTTATTAAAAAAAGAATGCAGCTATTTGCACGAGCAAAAAGCTCTGATTGTCACTGATAGGCTCACATGATCACCTGACCCGATTGCTGATTGGTCCCCTTGGAGGATAAGCCACGCCCAGAAGTTTCTCTGAAATGAGCAATTGGAACCGCCCAGCCCAAGTTCTGAATGACTTTGCAAAGTATAATTTGAGCCATTTGGACTTCAGACCCCAGACAGGATAGAGCTCCCCCATCCCAGCACAAGTTCCTGGCCCCCCCATTCGAAGTTCCTTACCCACCCACCCATCCACCCATCCACCCATTCACCCATTCACCCAGCACAAGTTCCTGACATCATCCCAGCCCAAGTTCCTGACCTTACTTCCCCTGCCCCGCAATAGATGGGACATTGTGTGTTGGTTACGGATTGTTAACAGGTTTATTGGGTATGAAGTGAATAGTGACAGTGTCATGATTTCCACATTTCATCCATACCAATGATGTCCTTTGTCACAATCGGGTGTGGGTGTAAAGGGGATTGGAAGAACGTGATCCCTCTCTCCACTACGATCCCCTCTCCTGCTTCTCCTTTCTCTCCCCAGTCTCTGTCTCTCTCCCCCAGTCTCTCTCTTTCGCGCCCCCCCCTCCAGTTTCTCCCTCTCTCTCCCTAGTCGCTCTCTCTCTCTCCCCAGTCTCTCTCTCTCTCTCTTCAGTCTCTCTCATTCCTCCTCCCACACAGTCTCTCTCTCTGCCTCCCCGTCTCTCTCTCCCCTTCCCCAGTCTCTTTCTCTCCCCTTCCCCAGTTTCTCTCTCTCTCCCCTTCCCCAGTCTCTCTCTATTTCTCTCCCTCCCCAGTATTTCTCTTTCTCTCCTTCCTGAGTCTCTGTCTTCCACCCCCCCCGTCTCTCTCTCTCTCTCTCTCTCTCCTTCCCCGCCCCCCTCATCCTTTCTCTCCCCCCCCACCCCCCTTGTCTCTCTCTTACCTCAGCTCGCTCTCTCCCATCCATCTCTTTCCCACCCACCCCCCCATCTCTCTCTCCCCCCGCCCCCTGTGTCTCTTTCTCCCCAGCCCCCTCTCTCTCTCCTTCCCCAGTCTCTCTCTCCCTCCCCAGTTTCTCTTTCTACCACCCCAGTCTCTCTCTCTCAACCTCCCCAGTCTCTCTCTCTCCCTCCCCAGTCTCTCTCTCTCCCTCCCCAATCTGCCCCTCTTTCTCTCCCTCCCCAGTCTCTCTCTCTCTCTCTCCCCAGCCTCTCTCTCTCTCCCTCCCCAGTCTCTCTCTCTCTCCCCAACCTCGCTCTCTCTCTCGCTCCCCAGTCAATCTCTCTCTCTCTCTCTCTCCCTCCCCAGTCTCTCTCTCTCTCTCGCTCTCCAGTCTCTCTCTCTCTCTCCCACCTCCAATGTTTTCTCTCCCACAGAAGGCCGCGAAAATGTTTCAAATAATCCAAAAGATAGAAGCAGCTCCAGCTCCACACGACTCGTGGTTTGGCTCTACTTCCGGCTTCCTCATACGTCGCACTGCGCATGCGTGACCGAATCAAGGGCCCATGCTCAAAAAGGGGGCAGAGTCCAATGCGCGCATGTGCAGAAAGACATACAAAAAACTAGTGCAAATAGTCACTCTGTTAAAAAAATCACTTGTTATCATGGATTTGGCCAAAACTTTCAAGATGAGATCTAATTTGAGAGTTAGCAACATTTTCTATAACTTTGGACAGTAAAGATTTCAGAGTAACAGACCCTGGTAAGTCATTGAAAAGGGGCAGCTTATACACACACATCATGAAGACAGTTGGAGGGAGATCAACAGGAGGTTTATTGTAGTGTAGGGAATGGAAGATTTGACAAAGCAAAAAGGGAATGCTGGGCGCACACTGCTGAAGATTGAGTAACATTTTATACTGCTACAAGACTGATGTAACACCCAAACAGGCCCATTTATACTACTGTACATGACCATGGCTGTATTTTATAGTCTCTTGAACACTCTTCAGTTCAATTTAACTCTATTTATTGTGGAGATCAGTCAGCAATGTGCAGTGAAAATGGCAATCCAAATACAAACAGCTTCTTAATACAGATCCAGGGTGCTATAACTCCTAGCTAGAGGGCACTCTACATTATAGCGATACCTCCTATCAAGAGGGTGCAATATATTATATCGTTACACCTTTCCTTTCATAAAAAACAAATTGAATTAAAGTGAGCTTCAATATAAACTGGTAATTAACTTATAAAAGTTTAACAAACAACAACAAAAACTGTCGTATTGTTTCTTTATCTAAGTGTTGCATGTCACGAACTTTGAACAGGTGGGCACTTATGTGTTGTTTCCAGCCATCCAGTTGTGATTTGTTGTATGACCAGTTGTAGTGTGGAGTCACTTGCAGTTGTGCGTTGTATGTTAGTCAGTCCTTGTTAAGAGAGCGGGAGTTAATCCAACATGTGGATGCATTCCACTGCAATTTCAGTTGGTGATCTCTCCACATTTTCAAGGAATGTGTACAAAATGTTGTCTGCTAGGTAAATTTATTTTCCTGGTTGATACTTTATTTCGACATCATATTGGTTGAGCCGAATGAGCAGAAGTTGTAGTCACTTCGGTGCTACAGATAGCGCCCCCCGGCCTGCGAGCACCAACGAAGCAGGCCGGGGAGCGGAAGGAGCAGTGTGGCAGCGTACCACTCCAGGGAGCAGCACGTGCTGGAGCAGGAGAGCAACGGCAGTGAAAAGGGACATCACCAAGGTGCAGGTCGGTGATTGGAACATGGGCAGGTACATCAGGAGCGGCGAGATCGTGGCAAAGGAGCGGCGAGAGACTATAGAGGGACGTGACCAGAGCCCAGGAGAGCCGTGAGTTCGGGGCCCAGAAGAGGTGAAGGCCCAGGGGCAGCACGGGCCCAGGGGTAGCACGGGCCAGCCCACACTGCGATATGTGAGCGCGCTAGGTCCATGCAGCAGAGCTGGTCTCCAGTCGTCTTGGTTAATCCTTACTACTGGACCAAGACCTAGCTCTGTCAAGCCCATGTGGTGGCTGGTGTGCAACGGTCACCACATGTTAAAAAAAATCCAAGCACAGGCATCTTCCACCCTTCACGATTTAGTTGGGACCTGGAATTTTAGGTCCATCATTGAAACACCTGTGAACGTTTTGACGTGGAAGTAAGTCATCCTCGATTCGAGGGACTGCCTATGATGATGACAGATAACGGCTTGCGTTGTATAGCAACCAAAGGCTTATGGTCTGTCCATAGCGTGATCTTGCGACTGTATACATATTGATGGTTTTGTTCCATTCCGAAGATATGAGCGAGCAGTTCCTTTTCGATTTGAGAGTATCGCATTTCTGCTGGAGTGAGCGATCGGCTCACATATGTGATTGGTTGTCCCTGTTGCAGAAGGACGAACCCAAGACCCTTGCTCAAAGCAACTCCTTGACCTTCGGTCGCAAATTTGTGGTCAAAGTGCCTAAGCACCGGAGAATCTGTCACGCGTTGTTTGATAGCTTCAAACGCTTTGTCTTGTTCTTCAGTCCATTTCCAGATCGTGTCTTTATAAGTAAGCCGCCACAGAGGCTTGCTGAAAGATCTGGCAAGAATTTTGCGAGGTACTTTGTCATGCCGGCAAACCGTTGTACACCTGTGATATCCTGCGGTTTCTGCATTTCGTTGATTGCGACCACTTTGCTTGGGTCGACTTTGAGTCCATCACTAGACAGTATGTGTCCCATGTATTTCACTTGGGAGCTCTTGTATTCGAACTTATAGAAACATAGAAACATAGAAATTAACAGTCCAGGAGGAGGCCATTCCGGCCCATTGTGTCCATGCTGGCCGACAAAGAGCCGCACGGCCCTTGGTCAGCTATCGAAGTTTAGTTTGATGTTTCGCTTTCTGCATCTCTGCATGAATTTGTGTAAGTTTGGGTCATGATCGTGATTGGCCTCTTTAAGTGTTTCACCATGTCCAGTGATCAAGATATGGGGCTAGAACCTCCACTTTTTTTGCATGCTTAACGCCCACTTAACGCCCATTTTACCGCTGAAATGACGTATAATGCCCATATATTGCCCATTTTGGCACAAAATGTAAATTGACAGGCATTTTTAGGAAACTGATCGGCAAGCGTTACTTTCGCCATGTGCTTAATGCCGGAAAAAATATTACCACCCGCCCACTTTTTTTGGGCGGAATCTTCAGAATGAGCGAAATCCACGCCCATAATATCGGCCAGCGTTACTTTCCGCACAGAATTAACGCTGAGATTCAATAATACCGCCCGTCCACTTTTTTTGTCATAAAGTGCACATTTGGCAAAACTAACGCCCAGGAGATCGCCCACCGTCACTTTCCCCACCTCGCTCACATATCGCCCACAATATCGCTCGCCCAAAAAACCACCCACAAAAAGTGCAACTGTTCTGAACAAACGCCAGCGGTGTGCTGGCATTTTTTAAATCGCAGGTCGCATCATTCAAAAGGCTGCTTCAACTTCGAGGGAGTTTGCATTGACTCTGGAGTTCTTCTCAGGTGAAGTGAACATCTCAACAGACATATTTTCAGACTCTGGACTATTGGGGCTTTACTCTAGGTGTATTTTAGTGAGGAAATTATTGCTTCTGATCAATCGCTATTATACTTTCAATGCAATCGGGCCACCAAACAATAACTGTGCTTAGCGTTTCAGATGTCTTGACCACTCAGGAGGGGAGCTACAATACAACCCTGAGCAACTAGGTAAATTCATGGTCGTGTGCTCCATGCTGCACAACCTGGCTATCATGAGGGGACACGAATTGCCAGAAGGCACTGATGCTCCACCTCAGGAGAGAGAGGAAGAGGACGATGAGGGACTGGACGCTAACCTAGGGCCAGACAATCAGGTTGGGTATGCAACCATACTCACGACCCTCTCAAGATCGCAGGAAAGGGCCCGTGGTGGCTACATAGCTGCAAGACTCTTACGTGAGGAGCTGAGATCTGAACAATTTGCCTGAAAGAGTGTTGATGTGAATGACAACGCTGACACACTGCTGTGTGTGTGCAGCTCAGACATCAATGGTGCCCATCACCTTGGTGCTAGTTAAAGTTTACGTTGATTGATGTTAAGTTGTATTTAACATTTTCATGTTAAGGAATCGCCAGTGTGTAATGATGCAGCTATCTGAGACAATGCGCAACATGGTTATGTTCAATAACAAAAATGTTATACCAACATTGGTCTGAAATCATAAGTGTTGTGCATCTGTAAAGCATGCACTCCCATGTTCCCCCACCAGGGAGTGCATCACCTGAAGTCCCAAGAGATCTCAGCATCCCTTGGGAGCACTGTATATAAACTGGCCCCTAAGGCCTGTTCCTCACTCTGGAGTGTCTTAATAAAGACTGAGGTCACTGTTACTTTAACCTCCTTGTATGCAGTCTCATCTGTGTTAGGAACACAATAACTGGCGACGAGTATACGAATCCAACGCAAAGATGCAGAAAACTGTGGGCATCCTGGAGAAGTTCTCGGAGGGTGAGGACTGGGAAGCCTATGTCGAACCGCTAGACCAGTACTTTGTAGCCAACGAGCTGGACGGAGAAAGAAGCACTGCAAAAAGGAGAGCGGTCCTCCTCACGGTCTGCCGGGCACCAACCTACAGCTTCATGAAGAACCTTCTGGCTCCGGTGACACCCACAGATAAGTCGTATGAGGAGCTGTGTACACTGGTTCGGGAGCATCTTAACCCGAGGGAGAGCGTGCTGATGGCGAGGTATCAGTTCTACACGTGCCAGCGATCTGAAGTTCAGTAAGTGGTGAGCTACGTCGCTGAGCTAAGGCGACTTGCAGGACAATGTGAGTTTGATGGCTACCTGGAGCAAATGCTCAGAGACTTTTTTGTACTGGGCATTGGCCACGAGACCATCCTACGAAAACTTTAGACTGTAGAGACACTGACCCTCAGTAAGGCCATTGCGAAAGTACAGGCGTTTATGTCCACCAGTGATAACACCAAACAAATCTCTCAGCACACAAGTGCAAGCAATGTTCATAAATTAACTGGAACTGTGTTTGCTAGTAGAAATGTACAGGGCAGAAAGCACGAGTCTGCAACTGTCAGCAGGCCTCAGGTGACCCAGATGACTCAGAGTCCGCAACAAAGGATGAATGCAAGGCAATTCACACCTTGTTGGCGTTGTGGAGGCTTCCATTCAGCCCATTCATGCCACTTCAAAGGGTATGTTTACAAGAGCTGCGGAACAATGGGGCACCTCCAACAAGCTTGCAGACGAGCTGCAAGCTCTGCAAAACCTGCTAACCACCACGTGGCAGAGGAAGATCAGTCCATGGTGGATCAAAGCAATTTCAAGCCTCAGAGAGAGGAGGCAGATGCTGAAGTACACGGGGTGCACACATTTTCGCCGAAATGTCCACCTATAATGCTAAATATAAAATTGAATGGCTTACCTGTAGCCATGGAACTGGACACTGGCGCTAGCCAATCCATCAAGAGTAAAAAGATGTTTGAGAGACTGTGGTGCAACAAGGCACTCAGACCAGCCCTGAGCCCCATCTACACGAAACTGAGAACGTACACCAAAGAGCTTATCACTGTCCTGGGCAGCACTATGGTCAAGGTCAACTACGAGGGCACGGTGCACCAACTGCTACTCTGGATTGTCCCGGGCGATGGCCCCACACTGCTTGGAAGGAGCTGGCTGGGCAAAATACGCTGGAACTAGGATGACATCCGAGCGCTATCACATGTCGATGAGGCCTCATGTATCCAGGTTCTTAATAAATTTTCTTCCCTTTTTAAGCCTGGCATTGGAAACATTTCCGGGGCAAAGGTGCGGATCCACTTGGTCTCAGAGGCACGACCCATTCACCACAAGGTGCGAGCGGTACCTCACAAGATGAGGGAGAGAGTGGAAATCGAGCTGGGCAGGCTGCAATGCGAGGGCATCATCTCCCCAGTGGAATTCAGCAAGTGGGCCAGCCCGATTGTTCCAGTCCTCAAAAGTGATGGCACGGTCAGGATTTGCGGCGACTATAAAGTAACTATTAATCATTTCTCGCTACAGGACAAATACCCACTACCTAAGGCAGACAACCTATTTGCAATGCTGGCAGGAGGCAAGCCATTCACCAAGCTCGACCTGACTTCGGACTACATGACGCAGGAGCTGGAGGAGTCTTCGAAGGGCCTCACCTGCATCAACACGCACAAGGGACTGTTCATCTACAATGGATGCCTGTTTGGAATTCGGTCAGCTGCAGCGATCTTCCAGAGAAACATGGAGAGCCTATTCAAGTCAGTACCACACAAGGTGGTTTTTCAGGAGGACGTATTGGTCACGGGTCAGGACACCATCGAGCATCTATAAAACCTGGAGGAAGTCCTCCAGCGACTGGATCGTGTAGGGCTGCGGCTGAAGAGGTCCAAATGCGTCTTCATGGCAACAGAAGTGGAGTTTTTGGAGAGAAAGATCGCGGCGGACGGCATTCGGCCCACAGACGCCAAGACAGAGGCTAGCAGGAACGCGCCCAAGCCACAGAACGTCACGGAGCTGTGGTCGTTCCTGGGACTCCTCAACTATTTTGGTAACTTCCTACCAGGGTTAAGTGACCTCTTAGAGCCCCTACATGTGTTATTGCGTAAAGGTGAGAACTGGGTATGGGAAAAAAGCCAAGTAATTGCTTTTGGGAAAGCCAGAAACATTTTATGCTCCAACAAGCTGCTTGTATTGTATAACTCGTGTAAAAGACGTGTGCTAACATGTGATGTGTCGCCGTACGGAGTCGGGTGTGTATTACAACAAGCTAACGTTGCGGGGAAGTTGCAATCTGTCGCCTATGCCTCCAGGAGCTTGTCTAAGGCCGAGAGGGCCGACAGCATGATTGAGAAAGAGGCATTAGCGTGTGTGTTCGGGGTAAAGAAAATGAATCAGTACCTGTTTGGCTTCAAATTTGAGCTGGAAACCGATCACAAGCCCCTCATATCCCTGTTCGCTGAAAACAAGGGGATAAATACTAATGCCTCAGCCCGCATACAAAAGTGGGCACTCGCGCTATCAGCTTATAACTATACCATCTGCCACAGGCCAGTCATCGAGAACTATGCGGATGCTCTCAGTCAGCTACCATTGCCCACCACGGGGGTGGAAATGCCGCAGCCTGCAAACTTGTTGATGGTGGCGCAGCCCGCAGACTTGTTGATGGTCATGGAAGCATTTGAAAATGATAAATCACCTGTCACGTTCCGCCAGATTCGGACTTGGACCAGCCAAGATCCTCTGCTGTCCCTAGTAAAAAACTGTGTACTGCATAGGAGCTGGGCCAGCATCCCCATTGAAATGCAAGAGCTAATCAAGCCGTTCCAGTGGCGAAAGGATGAGATGTCCATTCAGGCAGACTGCCTGTTGTGGGGTAACCGCGTAGTGCTACCAAAAAAGGGCAGGGAGACGTTCATCTCGGATCTCCACAGCACACACCCAGGTATAGTAATGATGAAAGCGATAGCCAGATCCCACATGTGGTGGCCCAGTATCGACTCTGCCTTAGAGTCCTGTGTACGGCAATGCAGCGTATGTGCTCAGTTGCGCAATGCGCCCAGAGAGTCACCACTAAGTTTGTAGTCCTGGACCTCCAGATCATGGTCAAGGATCCATGTCGACTATGCGGGCCTGTTTCTCGGTAAAATGTTCCTGGTGGTGGTGGATGCTTTTTCAAAATGAATTGAAGGTGAAATAATGTCGGGAAGCACTGCCATCGCCACCATTGAAAGTCCAAGGGCCATGTTTGCCACCCACGGTCTGCCTGACATACTGGTCAGTGACAGCGGGCCATGTTTCATCAGTGCAGAATTTAAAGAATTCATGACCCACAATGGGATCAAACATGTCACCTCTGCCCCGTTCAAACCAGCCTCCAATGGGCAGGCAGAGCGGGCAGTCCAAACAATCAAACAGAGCCTTAAACGAGTCACAGAAGGCTCACTCCAAACCCGCCTGTCCCAAGTACTGCTCAGCTACTACACGAGACCTCACTCACTCACAGGGGTGCCCCCGGCTGAGCTACTCATGAAAAGGACACTTAAAACCAGACCCTCACTGTTTCACCCCAACCTGCATGATCAGGTAGAGAGCAGCGAGCACCCAGGCATTGTGCTGGTGAAGGCCATTGCCCGGTCACACGTTTGGTGGCCTGGAATTGATTCAGATCTGGAACACTGTGTTCGCAGGTGCACGACGTGTGCCCAGCTGAGCAATGCCCCCAGGGAGGTCCCGCTCAGCCCTTGGCCCTGGCCCACCAGGCCATGGTCCCGCATTCATGTTGACTACGTGGGCCCATTCATGGGTAAGATGTTCCTTATTGTGGTAGATGCGTACTCGAAATGGATCAAGTGCATCATTCTAAATTCATGCACGTCATCCACCACCGTGGAAAGCCTCCATGGCTTGCCGGACATCCTGGTTAGTGATAATAGTCCATGTTTCACAAGCTACAAATTCCGAGAGTTTATGTCGGGCAATGGCATCAACCACGTCAGGACTGCGCCGTTCAAGCCAGCCTCCAATGGCCAGGTGGAACGTGCGGTCCAAATCATTAAGCAAGATATGCTCAGGATTCAAGGACCCTCCCTACAATGCTGCCTATCGCGCCTCCTGCTGGCCTATAGATCCCAACTGCACTCGCTCAGGAGGGCCCCGCTCGCAGAGCTACTAATGAAACGGACACTCAAAACTCGGTTTTCTCTCATTCACCCATTCACCTGACCGACATAGTTGATGGCAAGCGCAAGTCACAAAACGAGTACCATGACCGTAATGCGAGGGGGAGATGTATAGAAATAAATGATCCTGTATTCGTCCTCAATCACGCCATGGGGCCCAAATGGCTCGTTGGTACTCGAATTGACAAAGAGAGGAATAGGGTCATCGTGGTAAAACTCAACAATGTTCAGATATGCCGTAAGCATCTGGATGAAGTAAAAAAAAGGTTCAGCATCGACACTGAGGCACCTGAAGAAGACCATGAGATGGAGCTCACAACACCACCAGTGAAAGAGCAACAAGAGCATTCAGAAGAATGCACAGTCCCTGCGGTCAGCCTGGACAGGCCAGAATCACCACAGGTGACAGACACTCATGCCAGTGTCCTACAAATAGAGCCCCAACTGCGGCGCTCCACGAGGGAGCATAGACCACCTGAAAGACTAAACCTATGATCCCAATAAGACTTTGGGGGGGAAGGTGATGTCATGTATGTAACCTCAATGTAACATCACTGTATTACTGTGTACACTCAACCTAGATGCACACCTTGACCACAAGGGGTGAACTTGTGGGAGACACTCCTTACCTGATCACACAGGTATAAAAAGGAAGGTCCCATGCAGGGTCATCACTTGGAGTCCTGTGAAGAAAGAGTTAAGGTCACAGCGTGACCTTGTTCCCAGAATGTGCCTCGTGTGGTTTCATTCTGTAGAGTAAGGACTTTACACCCAGGTCTGTGGGGAGTCTACCGTGACACGTGTGGTGCTTGGCTTTATCATTTGGGCTGCCCGCTCCAGACTATTGTCACTGACCCTAAGATCTGGCATGCCAAGGATGGCCGATATGGACTTGAGACTTTCAGTAGTGGCAGGAGGCCGCATGGTCTCCGTGGATCCTGGGCCATGGTATGGAGGCCCAGGACCATCGACTGTGTGTAGCCTCCCTGCCTTTCGTTGCAATGTTGCGATATGGGGCAATCTGATTGGATGAGCATTTCGTCTTTGCGACGGATAAGCTGCAACACCCCGTCTAGCGGTTCACCGTTAGCAGGCAGTAACATGGGATCCTGGCTGGTCCAGGTCCTAAACTGGTGAGCCGTTACAGTTGACCCCTGACTGTCTAGCACTTCCATAACAATGAGCAGGTCTGCAGGCTGCGCCGTTTCCACCCCGGTGATGGGCAACGGTAGCCAACTGAGGGCATCAGCACTGTTCTCAGTGCCTGGCCCATGGCGGATCATGTTACAGTGCACAGACAGTGTTAGACATATTCGAAATAAAGCATTGATATTGGTGCCTCTGCTCTCCAAAAACTGTGAGATTGGCAGCTTGTGTGACTCAAGCAAATATTGGGACACACTTTGGTATGTCTCTTTTGACCCGTGAACGCAGGCTGCTGCTTTGGGTAACTTATTGGATATATGTACAACCGGTTGGGTTTCGCCCGCTATTTTGGCTTGCTGTACAACATGGCCAACCCTGTGTGATAACACATCACTTGCTACAAGTACTTTGTTAGATACGTATACAACCAGTTGGTTTTCGCCCGCTACTTTGACTTGTTGTAAGGTGTCCCCGACCCTATATGATAATACGTCATTTGCTGCGCAAGGGCACTCACATGGGTTACACAGTGCAAATAACTTATTGGAACATAGTGGGTTCCTGGCCTTCTCAGCGGCCGCCCCTTTACCTTTGCCCCAAGCCCAGTGGTCTTCCTTGCTGGGCAACACATGCCTCTGTTTTGTTGCAGCGACATCCCGTGATCTGATGCACTTTCGTCCCGTGGTCTGGATGCACTTTCATTCCGTGGTCTGGACGCACTCTCGTCCGTGTCCGTGATGCCGACTGCTGCGATCTTCCTCTCCAGGGATTCTGCCTCTGGCATCGGGAAGACGCATTTGGATCGTTTCGGCTGGAGTCCTACTCTGCTTGGTCAATCTGGAGCCTCTTCCATCATCGCGAAGAGGTCGTCAGCTTCAGGTGGTGGGTACCGCGCCTGTACCGCTGCTCAGTTGACCTTTACCTCCTCGTGGTCGTGATGAACGGCCTGTGCCTCAGGCAAATGGATCTGCACTTCGATGCCTGGTTCAGCTGAAGGTGGGGGCTTGCTCAGCCTTTGAGCACGGGAGACATCGTTCACCAGAGAAGGTACACAGAGGTCTTCCCAGTTCCATCGAATCTTCCCCATCCACCTTCAACCAAGCAGTGTTGGCCCATCACCTGAAACAAACCACAGTGGTAAATCGTGCACCACTCCCTCATGGGATACTCTTATGTCTGCACTACTAATAACTGGTATCAGTTCCTTGGTATAGGTGCGCAGCTTTGCCTGAATTGGGATCAGCTTGGGTCATTGTGCTCTGTCACCACACAGCCTCTTGAATGCCTTCTGGCTCATAATTGACTGACTCGCCCCCATGTCCAACTCCATGGAGACTGAAATGCTGTTTAACTCGACTTTCATCAACCTGGGAGGACTTTCTGTAGTGAAGATGTGTATTCTATACACTGCTTCCTCGGGCTGAGTTGCCTCTCTCGCTAATTCTCCGTAGTCCTCACCAGACTGAAACTCTTCTGCTGACTCCTCTGCCACGTGGTGAGTCGCAGTGCATTTGCACATTCGCTGGAGGTGGCCCATTGTTCTGCAGCTTTTGTACTCACAGCATTTAAATCGATATTGATGGCCCCTATGATTACCTCCGCAACACCAGCATTGTGTTAATGGATTCGCATTTATACCTCTTGGTATGTAAGTTCTGCCATGTACAGTCCTTGTTTGTTCAACAGTTCTGCCTACAAACGGCGTTATTTTATGCACGGTACTTTCCGGTAAGCTTTGGTTCCGGGAATCGATCATCTGTTTGGCATCGCAACTTGAGGACATGAACGCCTGGCCTATGGTGATGTCCCTCTTCAGGTCAACAATGGTTTCGGTAACCAGTAGCTTGCGAAGGGTAGCCTCGTGGCCCATACCAATCACAAAAACGCTCTGCAAAGCGTTGTTCAGGAACTCGGCAAATTTGCACGGTCCTGCAAGTCGTCTTAGGTCGGCGACGTACTTCGCTACATCCTGGCCCCCCGGGCAGCGGTGTATATACCTGACCGTTAGGATGCTCTCCTTTGGTTTGAGGTGTTCCCGAATCAGCGTGTGCAGCACTGCGTATGACTTCTCCGTTGGTTTCACTGCTGCAAGCAGATCCCTGATGAGGCCATAGACTGTGGACTCGCAGCTGGTCAAGAGATTCGCCCTGCTCTTTCCCTCCAGCTTCTCATCGTCCAGACCGTTGGCCATAAAGTACTGGTCTAGCCACTCGATAAAGGCTTCCCAATCTTCACCCTCTGCAAACTCCTCTAAGGTTTGAGTACTGTTGAGGGGGATGACTCATCAGGAGAGGGCAGCAGCAGCCAAGTTCATGGCACCATGGCTGGCTCTGTTGCACAGGAGGGCAGGAAAAAGAGTGGGGGAGCGATAGTGATAGGGGATTCAATTGTAAGGGGAATAGATAGGCGTTTCTGCGGCCATAACCGAGACTCCAGGATGGTATGTTGCCTCCCTGGTGCAAGGGTCAAGGATGTCTCGGAGCGGGTGCAGGACATTCTAAAAAGGGAGGGAGAACAGCCAGTTGTCGTGGTGCATGTTGGTACCAACGACATAGGTAAAAAAAGGGATGAGGTCCTACGAAATGAATTTAAGGAGCTAGGAGCTAAATTAAAAAGTAGGACCTCAAAAGTAGTAATCTCGGGATTGCTACCAGTGCCACGTGCTAGTCAGAGTAGGAATCGCAGGATAGCTCAGATGAATACGTGGCTTGAGCAATGGTGCAGCAGGGAGGGATTCAAATTCCTGGGGCATTGGAACCGGTTCTGGGGGAGGTGGGACCAGTACAATCCGGACGGTCTGCACCTGGGCAGAATCGGAACCAATGTCCTCAGGGGAGTGTTTGCTAGTGCTGTTGGGGAGGAGTTAAACTAATATGGCAGGAGGATGGGAACCAATGCAGGGAGATAGAGGGAAACAAAAAGGAGGCAAAAGCAAAAGACAGAAAGGAGATGAGGAACCCAAGGCAAAGAACAAAAAGGACCATTGTACAGCAAAATTCTAAAAGGACAGAGGGTGTTAAAAAAACAAGCCTAAAGGCTTTGTGTCTTAATGCAAGGAGTATCCGCAATAAGGTGGATGAATTAACTGTGCAAATAGATGTTAACAAATATGATGTGATTGGGATTACGGAGACGTGGCTCCAGGATGATCAGGGCTGGGAACTCAACATCCAGGGGTATTCAACATTCAGGAAGGATAGAATAAAAGGAAAAGGAGGTGGGGTAGCATTGCTGGTTAAGGAGGAGATTAAGGCAATAGTTAGGAAGGACATTAGCTTGGATGATGTGGAATCTATATGGGTAGAGCTACAGAACACCAAAGGGCAAAAAACGTTAGTGGGAGTTGTGTACAGGCCTCCAAACAGTAGTAGTGATGTTCAGGAGGGCATCAAACAGGAAATTAGGGGTGCATGCAATAAAGGTGCAGCTGTTATAATGGGTGACTTTAATATGCACATAGATTGGGCTAGCCAAACTGGAAGCAATACGGTGGAGGAGGATTTCCTGGAGTGCATAAGGTTTTCTAGACCAATATGTCGAGGAACCAACTAGGGGGGAGGCCATCTTAGACTGGATGTTATGTAATGAGAGAGGATTAATTAGCAATCTCGTTGTGCGAGGCCCCTTGGGGAAGAGTGACCATAATATGGTGGAATTCTGCATTAGGATGGAGAATGAAACAGTTAATTCAGAGACCATGGTCCAGAACTTAAAGAAGGCTAACTTTGAAGGTATGAGGCGTGAATTGGCTGGGATGGATTGGCGAATGATACTTAAGGGGTTGACTGTGGATGGGCAATGGCAGACATTTAGAGACCGCATGGATGAAGTACAACAATTGTACATTCCTGTCTGGCATAAAAATAAAAAAGGGAAGGTGGCTCAACCGTGGCTATCAAGGGAAATCAGGGATAGTATTAAAGCCAAGGAAGTGGCATACAAATTGGCCAGAAATAGCAGCGAACCTGGGGACTGGGAGAAATTTAGAACTCAGCAGAGGAGGACAAAGGGTTTGATTAGGGCAGGGAAAATGGAGTATGAGAAGAAGCTTGCAGGGAACATTAAGACGGATTGCAAAAGTTTCTATGGATATGTAAAGAGAAAAAGGTTAGTAAAGACAAACGTAGGTCCCCTGCAGTCAGAATCAGGGGAAGTCATAACGGGGAACAAAGAAATGGTGGACCATTGAACAAGTACTTTGGTTCGGTATTCACGAAGGAGGACACAAATAACCTTCCGGTTACAAAAGGGGTCGGGGGGTCTAGTAAGGAGGAGGAACTGAGGGAAATCCTTATTAGCCGGGAAATTGTGTTGGGGAAATTGATGGGATTGAAGGCCGATAAATCCCCAGGGCCTGATGGACTGCATCCCAGAGTACTTAAGGAGGTGGCCTTGGAAATAGTGGATGCATTGACAGTCATTTTCCAAAATTCCATTGATTCTGGATCAGTTCCTATAGAGTGGAAGGTAGCCAATGTAACCCCACTTTTTAAAAAAGGAGGGAGAGAGAAAACAGGGAATTATAGACCGGTCAGCCTGACATCGGTAGTGGATAAAATGATGGAATCAACTATTAAGGATGTCATAGCAGTGCATTTGGAAAGAGGTGACATGATAGGTCCAAGTCAGCATGGATTTGTGAAAGGGAAATCATGCTTGACAAATCTTCTGGAATTTTTTGAGGATGTTTCCAGTAGAGTGGACAAGGGAGAACCAGTTGATGTGGTATATTTGGACTTTCAGAAGGCGTTCGACAAGGTCCCACACAAGAGATTGATGTGCAAAGTTAGAGCACATGGGATTGGGGGTAGTGTGCTGACATGGATTGAGAACTGGTTGTCAGACAGGAAGCAAAGAGTAGGAGTAAATGGGTACTTTTCAGAATGGCAGGCAGTGACTAGTGGGGTACCGCAAGGTTCTGTGCTGGGGCCCCAGCTGTTTACATTGTACATTAATGATTTAGATGAGGGGATCAAATGTAGTATCTCCAAATTTGCGGATGACACTAAGTTGGGTGACAGTGTGAGCTGCGAGGAGGATGCTGTGAGGCTGCAGAGCGGCTTGGATAGGTTAGGTGAGTGGGCAAATGCATGGCAGATGAAATATAATGTGGATAAATGTGAGGTTATCCACTTTGGTGGTAAAAACAGAGAGACAGACTATTATCTGAATGGTGACAGATTAGGAAAAGGGGAGGTGCAAAGAGACCTGGGTGTCGTGGTACATCAGTCATTGAAGGTTGGCATGCAGGTGCAGCAGGCGGTTAAGAAAGCAAATGGCATGTTGGCCTTCATAGCAAGGGGATTTGAGTACAGGGGCAGGGAGGTGTTGCTACAGTTGTACAGGGCATTGGTGAGGCCACACCTGGAGTATTGTGTACAGTTTTGGTCTCCTAACCTGAGGAAGGACATTCTTGCTATTGAGGGAGTGCAGTGAAGGTTCACCAGACTGATTCCCGGGATGGCGGGACTGACCTATCAAGAAAGACTGGATCAACTGGGCTTGTATTCACTGGAGTTCAGAAGAATGAGAGGGGACCTCATAGAAACATTTAAAATTCTGACGGGGTTAGACAGGTTAGATGCAGGAAGAATGTTCCCAATGTTGGGGAAGTCCAGAACCAGAGGTCACAGTCTAAGGATAAGGGGTAAGCCATTTAGGACCGAGATGCGGAGGAGCTTCTTCACCCAGAGAGTGGTGAACCTGTGGAATTCTCTACCACAGCAAGTTGTTGAGGCCAATTCACTAAATATATTCAAAAAGGAGTTAGATGAAGTCCTTACTACTAGGGGGATCAAGGGGTATGGCGAGAAAGCAGGAATGGGGTACTGAAGTTGAATGTTCAGCCATGAACTCATTGAATGGCTGTGCAGGCTAGAAGGGCCGAATGGCCTACTCCTGCACCTATTTTCTATGTTTCTATGTTTCTATGTACCAACAGCAACCATGATTGCATGAAAGTTCTAGATCTGTTGCTCGTCGCCAATTGTTATGTCGTTAATACGTATATAAAGACTCCACAAGGCTCTTTACTTGCTTAAACTGGTGTGGCCTTAGCTCATTTATTTCAACTCCAGAGTGAGGCCGCAGCCTGGTGGGCACCCTTTTATACGGCCCTGCACACCTGGGCAGGTGACCCCTGGGGCCTCCAACAGTAGCGCCTTCTGGTGGTACACCATGCCTGTTTACATAGTTAATGCATAAAGTATACATAACACAATGTTTAACTGAATAAAATGTTTAACAGAAGGAAGTGGTGTTGCAAAGGGGTAAGGGGATGTGGGCAGTGAGGGATTCAAGGATGTGGTCAGAGATGGCACTTCCTCATTATCAAGACATTAGGCATGAGATGGCGAGGTAGTCGTTAATAAGCATAAACAACAAAATTTAGTTCATAAAATGCTGACTATGTACAAAGAGGATTGACTAAAAATTCCATCCCCTATAAACAATCTCAAGCCTTGCACAGAATTCCACCGTCACTTGTTATCATTCCCACTGCTGTCTTTCACACGGTAACAGCTGCAGTTGTTCAGGTCTTGCTTCTGTTTCTTTGTGGGGAGTTCATCATTTATAAGAAAGCGCAATTGCAATATACATATATCTAAATTCATCATGTTTCTGCATTAACAACTTCATTCTCCAGTTTCTTTCTGGAAGAAGTGAGGAGACTTTCAAGTGGTCACAGGATGAGGGGACTCACCCTTCTACTGTCCCACTCCTACTAATGCACAGATCGCTTGCTGCAAATACTGCACATGCTCACAACACGTCAATGTCATTGAAAGGTCTCATTAACTGCCGCTAGCTAAAAATATCTCCTTGAAGTCCAGGGATTTGAGACCAACTGAAGACCAAGTTAAAGAAAACATAACGAAGGTATTGAAAGACCCAAAAGACAATTCAGTGGTTCAATTAAATCATGTTATTGTGAAATATGTAACATATTTGGTTTTTGAAATTTTGTTCAAAGTTTTGAAAATAAAAATGTTAGTAACGTGATGGATCAAGATATTCTGATGAATGTTGAGAAACATGTTTCATAACACCACACGGTGGCCATAGAAGGAACAACAGCGTCATAGGCTTTCACATTAAAATATGACAGGACACAGGATACCAGATGTGGGCACAATTAATATTTACATAGACACGGTTGACATAGTTCTTTTAAATGGATAGATGACAGCAGATATCATTTGTAATAATGTACAACAGCTTGCATTTACCGGCAGACGGTAATTATTCTACTATTCACACCCTATCGAGACTCATCTTTTGTTTCCTAACCTGTGCTATTACCATTTCAATTCGGCCCATCATCCCCTTTGTATCTCAAATCTCTTCTGCCTTCCACCCCATCACAGACCTTCCTTTTTGTTCTTACCACTACCACCCACGACCCCCACTGCCCGCCCCCTCCCCCCCCCCCGTTTCAGCGCCCCAGCACTTCCTTAGCAATCTGTTACATTTCGAACTATTGCCAGTTCTGACGAAGGGTCATCGACCTGAAACGTTAACTCTATTTCTCTCTCCACAGATGCTGCCTGACCCGCTGAGATTTCCAGCACTTTCTGTTTTTATTGCAGATTCCAGCATCCGCAGTATTTTGCTGTTGTAGCTTGCATTTATAAGTTCCTTAACGTAGATAAACACCCCAAAGCACTTTGAAGAGGCATAATCAGGAAAAAAAAAGAATGACACGATGAAGAAGGAAGGGGTGAGCAATAGCTTGGTCAAAGAGGTGGGTTTTAAGGAGCATCTTGAAGGCAGAGAGACAGAGAGGCGGAGAGGTTGAGGGAGGGAATTCCATGGGGCGTCGACAGCTGAAGTTACAATCACTAATGGTGAGGTGAGGTGAAGGGAGTGAGGCAGCACAAGAGGCCAGAGTCACAGCAATGGAGAGTTTTGGGGAGGGTGATTGTAGGGCTAGAGGAAGCTACAGAGATCAGAAGAGTGAGGCCATGAAGGGATTTAAACATGAAGATGATCATTTTAAATTTGAGCCATTAGAAAAGAATGACTTGTATTTATATAGCGCCTTTCGCAACCACCGGACGTCCCAAGTGCTTGCTGTTGTAATATAACACAGCAGCCAATTTACACGCAGCAATGTCCCACAAACAGCAATGTGATACTGACCGGGTAATTTGTTTTAGTGATAATTGGTTACGGGATAAATATTGGCCAGAACACCAGGGATAACGCCCCTACTCTTCTTCAAAAATGTTGTGGGATCTTATAACGTCCACCTGAGAGAGCAGACAGTTCCTCAGTTTAATGTCTCATCCAAAAGACAGCGCCTCCGACAGTGCAGCATTCCCTCAGTACTGCACTAGAGTGTCAATCTAGAGTTTTGTGCTCAAGTCTCTGGAGTGGGATATTAAACCCACAACCTTCATGACTCAGAGCAAGAGTGCTGCCCACTGAGCCACACCGACACTATTAAGGGAACCAGAAGGCAATGTAGGTCAACAAAGACAGAAGTGATGGTTGAGCAGGTCTTGATGCGAGGTAGGATATGGGCAGCAGAGGGGTGATGGATGAACGTGATGGTGTGGGATAGAATATGGGAAGCAGGGGGTAATGGGTGAGTGAGAGTTGGTGCGGGAGAGTATATGGGTGCCGGAGTTTGGGATGAACTGGCTTACATGGGTGCAGGATGGGAAGTCGACCAGGCGAATTGGAATAACCGCATCTGGAGATGACAAAGGCAGGGATGAGGGTTTCATCAGCAGATGTGCTGAGGTAGGAGCAGAGGCAGGCAATGTTGCGGAGGTGAAACTATGCGGTCCTGGTGATGGACAGGTTACGGCTCAGCTCAATGCCAAATAGGAAGCAAAGGTTACAAACAGTCTGGCTCAGCCTCAGACAATGGCCAGCGAGGCTGATGGAATCAGTGGCAAGGGTACAGTGACAATGGCTTTGGTCTAATCAAAGTTGAGTTGGAGGAAATTGCACCTTATCCAAGACAGGAACAGCCTGTTAATATGAACATACGAAAAATGACGGACAGGTAAAGATCATCTGGTCCATCGAGTCTGTCCCACACAATTGCGATACCTTGTGTATCACAACATATACACTCCACCCCACCCCAAACCATGTGATCTCCTGGGAGATGCAAAAAAAAACAGATAAAAAACCCAGGCCAATTTGGGGGGAAAAAATCTGGGAATTTCCTCTCCGACCCATCTAGGTGATCGAAACTAGTCCAGGAGTTCACTCTGGTCATTAAATTCCCTGATCTCCGCCACAGCCAGAAACAAATCCAGCTTTTGCTTGAAGGAATTCAGTGAGTCTGCATCCACCACATGGAACGGCAGCTTGTTCCCGAGACTGTAATGTCTCTGGGCTCCCGAGGAGGAAAAATTCAGCCCGAGTTCCCACTCCTGATCACTGTTCACTGACTCCTGCTACAGTATCACGTATCTCGGCTGAAGACAAGATCAGGCTCAAATGTGATGTCTTCTACAGTTGAATAGCCTGTTGCCGTGCATGAAGAGTGGCCATTTTAGCAGGCCTCTTGGAGATTCATTGTACCTCAACATCATCAAGATCTTCAAGACAAAAGAATGAGGGAAAATATACATACTCAGTACAAAACATGTATGTGTAAGGTAGAAATATACCCAGGAACGTGCTTTAGATGAAGTGCAAACCACTTTTAGTAAAAAAGCCAGAGTAAATTATATATTATTTTTTCATTTTATTTTTTCAACTTCAGTTAGCTTTATGCTGTAATATTAGCCATATAAAAAGTTAATGACATTCAGAATTAATATTTAAATGTAATTCTAAATAAGAAGTATGAGCCAACATCAAGAGATTTCTGATTGTGACACCTACCTGCAGAATCTCTGAGGGAACGAGATAGTGATGGGATCAAACAAGAACAGGAAATCCCACCCTTACTCCGTTTCCTTTACTCTGAGCTGTACGAGAGGAGGGCATCATAATAATAATACTATTAATAAATAATGTGCTTTCAACAGGAACCCTGAGGTAGTGATGATGTAGGGAGGGGGGTTCCTGATGTAGTGAGGTAGGCTGTGGGTCCTTTGCCCATGGACATGCACTGTCCAGGCTCCCACATGAAGCAAGGCACCAGAGGACTTCTGGTCCTTGTGGAGGGGGCGGGGGAGCTGGCCAGCCCTTGTATTTAGAGCTTTATAATAATAGATATTAACCAGTAGGTGAAAACTAGAAATAGAAAGTAATGTAAAGGTGAGGTAAGAGCTGGGAAGGGATACGGCCGAGCATTACATTGTAACTGCAGGTCAAAAAAATCATCCATTGAACGTGAGATGATTTGGCAGGTACTGAGGATGTGAAAAGTATTATGTAAATGCAAGTTTTTTCTTCTTGTCAGTAAAGTGAAATTCTTAAAAAAAAGCATTGGGAGTTTTCTGCTAATGTCATCCTAGGCAGTCCCTCGAAACGAGGATGACTTGCTTCCACGCCAAAAAGGATGAGTTCACAGTGTTTCAATGAAGGACCTAATATTTCAGGTCCCGAACTACATCTTGAAGGGTGGAAGAAATCTGTGGATTTTTTTAACATGTGGTGGCCGTTGCACACCAGCCACCACATGGGATTGACAGAGCTAGGTCTTGGTCCAGTGGCAAGGATTACCCAAGACGACTGGAGACCTGCTCTGCTGCACGGACCTAGTGCGCACACATATCGCAGTGTGGGCTGGCCCGTGCTGCCCCAGGGCCCGCGCCTCTTCTGGCACCGAACTCACGCCTCTCCCGAGCCCCGATCACGTCCGTCTACATTCCCCCGCCGCTCCTTCGCCCCGACCTCGCCGCTCCTGCTGTATCTGTCCACGCTCCAATCACCGATCTGGACCATAATGACATCTCTCTTCACTGCCGTCACCCTCCTGCTGTACCTTGAAGTGGTCATGGTCGCCACACTACCCCCGGGGCCGCTTGCTGCTCCATTTATGGCCCCGACCTGCCGCTGATAGTCTCTCGCAGGTCGGGGCCGCCACGAATGAAGGTGCAAGGAAATGATTCATTCCGAACAACCAGTGCCAGCATCACCAATGAATCAGGTCAAGTGCAGAGTGTGGGGAGATTCACTCTGTGCCAACAGTGCGCCTCTGCCCTACAGAAAGTCACATCCCAGTGCACCAGTACACAATTATACTGCTGCTACTTGCACTTATCCTTAATAAAGCAAAGTAAGTTGAGTTAGTGCAGTGGTTATGGTACAGAACTAGTAACTTTGAGGTTGCTGAGTTCAAATCACAGCAGGGCAAGTTATAATGTTGATCTTTGATAAGAAAGAATGACCATGAAAGTTCCAGGATTGACGCCAAAACCCAATTAGTTTACCACTGTCCCTCAGAGAAAGGACTCTGCTTCGTGCATCACTTGGCCTACACATAACTCCAGTCCCACAATGCCCGAAAAGCAACTAGGAATGGGTAAGAAACAATATTGCTTCAGTACTGTCCATAACCATAACAAAAGAAAGGTCCCAAGACACTTCACAACAGGGTAAGTGGCCATCCAGAAGGATTAAAGGAGGCATTTGATGGCATGGTCATAGAGGTGGGTTTTGAGAAAGCTTTTGAAAAATAGAGGCAGCAAGACAGAGGAGTTTATCGGGGGGAGGGGGGGGGGAGTTGCAGAATGCAGAGGTATGGTGGCTCTGTTAATGATGGTGAAATGAGGGGAAGGTGTTGCGAGTCGAGAGAGGTCAGAAGAGCAGTGTCTAAACTGATTCGAAGTGGTGGAGAAGGATGCAGTGGTAGAATGAAGCCATGAAGGATTAAGGTTTCTAAATCAATGCATTGGAGAGTCAGTAGAGGTTGGTAAGAACAGGAGGGATAAGTGAGTGGCATAGGATGCAGGCAGAGTCATTTTGGGTGAGTTGGAGTTTGTATAAATTGGATTACCGGAGGACAGAGTATTGGAAAAGTGAGGCCTGAAGGTGACAAAGGCACAATTGATAGTCTCTACGGTGGTGGGGATCAGGCTGGGATGGAGGTGGGGGATGTATTAGAGGTGGACACATTGTTATGATGGTCAATGGGATATTGGATTTAATTGTAGTTCAGGTCAAACAGGACATTGAGGTTAGGTACCTTTGGGTTCAGCCTGTGCAAGTAGGCAGGGTAAAAGCTAGAAATGTGGGGGGGGGAGGGGGTTGCCTGGGGTATACAATTTCTGTTGGGACCCAGAAGTCTCGATGTTGCCAGTGTTAAGCTGAAGGACGTTCTGGTTCATGTAGAACTTGATCTCATTAAAAATAATCGGACAATAAAACAACAGTTATGGACTCATGGCTATCATTAGCCGTTCCCCATGGTTGTGAATTATGTCTTCACAAAGCAGCATGTTGACAAAGAATAGAAAAGTGCCAAGAATGGAGCCTTGGGTAGGCCAGAGGTGACTTTACAGGCACAAGCGGCAAAGAACAATCGGTGTGTTCTCTGGTACATTTTTCTGTTTCTCACGCCAGCTGGCCTGGGGCCTTTTATTGCCATCTCATACTGAATTAGGGATATTGCACATTAGGAACTGCATCGAGACTGCCCAAACTCTTTCACCATGGGAGGGTTCCAACCACCAGCCAGAGAGATTCCTCCACTCAGGCTGGGCTGGATTCGAACTTGTGTCCCAGCGGGAAATTTAACAACTAAAATTACTTTGCTGCCTTATAAATAGAAGCCCACAAGAGTTCTGGAGTGATGTGACTTCTAAAGAACTCTTGAATCATATAACGCACGGAATATATTTACAGTTTTGTTGTTTGGGTGTTATGGAATCAGCTCGATGCACTGTAAGTCCTGTTATACCAGGACCTGAGTGTTGGCTTCGTCATACATTACAGGGCTGACTTTCTGAATGTCTGCTCTACTTGAATTGGTGCTAAAAGGGTTAAATTATGAGGACAGGTTGTACAGACTAGGCTTGTATTCCCGTCACTATAGGAGATGAAGGGGTGATCTAATTGAGGTGTTTAAGATGATTAAAGGATTTGATAGGGTAGATAGAGAGAGACTATTTCCTCTGATGGGGGAGTCCAGAACAAGGGGCCATAACCTGAACATTAGAGCCAGGCCGTTCGGTGGGGTGGTGCCAGGAAGCAAGGTTAGTGGAAATCTGGAACTCTGTCCGCCAAAAAACTGTTGAGGCCGAGGGTCACTTGAAAATGTTAAAACTGAGGTTGATTGGTTTTTGTTAGATAAGTGTTTTAAGGGATATGGAACCAAATCAGGTAGGTGAAGATAAGATGCAGATCAGCCATGGTCTAATGGAATAGCAGAACAGGCTGAAAGAGTTGAATGGCCTCCTCCTGCTCCGATGAATGCCAATTGGAAAGTTGTAGATGTGTTCCCCAATGGGTGAGTGGTTGAAGGCATCATGTGAGACGCTACCAAGCCATACAGACCAGTGTATCCCAGGCTTGACCTCACAGTCTGTGCTGGTTATTGCATTGGGCTCAGTGCACATGGTCTGAGACTGAGATGGGGGCGTAAATGTCAGCTCCTAACTGCTATTCAGCAACCTACTGGGCAAAATCAAACTCAGTCGTTATGCCACTGTTGAATAGCTAACCAACAATTACTCATTAGGCTGTCATATGTAGATTGAGCTACTTCTTAAGTGAGATACAGGAGAGCACACAGCCCGGTGAATAATTGCACATATCGAATCCATTTCTTCCAGTCTCTTTCTTCAAAGTCTGGAAGTTCCCAATATTGTTTAGGGGGAGTCAACAGGGTGAAGAATTTCTACCACTTTGTTGGTACTGCGTTACTTGGTCAATGAGCATCATCCACTACTCAGTCCAGAGATGGCAGACACTTTAAGGGATGACTCCCTGAGCTCCTTCTGGCTGTGAAAAGTAAATGGAGATTGTGTCGATAAATCCCACCAAGCACTTCAGTGTATCATGCCCAAGGAAATCTTTGTAGGTCAAGAATACAAATCGATGGTAGCCTGGATGTTGACCCCACTCCTCTAGCAGTACATGCTTGCGGGTCTCAAGCCTTGCTCATCATCTTACGTTAGACTCTGCAAACATCAGTGTTGTAACTGCCCCATTGTTTGTTAATATAGAAGGATCCGAGCTCTGTTGGGATTGGTATCCTCTCCAATACTGAATCTGTATTGGACAGTGGGATTGGGAAAGAGAGCTGATTGTCCAACTGTCTTTATCTGTTCTGTGGTTTGTCTTTTCCTCTCTTGTCAGTCCTTGAGGTACACTAAGTAATGGCTCTGACTGAGGTAGAACCTGGAGAGTAGCACAAGATTCGTTGCTGGGGTCTTCCTCCTTCATGATGTCTGCTCGAATGTTATCAAAGTTCTGTAAGAGGAACACAACACAAACACCCAAGTTATTACAATTTTCTCACCTCATCCTCTCTCCTTATCGTAAATCGCTGATCTTGTAATGTATTCGCCTGTGAGTATGTTCACAGGTTGGTTAAGCTGTTGAGTTGGGAGTGGCTTAGCCAGTCACATGATGTTCACAAGACTCAATAAAACCCCAGCCAGTTGAGTTCAGGGGATCCACGATGAGGCAGGTGGTTGTGAGCCTGGTGGATGAACTGGTAATATGTAATGTGATAGTTAAACCTTTGCTAATAGAGCAAATGGTTCTTAATAGCAATGTGTTGCTAAGAATTCTTCAGCAAAGAACCCATGAAGCAAATACATTACACTCCTCACTCCACACCCATATCCACCAGCACTACCCCCCCGCCCCCCCAGGTAAAGCATTCCTCATGTGTCAGCCTAAACATTGAGGGCCTGAAATTCCCAGGGCTCCGCTTCGGCTGGGACTTCCGGCTGTCAGTCTGTTGTGTCTCTGACCCCCATCCCAAACCCCAGGGGTGTGTGCGTCTGGAAGGAAATGGACGTCTACATCCATGCTGCATTACTAAGTTGCCCACCCAAATGTGCAGGGAGGTGGATGGGGGGTGGGGAGGTGGAGAACCGAGGGGAGGAAGGGGCGAGCGGAACCAGGTATTTCTCTGCAGCACTGTCCCGAGGGACTGCACCTTGATGTGGTGGGAAGCCTTGCGTGCTCCTATAACCTTGAGAGCTATGCTGCCGGAAGTATAACTCCTGATCAGGCCCGCCAAGCTAGACGTTTGTAAGGTTAGACCCAGACTAAAGGCCAGACCACCAGTCCTCTAGGTCGGGGCTTGTGAGTCAGGGTGATGACCTGTCCGCCTAAAAATGTCTTTCATTAAGGAAACAACCCAGGGGCAAGAAGGGACTGTTACACACTGGAAAATATAAACATCAACTGCAGAGAACCACCTGGGTGTGAGATACAGTGATATTCTGATCAGAGTCAAATATCCTGCCCTGAACAGACAGCAACGGATGAAATGGGTTGCCTCGCAGGCCATTAGACACAGGAGACTCGAACTAACTTGCTGCAGTGTGAAGGAGGACTCTCCATGCTGAGCAAAAAATGGCCAGAAACTTGTCATAATTCAAATATTCGAAAATTCTCACTTTTCCCAAAAGCTACTGAAACATTGGTAAACCAACACCGGGAAGAATTGCCAGTCCCTCATCTGCCAAGGTCTGGTTCTTACACACCAGTACACCTGCAGCACATATTATACCGGCAGAAGGTGCGAGGTTTATGATGACATACATGGACTCACCAGTCCTGCCTCTTCCTACGATGTCCACATTGACGGGACATGGCACAAGAAGACTTCTATGGGAATTTATAAAAGGCAAGGGAGCAGAGATCCAGTGGAGGTGGGTTCCACCCAAAATTCTGCCCCGCTTGTCCTGATTGTGCCACCGCAACGCGTCCTCCCCTGACCCAGTAATTTCAGGCTTTAGGTGTGCATCGTCTATTCAATCATGGGAGGCAGGGGTTTAATGTTCAACATTTTAAATTTTCAACCTTATTTTAAAATCATGCCATGGCCTTGCCCCTCCCTATTTCTGTAACCTTCTGCAGTTCGACATCCCTCTGAGATTTCTGTGTTCTTCCAATTCTGGCCTCTTGTCCATACCCGACTTCCTTCGCCCCACCATTGGCGACCGTGCCTCAGCCGTCTGGGCCCTAAGCTCAGGCATTTCCTCACTAAACCCCTTTGCCTCGCCACTTCTCCAACTCTAAGACGTTCCTTAAAACCTACCTCCTTACCAAGCTTTTGATCACCTGTCCTAATGTCTCCTTCTTTGACTTGGTGTCAATGTTTTGTCAGATTGGCTCCTGTGAAGCACCTTTGGGCCATTTTACTGACGTGAGTCAGAGGCCCCAGTCATGGCATTGTTGGAGTGGTGCATGCAGGGAGTCCTGGTCGAGCATTCTCAGGTCCGCAGACCCTGGGATTCATTCATCAATTTAAATAGACTGAGAATTGAGAGCTGCAGCCCACGATTCCCTGACCAGTACTCCCTGTGCGTACCGCTGTGCGACAGGAGCATTTGCCTGGACAATCGGTTCTGCAATTCCATCAAACAACAGCATCTCCAGGGTATTCTGACCATTTGTAGAGAAAGCCGTTGAACTATTTACAATCAGGGTGCGGGTTTAAGAAAGCGCAGCCCATGAGAGTTGTGTGTGTGCATGGGCACAAATGTGGCAAGCACTTACCAGAACATAGGGGGTTGAAACTTTGGGAAACCATGCAGATTGAGCCCGACAGCAGAGCTTCCATGTGAGAAACAGGGACACCGCTAGAACAGACATGCCAAGAAGTAACACTGTGGTCACTATCACCATGTTCTCATTGGATGTAGTACCTGGAGATAAAGGCACAACGTGAGAGCAACATTGCTTAGTCAACTGTTAGGGGAGGGTAGCAAGGGATATGGAGAAAAGGGGGGTAAATGGGGTTGGGGTAAAGATCAGCCATGATCTAATGGAACAAGCTCGAGGGGCTCTATTGCCTAGTATTTGTCTTGACTTGTAAGTTTGCAGATTTGATCTCTGGTCAATGCCAACGTATCTAATCCTATGAGATATTGGGTTTTAAGTTCAGCTCAGGGTCAAAAAGGACAGTTGCACCCTACAGTTGGCCTCAGCACCCCGTGTGAGGGATGAGCCACAACTCCCATTCCGGAGCTCTATCCAGTGACTGCTGGAGTTGTGTGCATCTGGCTGTTGGGTTGAGGATAGGATAGAGCTCAGCACCGACAATCTCCATGGTGAAATAACCTACTGACACTCACTTCCTAAACTAAACTAAGGAAGGACATAAATGGCCAGTGAGAGGAACGGCTATTAAAAATGAGTTAAACTGTACAGCAATGTACATAGTGTTCATAATAAAACAAGGGATATGGAGGTAATAATAGGTTGTGAGGAACCAGATATAGTAGGGAATACTGAGACATGGCTGCAGGAAAATCAGGACTGGAAATTAAACATTGCAGGGTATAACATTACATAGAAAATAGAAATGGAAAAAGGAGAGGTGGAGTAACTACTTATTAACATAATGGCAGTAGAAAAAGGTAATGCAGCCATCAGAAAGACAGAAATAGAATCCATGTGGATAGAGATAAAAGTTGAAAAAAGATCAAATCACATTAATGGGGTAGTCTACAGACCACCTTAGTGGAAGGGAGGTGAAGGAAGAAATATGCAAACAAATTAGGGAAATTCATTTTAAAAAGCATAGAATAATAATCAACTTCCCCAAAATTAATTGGCCAGAAGAGATAGGTAAAGGGGATAAGGGAATGCAGTTCCTACAATGTGCACAGGACTCCTTTCTAACCCAGTATTTAAGAATCCCAACAAGGCAGGATTTGCTACTGGATCTAGTAATGGGGAATGAACCAGAGCAGATAAGAGAAGTAAAAATAGGGGAACATCTAGGCAATAGTGACCATAACATAATATGGTTTAAGATAATAATTGAGAAGGGCATAAGCATGACATGGACCAGGGTAATAGATTGGAGAAAAGTTGATTTTGAGGGGTTGAGAATAGAACTTAGGAAAATAAATTGGACAACAATATTGTCAAACAGTGATGTAGAACAACAATGGGAAACATTTAAAACGGTGTTCAACAGAGCCCAGGGAAAAATATATTCCGCTAAAAATCAAGAAGAAACTAAACACTAATGAGACACCATGGATGAATAAAGACATAAGGGAAAAATTGAAGATAAGGACATGGACAGCAGGGGAGTGCATGATAAGGGAGAATATGAAGAGACTAGGAGAGAAGTCCAAAAAAAAACAATTAGGAAGGCAAAGAGAAAAAGTGAAATTAAATTATCAAGGAACATAAAACAAAACAGCACATTTTTCCATAAGCACGTAAATTTAAAAAATGGAAAGTCGGGATGGGAATAGAGCCACAAAGGAACGATCAGAATAAAACCACAGGCAGCGAAAGTGAAATGGCAGAGATATTAAATAATTATTTTGATTCAGTATTTACCTGGGAGTCAGATCAAGTGGACACAACATTAGAAGATGAGATTAGAAATGATATAACTACATTTAAAGTAAAAGGAGGAGAACCATTAATTAAACTAATCAAACAAAAAGAGGATAAAACCCCTGGTCCAGACAGGTTACATCTGCACATTTTAAAAGAATCGAGAGAAGAAATAGCAAAGGCACTATTATATCATATTATATTTAATATATATAATATATTATATTGAATAATTCATTAGAAAAAAGGTGTAGTGCCAGAGGACTGGCAGATAGCTAACATTATACCTGTATTTAAGAAGGGAAATAGAATATGTCCAGGGAACTATAGATCAGTCAGCTTAACATCGGTAGTGGGAAAAATATTGGAATCCCACTAAAGGAGAAAATAGAAAAACATCTAGAAACCAAAAATATAATAATGAATAGTCAGCATCGATTTCAAAAGGGAAAGTCGTGCTTGATCAATCTCATTGAATTTCTTAAGGAGGTAACAGAGAGAGTAGACAAGGGCAAAGCAGTAGATGTAATTTATCTAGATTTCCAAAAGGCCTTCGATAAGCTACCACACAATAGACTAATGAATAAGGTCAGAGAATGCGGAGTCAGGGGATAAGTAGCAGAATGGATAGCTAGCTGGCTTCAAGACAGAAACTAGAGAGTAGGAGGTGGACAGTGAGATCCCACAAGGATCAGTGCTGGGACCACTGTTGTGCACAATTTTTGTTAACGATCTAGACTTTGGAATCAAAATCACAATTTCTATATTTGTGGATGACACCAAATCGGTGAGAAGGATTGCAACAAATGACAAGAAGACATTAATAAACTTGCAGAATGGGCATATAATTGGCAAATGATTTCAACATCGATAAGTGTGAGATATTATATTTTGGTAAGAACGATAAGGAGGTCATATATTACTTGGAAAATAAGAATCTAAATGGGGTAGAGGAGCAAAGGGATCTTTGAGTACAAATATACAAATCACTTAAAGTTGCGACGCAGATCAATAAGGCCATAAAAAGCAAACCAAGCACTAGGGTTTATTTCTAGAGGGATAGAATTGGAAAGTAGAGAAGTTATGCTAAATTTTTATTGAACCTTAGTTAGACAATGCTTGGAGTACTGTGTACAATTCTGGTCACCATATTATAAAAAGGATATAGAGGCACTAGCGAGGATGCAAAAAAGATTTACAAGGATTATAACAGAACTGCGATGTTATACCTATTCAGAAAGGATGAACAGCCTGGGTCTATTTTCTCTTGAAAAGAGAAGACTGAGGGATGACTTAATAGAGGTTTCTAAAATTATGAAGGATTTGGATAGAGTAGAGATGGAGAGAGTGTTTACACTTGTGGGGAAGAGCAAAACTAGAGGCCTTCAATATAAGATAGTCATCAAGAAGTCAAACAGGGAATTCAGAAGAAACTTCTTTATCCAGAGAGTGGTGAGAATGTAGAACTCATTACCAACATTCCCTATATGCTATATAAATGGCCATGCAGGTGTTTGCCGGTCTCACGCAGCCCGGAACCGGCTTTTACAATGTTAAGTTTCGCGCATGCGTAGAACTGTGAATGAGCTGCACTATCACAGGGAGTAGTTAAGGTGAATAGCATGGATGCATTTGAGGGGAAGCTAGATAAGTATATGAGGGAGAAAGATATAGAAGAATATGCTGATAGATTTGGATGAGGAATGACGGGAGGAGGCATAAACGCCGGCATGGACTGGTTGGGCCGAATGGCCTGTTTCTGTGCCGTATATCCTATGTGAAACCTAAGCCATGTATGGTTTGCCCAGAAACCTTTGACATAACAAGGGCAGAATTGAAAGCTGCCAAGGTTATTTCTCTGACAGTGTGGAAATTTACTCACCATCATTGACTGACTCACATATGACGTCACTGCAGGAACTGAACTTGTTGTATTCGAAAATGTAGAGTTGTGCTTGGAAACAGTAGATGACCCCACTCTTCACGTTGACATTGTAAGGATTCTGACGTTGGTCCACGGAGGCATTCATGATCTGAAATCATAAACAAAAAATGGAACAGAATAGGTAAACCGTGTTCTTCCTTTTCATTATACAGTGAAAAACTAACAGGAACATAGGAGCAGGAGTAGGTCATTCAGCCCTTTGAGCCTGTTCTGCCATTTCCTCGGAGCCGCTTATAAACCTGAAGTCATCCAAAGTCTGTGTCCTAACTTACACCAAGTCCCGCTCACCCATCACCCCTGTGCTCACTGACCCGTATCCTAACTCGCACCAAGTCCCGCTCACCCATCAACCCTGTGCTCACTGACCTACATTGGCTTCCGGTTTGGAAATGCCTCAATTTCAAAATTCACATCCTTGAGTTCAAATCCCTTCATGGCCTCGCCCCTCCCCACCTCTGTAACCTCCTCCAGCCCTAAAAATCTCTCAAATCTCTGTGTTCCTCCCATATCTGGCCTCTTGCGTGTCCCCGATTTCCTTCACTCCACCATTGCTGGCAATGCCTTCAGCTGCCTAGGCCCCAAGTTCTCGAATTCCCTCCCTAAACCTCTGCCTCCCTTGCCTTCTTTGACCAAGCTTTTGTCCTAATATCTCCGTATGTGAGTCGGTGTTAAATTTTGTTTGATAACACTCCTGTAAAGCAACTTGGGACGTTTTACTACTTTAAAGACGCTATATAAATACAAATTGTTGTTGCTTATCCAGGGAGCCACTCCATTTCTCTGTGAGGGAAAAACCCATCTGGGCATCTTAATTCTCCAGCCCAGTTCCCTCGTCCTAGACTCCCAGTCCAACACAATAGTCACTGCACTCTGGAAAGAAGGAATGAATTGTGTTGGAGATTCTCATATTTGAACATTATCCATTGTTCTCAACATTTCAAAAAAGACCTTGATTGTGTCCCCTTTCAATCTTCTGCACCACACTGAAAACCATTTCTGTGAGGCCTTCTCCTCATAACTTCCTCAAGGCCTTAAATCACCTTGCTGCTCTTCTCTGATCTCTCTCCATTGGATGCTGTGGTAAGATAAATGCATCAGAAAGTCTGTAAAATGCAAAATAGCATCTATAACAGACCTTCAGGAATGGGTTGTCTGTTACAAATTGGATTGGTAGAGCCAAGAATAAACCCCAATGAAACCAGATCACATAAACCTGGGGATATGATAGGGTAGATTGGGCCGAATCTTGCTGGACAAGTAATTAAGCGATAACGTCGCACACCATCATTAATGTGTAAATCAGCCGCATGTGCAGGACATTGAGAGACACATTGTGATTTGCGAATCTCCAGAGCTTCCTGGTCGGTCTATGCCACTCCTCTAGTTGCTTCACATAAACACCATCCTGCCCTCAGCCTCCCCAAACCTGCTGGATTTGCACATGATTTGCCCATTAAACTCACCGAACATTAAGTCCTCTGCAGTTGTACAGGGTCTTGGTGAGGCCACACCTTGAATATTGTGTACAGTTTTGGTCTCCTAATCTGAGGAAGGACATTCTTGCTATTGAGGGAGTGCAGCAAAGGTTCACTAGACTGATTCCCGGGATGGCAGGACGGACATATGAAGGAAGATTGGATCGACTAGACTTATATTCACTGGAATTTAGAAGAATGAGAGGGGATCTCATAGAAACATATAAAATTCTGACGGGATTGGACAGGTTAGATGCAGGAAAATGTTCCCAATGTTGGGGAGGTCCAGAACCGGGGGCACAGTCTAAGGATAAGGGGCAAGCCATTTAAGACCGAGATGAGGAGAAACTTCTTCACTCAGAGAATTGTGAACCTGTGGAATTCTCTACCACAGAAAGTTGTTGAGGCCAGTTCATTAGATATATTCAAAAGGGAATTAGATGTGGCCCTTACGGCTATAGGGATCAAGGGGTATGGCGAGAAAGCAGGAATGGGACACTGAAGTTGCATTATCAGCCATGATCTTATTGAATAGATGCAGGCTAGAAGGGCTGAATGACCTACTCCTGCACCTATTTTCTATGTTTCTATGTTTCTATGTTTTAGCGACACGATAATTGTTAATGCAAAGCCAATCAACCTCTCTGGCCCAAAAAGGGAACAATTTAAACTGTTCAATCTCATTCCTGTACTTAGTAAATTGTTGGTAGAGATTTTTAAAATTGTCAAATTTAAACTTTTACATTTTTTTCTTCCTTTTCCTTTCTGTCGTTTTTTTTCTCTTTCTTAATCCAATCTTTCTTTCCCTCTCTATATTTCTCTTTCTGAACCTGATTTCACTCGAGTTCATCCATTCTACTTCAGCCTCCTTCTCTGTCTTTTCTCAGTTTCTTTCTCAATCCTTAAATCTCATTGGTTAAAGCGATACACTGTGGGTCCCATCATTCACTCAGGTCCCAGATGCCCCTTGGCCTCACCATGCGGTTATCAGCTCGCATCTTCAACAAGTTACAGCACGAAGGATGTTCAAGCTGAAGAGAGCAGGCAGAAGTCTAACAGCGCACGCTGCGTGATGCACCGCTCCAGCACGATTTGGCCTGATGTTTCTCACAGTGCCTGATCGCAGTAAGTTGCCTACCTGATGCTTCACACCCTTCTCCCAGTAATAAATACAAGCGTCGATGTTCTTCTTGACTTCGCTGACATGCAAGGTCAGCAAACCACCACTCGCTTTAACAGTCAGCCTCGGTGTTGTGAGATTAGCTTTAACAAAAAAAGAATTAATTATTTCTGTTTCTTGGTTAAGAAACCTGACAAATTAAGAATTCCAAATGTGCTATTTCATTCCATCCTATCCCCTCCGCCAAAAGGCATCACTGCCTATTAATATTTGCTCTCCACTTTTCTGACCTCAGAAGAATGAGAGGTGATCTTATCGAAACGTATAAGATTATGAAGGGGCTTGACAAAGTGGATGCAGAGAGGATGTTTCATTGATAGGGGAGACGAGAACTAGAGGGCATAATCTTAGAATAAAGGGCCGCCCATTTAAAATTGAGATGAGGAGAAATTTCTTCTCTCAGAGGGTTGTAAATCTATGCAATTCACTGCCTCAGAGAGCTATGGAAGCTGGGACATTAAATAAATTGAAGACAGAAATAGACAGTTTCTTAAACGATAAGGGAATAAGGGGTTATGGAGAGCGAGCAGGGAAGTGGAGCTGAGTCCATGATCGGATCAGCCATGATCGTATTAAATGGCGGAGCAGGCTCAAGAGGCCGTATGGCCTACTCCTGCTCCTATTTCTTATGTTCTTATGTTCTTAAGACACTGACTCTCTCTGGTGTACAATCCCACAGACACTGACTCTCACTGGGGTAAAATTCCACAGACACTGACTCTCACTCTGGTACAGTTCCACAGACACTGACTCTCTCTAGGGTGCAGTTCCACAGACACTGACTTATGATGGGGTACAGTTCCACAGACACTGTCTCTCACTCTGGTACAGTTCCACAGACACTGACTCTCTCTGGGGTACAGTTCCACAGACACTGAATCTCACTCTGGTACAGTTCCACAGACACTGACTCTCTGGGGTACAGTTCCACAGACACTGACTCATGATGGGGTACAGTTCCACAGACACTGTCTCTCTTTGGGGTACAGTTGCACAGACACTGACTTTCTCTGGGGAACAGTTCCACGGAGAGTGGCTCGTGCTGGGGAACAGTTCCACGGGTACTGACTCATGATGGGGTACAGTTGCGCAGACACTGACTCTCTCTGGGAACAGTTCCACAGACACTGATATTCACTGTGGTAAAGTTCCACACTAACTAACTCTCTCTGGGGTACAGTTTCACAGACACTGACTCTCACTGTGTAACAGTTACTCCGGGGACTCCGCACTCCTCCCAAAAGGCGATTACAGAGTAACATCGGCCAAGGCTGTTTGAATGAATTATTCACCTCCCATCCTAATGGAGAATGTTGTTTTATTATTTGGAAACCAAGGTAAAGGGGCAGAACTGTTGCCCAGGATAGCAACAACATTAAAAATAGGAGGAGAGAAGTCAACATAAATTAAGGTACAATGATTAGGTTTCCTGATCTTAACTTTAAAAGTCTGTAAAGATAAGAAAGAACTTGCATTTATATAGCACCATACACAACCTCAGGAACTTCTAAAGCACTTTACAACTAATGAAGTACTTTTTGAAGTATAATCACTGTTATAATGTGGGAAATATGGCAACCAATTTTGTGTACAGCAAGGTCCCACAAACAGCAATGTGATAATGGCCAGATAATTTGTGTTAGCAATGTTAGTTGAGGGATAAATTTGACTAGGACACTGACGATAACAACCCTGCTCTTCTTCGAAGAGTGCCGTGGGATCTTTTACATCCACCTGAGAGAGCAGACAGGGCCTTGGTTTAACTTCTTAACTGAAAGACGGCTACCCCAACAGTGCAGCACTCCCTCAGTATTGCACTGGAGTGCTAACCTACATTGTATGCTCAATTCGCTGAAATGGGATATGGTAATGTTGATAAAGTAGAGAAATGTTAGGAGAAAGAGAGAGGTGACAAACTATTCTCTGTACCTATCCAGGAGTGCGAGAGCGGTGCGAGTAGAGCGAGTTCAGATATAGGAGCAGCATTCAAGTGTCGGATGGACTTGGGTTTCACGGAGTGTTGATTGACACGAATGAGCTTCTTGGAAGCTGCTTAGCAACAAAAGAGATATTGGAGTTCCATTTAAGCTCAGAGGGGGTAGAGAGGGAAGAATTGCTCCAGTTGCTATGCATCTCAAAGCATTGTAAAGGTGTTTCTGATTTTACCACACCCAGTGACTAGAATATTCCTCCCCAAAGCTTGGCCAAGAATGTCAATACATGAAGGACCAAGGGTAGGAACATCAACAATAAGGTGTATAAAATTATGAGGGGACTGGATAGAGTGAATAGGATGGACCTATTTCCTTTAGCAGAGAGGTCAACAACCAGGGGACATAGATTTAAAGTAATTGGTAGAAAGTTTAGATGGGATTTGAGGGGAAATTTCTTCACCCAGATGGTTGTGGGGGTCTGGAACTCACAGCCTGAAAGGGTGTTAGAGGAAGAAACGCTCACCATATTTAAAAAGTACCTGGATGTACACTTGAAGTGCCATAACCTACAGGGCTATGGTCCTAGAGCTGGAAAATGGGATTAGGCTGGATAGTTCTTTATCAGCCGGCGCAGACACGATGGGCTGAATGGCCTCCTTCCATGCTGCAAATTTCATGATTCTATGATATGAATAAGAAGTCCAGCCATTGGTAAGATGTACAGAAGAAGTAATGAAAGAAACCAGATTTTCATCGCCTCAGTAGAGGAGATCGGGATGTAATGATTGAGCCACTGTGATGCCAGAGGACAGGCGGGTGTGAACACTGAGGGCATTACATCTGTAGGAATGTGATGAATGTAGAGCGGAATTAATCAGTAAAAGAATGGAGAGCATTGGACAATGGCGGGTGGAGACCGTTGACAGGAAATAACAGAGTGGGAGGGAGGACACAGCCCTGAATTAATGGATAAAGCATTCGAGGATAAATCAGCAGCTACAGCATAGAGAAGTTCAAGAGGGTGCACAGACTGATTTTGTGAATGAACACTACCAGTGGGGAGCTACCAATATGGGCATGGTTTTCTGATGGACACATTTAGTGACGATGGTAGTTGTCAATGGCGGTTTCTGCAGGTAACCCACAGGTAATGGCACAGCTGTCAGCTTCGATGTCAATACAGCGCTAACCATCCCCATAACCCTAACCCTGACCCTAATCCTAACTCTAACCTGAAACCATAACCCTAAACCCTTATCCTAAGATTCTTACTCCTCGCCCTAAACTTAAGCTTAACGCCCCCAACTATCAGCCTAACCCCTAACCTTAACCTTAACCACACCCACCCCTCACCCCCACCCCACCCCAACCCCCAACCCTAACTCTAACCAAAGACGGCTGCAATGCAACAGTCACTCTACTTTCTGATAATTGTGCCTTGTGGACGAGGTGCCTAGGCAGTAGAATGCATGTGTAGAATCATCTCTTAGATATCCATAAATTTGGTTTTGAGATGACAAAATGTGGGCATCTTGCTTTAAGAAGTAAGTTGCTGAGGAACAAGAACATTTGAGCAATTTGTAGGTGGGGAGGTGGGTTAGTTAATTGTGTAAGCTTGGCTCACCGGTAGCACTCTCACCTGTGGGTCAGAAGGTTGTGGGGGTTCGAGTCTGTTCTAGGACTTGAGCACAAAATTTCGGCTGACACTTCGGCTTGGCGACTCTGGTTGGATGTATTCCTGGAGGTTTCATCGCATGACCTCTCACCTTCAACCTTCCCACCCCACCATTGGTCACTCAACACATCCATCCTCACAGTGCCCCACCTTCCCTCGCCAATTGAAAGGCAATCAGTGTATTTACGGGTCCCAGTGTATTTACAGGACCCAGTGTATTTGTGGGTCACAGCGTATTTACAGGACCCAGTGTATTTATGGGACCCAGTGTATTTATGGGTCCCAGTGTATTTACCCGATGTGGGACTGTCAGTCAAACAGCCTGCTTCCAATATTTTTATAACTAATAAATGTTTAAAGAAAATGGAAAAGTCTCACACTATATTTAATGATTTTCCCTTGTGTGGCTCGCAGCAGTGTCTTGGAGATTACTCTGTAATTCCTGGAGACTCCAGGGCAATCCTGGAGGGTTGGCAACCTTACCAACACTGCAGTGCAGAACCGAAGGAATGCTGCATTGCCGGGAGGTGCTGTCTTTTAGATGAGATGTTAAACGGAGGCCCCTTCTCCCCACGTAGGTGGATGGAAAAGATCCTATCATATTAAGAGCAGGGAGTCCTTGTCAACATTCCTCCCGTGACTAATGTCACCTGTATTTGTGGGACCCAGTGTATTTATGGGTCCCAGTGTATTTACGGGACCCAGTGTATTTGTGGGTCCCAGTGTATTTACGGGACCCAGTGTATTTGTGGGTCCCAGTGTATTTACAGGACCCAGTGTATTTGTGGGTCCCAGTGTATTTACGGGACCCAATGTATTTATGGGTCCCAGTGTATTTACAGGACCCAGTGTATTTGTGGGTCCCAGTGTATTTACAGGACCCAATATATTTATGGATCCCAGTGTATTTACAGGACCCAGTGTATTTACAGGACCCAGTGTATTTACGGGACCCAGTGATTTAGGGGTCCCAGCGTATTTACGGGTCCCAGTGTATTTACGGGACCAAGTGCATTTACGGGACCCAGTGTATTTACGGGACCCAGTGTATTTACGGGACCCAGTGCATTTACGAGTCCCAGTGTTTTTAGGGCACCCAGTGTATTTACGGGTCCCAGTAAATTGCCAGGCTTCAATAATTTTCCCAGCCACAAAGTGCCATGGGCAAAGCTTGGCATTCGGCTTAGGCTGTTGGTATTGATGCCACGTGTTAGACACACTCCTGCACAAACAGAATAGGTGCAGAATGCAGATACTCAGATTTGTATATAAGCTACTCATGTTGCTGTGGAAACTGTACAACTAGACCTCATTGGTAGCTTTAACAGCACGCAGTACTTACTCTCCTTGCGATTGAAGAGCTTACTGAGGTGCGCCCAGTTTGAAGTGGCGTTCCCAAGGTGCGTCCGAACCTTCAGATCGTAGTCAACATCCGACGATATGTCTGTCGTGACATCACACCACGTTTCGGTGATACCAGAACATTCTGAGATTACCACCCAAGTCTTCCTGTGATTTCTTTCAAACTCGCTGAAACAGAGGGGTGGGGAAAAAAAACAATGAACTTCGCATTAAATCTGGGAGGGGTCTGGTCCCAACTACCCCCTTCCTTCCCTTCCCCGGGATGGCGCTTGGGGTAAAGGCAAGTGTGAAGGGAGCCATACAAAGCATTGCTTCAGCCCCCATGTCCGTGCGCAGTCAGCTGGCGTTGGTAGAGCTCATTAGCACCTGGGCTCTTGCTCCTGATCATTATGCTGTTAACATCCAAAAAGAGTTTTTTATGCTGTTAACACTGCTGGAAAGCTCAGTGTTTGCAAATGTCCAGTGAGGGCAATATTGAACATAAGAACATAAGAAATAGGAGTAGGAGTAGACCATACAGCCCATCGAGCCTGCTCCGCCATTTAATACGATAATGGCTGATCCGAACATGGATTCAGCTCCACTTCCCCGCCCGCTCCCCATAACACCTCATTCCCTTATTGTTTAAGAAACTGTCAATTTCTGTCTTAAATTTATTCAATGTCCCAGCTTCCACAGCTCTCTGAGGCAGTGAATTCCACAGATTTACAACCCTCTGAGAGAAGAAATTTCTCCTCATCTCAGTTTTAAATGGGCTGCACGTTATTCTAAGATTATGCTCCCTAGTTCTAGTCTCCCCCATCAGTGGAAACTGGGGCTGGCTGTGAACCCCCCTCCCCTCTGATCAAATAGCCAGCCACTACATGTTGTCAAGATTTATGCCTGAAGAATTTCCACTTGGCTTAAGGGAATAGAGGGCCATTGATGTCCCTGGAGCCCTATTCTGTCAGAGAAAAGCCCTCCTCACAAAGCAGGGTTAGAGGGGAAAGAGCAGTTGGATAGATCTTTCAGAGAGCCGGCACAGTCACGATGGGCCGAAAGACCTCCTTCTGTGTTGTATGACTGCGCTATGTGGGAGGGGCTGATGACACGCAATCGACGCAGGGGTGAAGAAGTCACGATGGTCGCCTCCGCACACCAAGGAATTCCTGGAATTCATGGTAGGCCAGTGAGATCTCGGGCTCACTCTGTGAGAAAGAACACTTTGTATAACCTCAGCCAGGCTTTAAATGAACTCTACAAACACTGTGCCAACTGCCCCTGATAATCTCCGCCAGCACCTGTTGCTGTCATTGTGGCTTGCTTCCAAGGATGGGAATCCTCATTCCATAGTGGAATTTCTCGGAACAGGGGAAGGCCTCAAGGGTGGGCAAACTCGGCCCTGTTTGGAGATCAATCCAGCCAACTCATCTTCTCCCCATCTCCCTCAATCCCGTCACTTTCTGCAGGAATGCCTTTGATTGTCTTTTGACCCCGTTCATATTGTCTGTTTCAGCTGGCGTCCCTGCTAACTTAATCCGCAACTCGATCACAATTTAGAGAAAGAACTTGCATTTATATAGCGCCATTCATAACCTCAGGACATCGCAATGCGCTTTGCTGTCAATGAAGTACTGTTGAAGTGTGGTCACTATGTAATGTAGGAAACTCGGCAGCCAAATTGTGCACAGCAAGCTCCCACTAACCACAATGTGATAACGAGCAGATAATCTGTTTTAGTGATATTGGCTGAGGAATAAATATTGGCCCAGGTCACGGGAGAGCACTCCCATGCTAGTACCATGGGAAGTTTCCGTCCACCTGAGAGGGCTGATAGGGCCTTAATTTAATGTCTCATCCGAAAGACAGCACCTCCGACAGTGCAACACTCCCTCAGAATTGTACTGGTGTGCCACCTTAGATTTTATGCTGAAGTCTCTGGAGTGGGGCTTAATCCCACAACTATCTGACTCAGAGACAAAAATGAGCCACAGCTGACACTAATACAGCCTATTACCCTTTGGTGAAAGAAGTTCCATTCTTATTCCTTTCCCTCTTGAATTTTAACTTGTGCCCTTTGATATTCGAGTCTGAATCAGCTTTAATACAAAGTCTTAAATTTCAATGAGGCCACCTCAAAGTCTCCTCTTTTTTTCCAAGTAAACATGTCTGACAAATGGAGTGGAGTTATTCTTTACAAATTGGATATCGGTTTTGCCTGAAGCTAGATGGCAGCATTGCAGTGGCAGAACTGGAAGTTACAAAGGCTGCAGTACCTCTGGACCACAAGAGGACAGTGTAAGCACCATGCCAATGGACCCTGCAGCTGCACAGCTCTGAGACGAGGAAGCACTTTGTTCATCTTACAACTGGCCTGTTATTCAGGTGCACATCCTTTTTCCTCTGTATATCCCCTGCCTGTTGCCTCAGCTTTTCCTTAGTTACAACCTTTTTTGTGGTTTCTCACACAGGTAAATATTACACGCTTTCTCTTTGTTTCTCATTGCTAACATTAATTTTCAGACTCACTTCCCTTTTCTGAATCCTTCCTTCCTTCACCCTCTCTCCCCCCCCCCTCTCCCCTCTCCCCTCTCCCCCCACCCATCCCTCACAGTTTCTGGCTGCTCTTTGCTCCTTCTCGACCACTACCTTGGTTCACAGTCTTCCCTTTTCTTCCACATTACTACAGGGACTACACTTCAAAGAGTACTTCATTGGCAGTGAAGCACTTTTGGACATTCTGAAGTTGTGAAAGGCGCTATATAAATGCAAGTTCTTTCTTTTTCCTTTATCCTCCTCTGTTTCTCTCCCTCACTACCATTCTCCCTCCCACCCAGTAATAATCCATTCTGTTTATTTCTCTTTCTGTGATCTGGTGAAATTGCAGACAGACTGTTCACATTCTGGGAGCGTTTTCCCCCTGCCCATTACAAGTTGCCCCATTCTGGGAGTGTTTGCCCCCTGCCCGTTACAAGCTGCCCCATTCTGCTGCCAGTCACTAAACATGAATTAACCAACGCTGAGGTCCAATCAGAAGCTGCCCTATGCTTCTACTACTGACACAGATCTCCCATTTCTGCTGGCTCCTTCTGTTGTCTAATTATATTAAACTGCACTCTTTGCATGTCGCACTTTGCTTCTGTGTTGTGGACCCACCTCTTAGGACCAGGCTTGAGAAATGACTAAACACATTTCACGAAGGTTTACTCCAGCAGTCAGTGCTGGATTCAGACCCAGGTCACAAGAGTGAAAGGACGGTGCGTGAATGCATTGTGTCATTCAGTGAGCAACAAGGTTCAAAACTGATTCTTCAAATAAAACAAAATGCAGCAAGCTACTCTGTAATTAAGCGCAGAAATGTCAGTACTCACCAGGCAAGTTATCTATCCTTTAATATATCCATCAGCATTAGTACTGACATTGTCTTTACCAACTGCACCATCAGTGTGGCGCAGTAAGCCACATATATATTGTACGCCGTTCTGTGCAGTGTTGGAATTAGAGTGGTTATTCCATGATCCAGCACTCCCAGCAGATAGTGGAGCTCACAGTGCACCCCCTGAGCTCCCATCCAACAATGAATGGGACAAAAAAATCATAGGCTGAATGCCTTTGAATGCTGAGGGAGCACTACTCCCCACTGAGACCATGCCATACATCCCCAGACTCCAGACATCATTACCACATTTCATTACAGATTCAAAACAAGAATAAAAGAAAACTAACATTGGCCTGAAACCAAACATTCATCTTCCAATCTTGACTTAAAACTTGCATTTATATAGCACCTTTCATGACCTCGGGACAACTCAATGCACTTTATAGCCAATTATGTGCTTTGGAAGTGTAATCAATTTTGTAATGTTGGGAAACACAGCAGTCAGCTTGCGCTTAGCAAAGCCCAACAAAGAGCAGTTCAATAAATGAGCAGATAATCTGTTTTGGTGATGTTGGTTGACGGATAAATAATTGACCTGCATACTGGGAGTCAGAAGGTTGTGGGTTCAAGTCCCACTCCAGAGACTTGAGCCCATAATCCAGGCTGACACTCCAGTGCATTGCTGAGGAGTGCTGCACTGTCGGAGATGCCGTCCTTCGGATGGGACGTTAAACTGAGGCCCCAGTGTGCTTTCTTAGCTGGATATAAAACATCCCACGGCATTATTTCAAAGTAGAGCAATAGAGAGTTCTCCTCGAAGTCCTGGCCAATATTTATCCCTCAACTAATACCACTAGAACTCAAGAACAGATTATCTGGTCATTATCACTTTTCTGTTTGCGGGATCTTACTGTTCATATATTGGCTGCTGCGTTACAACAGTGACCATACTTCAAAAATTACGTCATTGGCTGTATAAATGTAAGTCCTTTCTTTCTATAAGTGCTGAAACGGTTAGCTCATCACCTCCGTCACAATGAATCCTCTATGTTCTACATACCCTTGAAACTGTACAGAGTAGCTGATGTCTCCCAGAGGAACTCTCACGGGACTCCACCTCAGGATATGCCTCATGTTGGTCGAATTTACAAACACGTTCTTGGGCTTTGGCAATCTTTCAATGCCTACAGGTTAAAGAGGCAAGTAATTACATTTATGCAGACTATTATGTCCCAACACATTATGCAACAATATCCCTCCTTATATTTATTGAGTGCGTGATGACAGGCTAATACATGAAAGACTTACGAAAGTTTTCACAAGGTCAGTCAGGGTTTGGAGATAGTGTCCACATCTGCTGCTGAAAATCAGCTTAGTTCCTGGCTCCATTTCTAACTGTAACTCCTGGCCCCGCCCCTCACCAACCCGCGCTGTCACTCTTAGCTCCGCCCCTCACCAACCCTCGCTGTCAATCCTGGCTCCGCCCCTCACCAACCTTCGCTGTCACTCTTAGCCCCTCCCCTCAGTAACATTTGCTGTCAGTTCTAGCTCAGCCCGTCACCAACCCTCGCTGTCAGTCCTGGCTTCATCCCTCACCAAGCCTCGCTGTCTCTCCTGGCTCCACTCCTCACCAATGTTCGCTGTCACTCCTGGCTCCGCCCCTCACCAACCTGCGCTGTCAGTCCTAGCTCCGCCCCTCACCAACCCTCGCTGTCAGTCCTGGCCCCGCCCCTCTCCAACCTGCGCTGTCAGTCCTAGCTCCGCCCCTCACCAACCCTCGCTGTCAGTCCTGGCCCCGCCCCTCTCCAACCCTCGCTGTCAGTCCTAGCTCCGCCCGTCACCAACCCTCGCTGTCTCTCCTGGCTCCACCCCTCACCAATGTTCACTGTCACTCCTGGCTCCGCCCCTCACTAACAGCTGATTTTGAGACTAGAACTTGGGAAGATAAAATGGGCAACAATATTGGCAAACAATGATGTAGAACAGCAATGGGAAACATTTAAAACGGTGTTCAACAGAGTGCAGGAACAATATATTCTGCTAAAAGGAAAACAAACTAAACACTAATGAGACTCCATGGATGAATAAAGACATAAGAGAACAATTGAGGGTAAGGAAAGAGGCATACATTAAGTACATAGACAGCAGAGGTGTGCATGATAAGGGAGAATACGAAGTGATTGGGAGAGCAGTCAAAAAAAATTAGGAAGGTAAAGAGGAACTATGAAATTAAATTATCAAGGAACATAAAACAAAATAGTGATATATTTTACAAGGCACATCAATAAAAAAGGAAGGTTGTAATGGGAATAGAGCCATGAAGGGATAGACAGGGTAATATCACAGGTAACGATAGGGAGATGGCAGAAATATTAAATCATTATTTTGCTTCGGTATTTACCAGGGAGGTAGAACAGGTGGACATGACATTGGATGAAGGGATTAGTACTGAGATAAGTGCAGTTAAAAAATGTTTAAAGGGGATATATTAAAGGAACTAATTAAACTCAAAGAGATAAAACACCTGGTCCCGATGAATTGCATCCGTGCATTTTAAAAGAATCTAAGGAAGAGATAGCAGAGTCATTACTACACATATTTAATAATTCGTTAGAAAAAGGTGTAGTGCCAGAAGACTGATGGTGAGCTAATGAAATACCTATATTTAAGAAGGGGGATGGGACATGTCCAGGGAATTATAGACCAGTCAGCTTAACATCAGTGGTAGGAAAAATAATGGAATTGCTACTAAAGGAGAAAATAGAAGAACATCTAGAAACTAAAAAATTTATATTGAATAATCAACGGGGATTTCAAAAAGGGAAAGTCTTGCTTTGACCGACCTAATTCAACTTTTTGAAGAGGTACCAGAGAGAGTAGACAATGGTACTGCAGTAAATGTAATTTATCTAGATTTTCAAAAGGCCTACGATAATAGACTGATGAACAAGGTCAGAGAATGCAGAGTCAGGGGACAAGTAGCAGAATGGATAGCTAGCTGGCTTCAAGACAGAAAGCAGAGAGTAGATAGAAACATAGAAACATAGAAAATAGGTGCAGGAGTAGGCCATTCGGCCCTTCGAGCCTGCACCGCCATTCAATGAGTTCATGGCTGAACATACAACTTCAGTACCCCATTCCTGCTTTCTCGCCATACCCCTTGATCCCCCGAGTAGTAAGGACTACATCTAACTCCTTTTTGAATATATTTAGTGAATTGGCCTCAACAACTTTCTGTGGTAGAGAATTCCACAGGTTCACCACTCTCTGGGTGAAGAAGATTCTCCTCATCTCGGTCCTAAATGGCTTACCCCTTATCCTTAGACTGTGACCCCTTGTTCTGGACTTCCACAACATTGGGAACATTCTTCCTGCACCTTACCTGTCTAAACCCATCAGAATTTTCAACGTTTCTATGAGATTCCCTCTCATTCTTCTGAACTCCAGTGAATAGAAGCCCAGTTGATCCAGTCTTCCTTGATATGTCAGTCCTGCCATCCCAGGAATCAGTCTGGTGAACCTTCGCTGCACTCCCTCAATAGCAAGAATGTCCTTCCTCAAGTTAGGAGACCAAAACTGTACACAATACTCCAGGTGTGGCCTCACCAAGGCTCTGTACAACTGTAGTAATACCACCCTGCCCCTGTACTCAAATCCCCTCGCTATGAAGGCCAACATGCCATTTGCTTTCTTAACCGCCTGCTGTACCTGCATGCCAACCTTCAATGACTGATGTACTATGACACCCAGGTTTCGTTGCACCTCCCCTTTTCCTAATCTGTCACCATTCAGATAATGGTCTGTCTCTCTGTTTTTACCACCAAAGTGGATATCCTCACATTTATCCACATTATACTTCATCTGCCATGCATTTGCCCACTCACCTAACTGATCCAAGTCACTCTGCAGCCTCATAGCATCCTCCTCGCAGCTCACACTGCCACCCAACTTAGTGTCATCCGCAAATTTGGAGATACTACATTTAATCCCCTCGTCTAAATCATTAATGTACAATGTAAACAGCTGGGGCCCCAGCACAGAATCTTGCATACCCCACTAGTCACTGCCTGCCATTCTGAAAAGTACCCATTTACTCCTACTCTTTGCTTCCTGTCTGACAACCAGTTCTCAATCCACGTCAGCACAGTACCCCCAATCCCATGTGCTTTAACTTTGCACATTAATCTCTTGTGTGGGACCTTGCCGAAAGCCTTCTGAAAGTCCAAACACACCACATCAACTGGTTCTCCCTTGTCCACTCTGCTGGAAACATCCTCAAAAAATTCCAGAAGATTTGTCAAGCATGATTTCCCTTTCACAAATCCATGCTGACTTGGACCTATCATGTCACCTCTTTCCAAATGCGCTGCTATGACATCCTTAATAATTGATTCCATCATTTTACCCACTACCGATGTCAGGCTGACCGGTCTATAATTCCCTGTTTTCTCTCTCCCTCCTTTTTTAAAAAGTGGGGTTACATTGGCTACCCTCCACTCCATAGGAACTAATCCAGAGTCAATGGAATGTTGGAAATTGACTGTCAATGCATCCGCTATTTCCAAGGCCACCTTCTTAAGTACTCTGGGATGCAGTCCATCAGGCCCTGGGGACTTATCGGCCTTCAATCCCATCAATTTCCCAACACAATTTCTCGACTAATAAGGATTTCCCTCAGTTCCTCCTTCTTACTAGACCCTCTGACCCCTTTTATATCCGGAAGGTTGTTTGTGTCCTCCTTAGTGAATACCGAACCAATGTACTTGTTCAATTGGTCTGCCATTTCTTTGTTCCCCGTTATGACTTCCCCTGATTCTGATTGCAGGGGACCTACATTTGTCTTTACTAACCTTTTTCTCTTTACATATCTATAGAAGCTTTTGCAGTCCGTCTTAATGTTCCCTGCAAGCTTCCTCTCGTACTCTATTTTCCCTGCCCTAATCAATCCCTTTGTCCTCCTCTGCTGAGAGTAGGGGTAAAGGGTAGCTATTCACAGTGGCAGAAGGTGGGTAGTGGTGTTCCACAAGGATCAGTGCTGGGACCACTGTTGTTCCCAATTTATATTAACAATTTAGACTTTGGAATCAAAAGCACAATATCTAAATTTGCAGATGATACCAAATTGGAGGATAGTCGATACTGAGGAGCACTGCAACAAATTACAGGAGGACATTAATAAACTTGCAGAATGGGCAAATAATCGGCAAATGAAATTCAACACAGATAAATGTGAGGTATTACATTTTGGAAGGAAGAATAGGGAGGTTGCTTATTACTTGGGGGGTGTGAGTCTCGGTGAGGTAGAGGAACAAAGGAATCTCGGAGTACAAATACACAAATCACTAAAGATTGCGACACAGTTTAGCGAGGCCATAAAAAAGCAAACCAAGCATTAGGGTTTATTTCTAGAGTATAGAATTGAAAAGTAGGGAAGTATCGCTAAACCTGTATCGCACCTTGGTTAGACCACACCTAGAGTACTGCGTACAGTTCTGGTCACCATATTATAAAGGACGTGTTTATTTGTACTGCAAAAATGGCCAACATGTTCCACCCTTTGTTTTTGATTGGTCCCCTTGGGGTATAAGCCACACCCTGAAGTTTCTCTGGAATGTGCAACTGGAACCACCCACCCCACGGTCTCACTGACTTTGCAAATTGTAAGTCGATCCACTTTGACTTCCTGAAACAACAGAGGACAGAGCTCCCCAGAAGAAAGCAAGGGCCAGCCGCAGTGCCTTACCCCAGTCCGTGCATCGTCCCCACCCCCACCCCCCCACCACACCAGAGATGGGGCATTGTGTACGGATTGTTAACAGGTGTATTGGGTATGAAGTGAATAGTGATAATGTCGTGACTTCTGGATATCATCTGCTCCAACGATGTCCCTTGTAGGGGGTTGGAAGGTCGTAACTCGTCTCCCCCCACCCGTGTCTCTCTCTCCTCAGTCTCTCTCTTCCCCCCCCCCCAATCTCTCTCTCCCCCAAACCTCTCTCTCTCCCCCAAACCTCTCTCTCCCCCCCCGCTTCAGCCTCTCTCTCCTCCCGCTCCCCACCCCCCCCCCCACCCCAACGCCCCTCCCCAGCCTCTCTCTCACTAACAGGCCCCCGCCAGCCGCTCTCGGGCCCAGAACCGCCGGTCTCGGCCCCCCGCAGGCCATTCTCAGCCGGCAGTCGCATGTCAGTCAAAAAAGTGCAGTACAAATAGTTACATCATATTATAAAAGGATATAGCGACACGGGAGAGGGTCCAGAAAGATTTACAAGGATGATACCAGAAATGCGAGAGTACACATATTAGGAGAGGATGAATAGGTTGGGTCTCTTTTCTTTTGAAAAAAGAAGGCTGAGGGGTGACCTAGTAGACGACTTTAAAATTATGAAAGATTTTGATAGAGTGGATACAGAGAGAATGTTTCCACTTGTGGGGAAGAGCATAACTCGCGGCCATCAATATAAGATAGTCACCAAGAAATCCAATAAGGAATTCAGAAGAAAATTATTTACCCAAAGAGTGGTGGGAATGTGGAGTTCACTACCACAGGGATGGTTGAGGCAAATAGTAACGATGCATTTACGGGGAGGCTAGACAAGCACACGAGGGAGAAAGGAAGAGCGTTATGCTGATTGATTTAGATGAGGAAAGATGGGAGGAGGCTTGAATGGAGCATACACGCCAGCATGGACTGGTTGGGCTGAATGGTCTGTTTCTGTGCTGCATATCCTAAGTAATCCTATGTAATGCTATGTGACCTTTCCTGTCACTCCTGGCTCCGCCCCTCACCAACCCTTGCTGTCACTCCTAGCTCCGCCCATCACCAACCTTTACTGTCAATCCTAGCTCCGCCCCTCACCAACCTTCGCTGTCACTCCTGGCTCTGCCCCTCAACAACCCTTGCTGTCACTCCTAGCTCCGCCCCTCACTGTCACACTTTGCTCCTTCCCTCAAGTGTAGAAGATTTAGGGGTGACTGTAGGATTCTATAGGATTCGATAGGGTAGATACAGAGAAGCTATTTCCTCCGGTGGGTGAGTCCAGAACATGGGGCCATCATTTAAAATTAGAGCTAGGCAAATCAGGAGTGAAATCAGGAAACACCTTTTCACATAGGGTAGTGGTAACTAGAACGCTCTCCTCCAAAAGGCTGTGGATGCTGAGGTACATTTCGAGCTTACATTGAAAGATTTTTGTCAATAAGGGTATCAAGAGATATAAAGTTCAAACAAAGATCAGACATGATCTAATTGAATGGCAGAGCAGACTCAAGGGCTGAATGGTCCCCTGTTCCTAATGTTCCAATGTATCTGTGCTTACCACTGCCCTTGGCTCCACCCCTCATCACTGGCCTTGGCTCCATCCCTTACCACTGCTCTTGGCTCTGCTCCTCACCAATGCTCTTGGCTTCGCCCCTCACCATTGCCCTTGGCTCCACCCCTCACCACTGCTCTTGGCTCACCCTTCATCACTGCCCTTGGCTCTGCCCCTCACCACTGTTCTTGGCTCCGCTCCCACCGCTGCTCGTCTCCACCCCTCACCACTGTTCTTGGCTCCACCCCTCACCACTGTTCTTGGCTCCGCCCCTCACCACTGCTATTGCCCTGCCCCTCATCACTGCTTTTGGCTCCACCCCTCATCACTGGCCTTGGCTCTGTCCCTTACCACTGTTCTTGGCTCTGCCCCTCACCACTGCTCTTGGCTCCACCCCTCACTACTGCCCTTGGCTCCGCCTCTCACCACTGTTCTGAGCTAAAGCTTCTGTTGCCTCAAGAGGAGGGACTCTGCTGCACAATGTGAGAGGGAATATCTGATTGCAAAATCGTTTTTAAGTGTTCCCAATCACAGCATGAAGCAGCGTTCAATCTCCCCAGAGCTGAAAGGAGCTGTGAATAGTGGTGAGGGAAATGGAGTGTCTATGTGAACTGGAAGGGGGAGAAGAGTGGCAGTATGAATTGGGGGAGGGTAGAAGGGGGAGAGCATGACCTGGGGGGATTGTCATATGAGGAGAAATTATGTAGACTAAACTTATATTCTCCAGAGTTTAGAAGAATGAGAGGTGGTCACATTGAAACATGTGAAATTCTTACAGGGCTTGACAGGGTAGATGCAGGATGTTTCCTCTGGCTGGGGAGACTAGAACCAGGGGTCACAGCCTCAGAGTAAGGGGTCGGCCATTTAGGACTGAGATGAGGAGAAACCTCTTCACTCAGAGGGTGGTGAATCTTTGGAATTCTCCACCCCAGAAGGCTGTGGAAGCTCAGTCTTTTAGTATATTCAAGTCAGAGATCGATAGATTTTTGGATATTAAGGGAATCAAGGGATATGGTGATAGTGCAGGAAGATGGAGTTAAGGTAGAAGATCAACCATGATCTCACTGAGTGGTGGAGTAGGCTTGAGGGGCTGAATGGCCTACTCCTGCTCCTAATTCTTATGTTCTTATGCTGTTAGTAAAAGACTGCCAGAGTGAACTTGAGGGATTGGAAGAAAAGTCCAGCATGAACTGTACTGTCGGGTGTGCTGTCTTTCGGATGAGACGTTAAACCAAGGCCCCGTCTGCTCTCTCGGGTGGATGCAAAAGATCCCATGACACTATTTTAAAGACGAACAGGGGAGTTATCCCTGATGCCCTGGCCAAAATTTATCCCTCGATCAACATCCAAAAAAAACAGATTATTTGGTCATTATCACATTGCTGTTTGTGGGAGCTCGCTGTGCACAAATTGGCTGCCGCATTTCCTACATTACAACAGTGACTACACTTCAAAAGTACTTCATTGGATGTAAAATGCTTTGGGACATCCAGAGATCTTGAAAGTACAATATAAATGCACATTTTTCTTTCTTTCTTAATAGAAATTACAACATGGAAACAGGCCACTTGGCCGTAACAGTTCATATTGGTGTTTATCCTCCACATGACCAGTGATTCTAATCCTATGTGTTCATTCTGTTCCAAAATCCTTATCACACTTTCCTTCAACTACCTATCTGACAATTCTTAAATGCTGCCATGGTCTTTGCTTCAGTCACTAACTCTAATAGCACATTCCACAGTCTCACAACCCTCTGTGTAAAAAAACCTCAGTATCATAGGATCATAAAATGGCTACAGCATGGACTAAGATCCATGCCGACTCTCAGCTAGTCCCACTCCCCGCCCTTTCTCTGTAGCCCTGCAATTTTTTTTCCCTTCAGGTACTTATCCAACTCCCTTTTGAAAGATAAGGTTGAGTCTGTCTCCACCACCATTTCAGGCAGTGCATTCCCAATCCCAACCACTTGCCACGTAAAAAAGATTTTTCATACATCGTCTTTGCTTCTTTTGCTAATCACCTTAAATCTGTGTCTTCTGGTTCTCAACCCTTCTGCCAATGGGAACAGTTTCTCTCTATCTACTCTGTCCAGACCCCTCATGATTTTGAACACCTCTAACAAATCTCCTCTCAACCTTCTCTGCTCCTAGGAGAACAACCCCAGCTTCTCCAGTCTATCCATGTAACTGAAGTCCCAAATTCCTGGAGTCATTCGCATACATACTTTCTGCACCTTCTCTAAGGTCTTCACATCCTTCCTAAAGGCTGGTGCCCAGAATTGGACACAGTACTCCAGTTGGGGCTGAGCCAGTACATTATTCAGGTTCATCATAATTTTGCACAATTTTGTACTCTATACCTCTATTTATGAAGCCCAGGATCCCATAAGCTTTTTAACTGCTTTCTCAACCTGTCCTGCCACCTTTAACGATTTATGCACACTCTCTAGGCGTCCCCTTTAGGATGTACCCTTTAGTTTATATGTCCTCTCCTCAGTCTTTCCACCAAATTGTATCACTTCACACTTTTCTGCATTAAATTTCATCTGCCACGTGTCCGCCCATTTCACCAGCCTTTCTATGACTTCCTGAAGTTTATCATTCTCCTCCTCACTGTTCACTATACTTCCAAGTTTTGTGTCATCTTCAAATTTTGAAATTATGCCCTGTACACCCATATCCAAATCATTAATATACATCAAGAATAGCAGTGGTCCTAGAACTGACCCCTGGGGAACACCACTGTATACTTTCCTCCAGTCCGAAAAACAACCGTTCACCACTACTCTCTGTTTCCTGTCACTCAGCCAATTTCGTATCCATGCTGCCACTGTCCCTTTTATTCCATGGGCTTCAACTTTGCTGGCGAGCCTATTATGTGGCACTTTGTTGAACGCCTTTTGGAAGTCCATGTACACTACATCAACCGCATTGCCCTCATCAACGCTCTCTGTTACCTCATCAAATAATTCGATCAAGTTGGTTAAACACAATTTGCCTTTAACAAATCCATGCTCGCTCTCCTTAATTAATCCACACCTATCCTAGTGATTGTTAATTTTGTCTCCGATCACTGTCTCTAAAAGCTTCCCCACTGTCGAGCCAGTTGCTGGCTTTATTTTTGCACCCTTTTTTGAAAAATGCTGGACTATTTGCAATTCTTCAGTCCTCTGGCACCAGCCTCGTATCTATGGAGGATTGGAATATTATGGCCAGTACCTCCGTGATTTCTGCCTCAATTCTCTCAGCATCCTAGGATGCATCCCATCCACTCCTGGTGATTTATCTATTTTAAGTACAGCCAGCCTTTTTAATACTTGCTCTTTATCAATTTATATCCTATCAAGTGCCTCCACTACCTCCCCCTTCACTATGTCTATGGGAGCATCCTCTTCCTTGGTGAAGACAGATGCGAAGTACACATTTAATACCTCAGCCATACTCTCTGCCTCCTTGCATAGCTCTCCATTTTCGTCCCTAATCTGCCCCACCCCTCCCCTTACTACCCTTTTACTATTTATATGCCTATAGAAGGTTTTTGGATTACCTTTAATGTTAGCTGCCATTCTATTCTCATACCCTCTCTTTGCCCCTCTTATTTTCTTTTTCACTTCTCCACTGACCTTTCTATATTCAGCCTGATTCTCAAATGTATTTGCAACCCGACATCTGCCATACGCGCTTTTTTCAATTTCATCATATTCTCTATCTGTTTCATCATTGAAGTGCAGAAGAATGAGAGGTGATCTTATTGAAACACATAAGATAATGAGGGGGCTTGACAAGGTGGATGCAGAGAGGATATTTCCACATAGGGGAAACTAAAACTAGGGGACATAGTCTCAGAATAAGGGGCTGCCCATTTCAAACTGAGATGAGGAGGAATTTCTTCTCTCAGAGGGTTGTAATTCTGTGGAATTCGCTGCCCCAAAGAGCTATGGAGGCTGGGTCATTGAATATATTTAAGGTGGAGATAGACAGATTTTTGAGTGATAAGGGAACAAAGGGTTATGGGGAGCGGGCAGGGAAGTGGAGCTGAGTCTATGATCAGATCAGCCATGATCTTATTAAATGGCGGAGCAGGCTCGAGGGGTCAAATGACCTACTCCTGCTCCTATTTCTTTTGTTCTTATGTTCTTATGTAATTAGGAAAGCAAAGAAAATACTGGCAAGTAGAATCAAAGAAAATTCAAAGATGTTTAATAATTACATAAAGAGCAAGACTTTAGTTAAAGAGCTTGACTTTAGTTGCCCTGCCTTTCCCCATAGAAGGAATGTACCTCAACTGTACCTGAACTAGTTCCTCTTTAAAGGCAGCCCATTGTTCCATTACAATTTTGCCTGCCAATCTTTGATTCCAGTTTACCCAGCCAGATCTGTTCTCATCCCACTGAAATTAGCCTTCCCCCCAGTTAAGCATTTTCCGACATTACAACAATGACGACACTCCAAAAGTACTTAATTGTCTGTAAAGTGCTTTGAGAGGTCTGGTGATCGTGAAAGGCACGATATAAATCCAAGTCTTTCTTTCTTTCTTACTCTAGATTGCTCCCTGTCCTTTTCCATAGCTGCCCCTTGGCAACATCATCCAGAAACACAGCGTCAGTTTCCACATGTACACTGATGACACCCAGCTCTACCTCACTACCACTTCTTTCGACCTCTCCATGGTCTCTAAATTGTCAGACTGCTTGTCCGACATCCAGTACTGGATGATCATAAATTTTCTCCAATTGAATATGTTATGTATTGATGCTTGGGGTCACTAGGCACCGGGGGGCACCACTGTTGGAGGTCATCAGGCTGTACCTGCATGTGCACGGGCCCTGGTATATAAGAGCGAGTACCATGTGATGTGCGCACTTTAGGCGCAAACAAAGTTGAACCAGGTTTGCACCCGAGTGAGCTTACAGTAACAAGTCTTACGAGTCATTATATACATTACAGAATATTGGGATGAAGAACAAAAGAGTCCTCGTGATAGGGGATTCTGTAGTTAGGGGAACAGACAGGCATTTCTGCGGCCGTAGACGTGACTCCTGAATGGTTTTGAGTCTCCCTGGTGCCAGGGTCAAGGATGTCACAGAGCAGACGCAGGGCACCCTGGCGGGGGGAGGGTAAACAGCTAGAGGTCGTGGTCCATATCGGGACCAATGACATAGGTAAAATGAGGGATGAGGTCCTACTGGAAGAATTCAGGGAGCTAGGAAGAAAATTAAATGGTAGGACCTCAAACCATCTCCAGGTTACTACCGGTGCCACGTGCTAATGAGTATAAGAATAGAAGGATAGAGAAGATGAACTCGTGGCTGGAAAGTTGGTGTAGGAGGGAGGGTTTTAAATTCTTGAGGCATTGGGACCACTTCTGGGGGAGATAAGACCTGTACAAACCAGACGGGTTGCACCTGAACAGCACTGGGACCAATATCCTCGCGGGAGTTGGGGAAGAGTTCAAACCAACTTGGCAGGGGGTTGGGAACCTGAGAACGAATTCAAAAGGGAAGGAAGTAAAGCAGAATTTGGATAGCAAGAGTCTAGAAAGCGAATCTGTAAGACAGAGGGAGCAGAGCTTAGTATGTAGTAAGCAAGGAGGTTTTCCTTGCTGAATGGTATATACTTTAATGTAAGGAGTATAGTGAATAAGGCGGATGAGCTAAGAGCACAGGTAGAAACTTGGGTGTATGACATTATAGCCATTACAGAAACATGGCTGAAAGAGGGGCAGGTTTGGCAGATAAATATTCCTGGTTACACGATTTGTAGACAAGATAAAGAGGGATATAAAAAGGGGGGGCGTTGGTCGCAATACTGATTAAAGAAACTATTACAGCGGTGAGGAGGGATGATATGTTAGAGGGATCATCAAATGAGGCCATATGGGTCAAATTGAAAAATAAAAAAGGGGCGATCACACTGCTGGGAGTGTATTATAGATCCTCTAACAGTGGGAGGGAGATAGAGGAGCAAATATGTAGGCAAATTGCTGTGAAGTCCAAAAACCATAGGGTAGTAATAGTTGGGGATTTTAACTATCCAAATATTGATTGGGACAAATTTAGTGTGAAGGTTATAGAGGGTGCAGAGTTCTTGCAATGCATTCAAGGGAATTTTTTTAGTCAGTATGTAGCAAGCCCAACACGAGAGGGGGCGTTCTTGGATTAGTTTTGGGGAATGAAGCTGGGCAGGTTGAAGGGGTAGCAGTGGCAGAGCACTTGGGTGCCAGTGACCATAATTCAGTCAGATTCAAGTTGGTTATGGATAAGGACAAGAATAGGCCTTGAATAAAAGTTCCAAATTGTGGAAAAGCTAATTTTGCTAAGCTAAGGAGTGATTTGACCATAGTCGACTGGAAACAGCTACTTGTGGGTAAATCAGTGTCGGAACAGTGGGAGGTATTCAAGGAGGAGATCCGGAAGGCTCAGGTCAAACATGTACCCTTCAAGAAAAAGGCTGGGGAAAATAATTCTAGAGCCCCCTGGATGTCTAGGGACTTACAGGGGAGGATTAAGAAAAAAAGGGACGCTTATGTCATATACCAACGGCCAAATACTATGGAATCTTTAGAGGAATATAGAAAGTTAAGAGGCAAAATTAAAAAGGATATTAAGAATGCTAAGAAAGAGCATGAGAAATTATTGGCCAGTAAAATTAGGGAAAACCCTAAGATGTTCTATAAATATATTAAGAGTAAGAGGGTAACTAAAGAAAGGGTAGGGCCTATTAGAGACCATGAGGGTAATCTTTGTGTGGAGTCGGAAGATGTTAGTGGGGTTCTTAAGGAATACTTTGCATCTGTTTTCACAAAGGAAAGAGGTAATGCAGATACTGCTATCGAGGAGGAGTGTGATATTCTGGATGAAATAAATATAGTGAGAGAGGATGTATTAAGGGGTTTAGCAGCTTTGAAAGTAGATAAGTCCCCAGGCTCGGACAAAATGCATCCCAGGCTGTAGAATGAGGTAAAAGAGGAAATAGCAGAGGTCTTGACCATAATTTTCCAGTCTTCTTTGGATCTGGGCATGGTGCCGAAGGATTGGAGGACTGCTAATGTAGTAACCTTGTTTAAGAAGGGAGAAAGGGATGCACCGAGTAATTACAGGCCTGTCAGCCTAATCTCAGTGGTGGGAAAATTATTGGGAAAAATCCTGAAAGACAGGATAAATCTACATTTGGAAAGGCAAGGATTAATTAGGGATAATCAGCACGGATTTGTTATGGGAAGATTGTGTTTGGCTAACCTGATTGAATTTTTTGAGGAGGTAACCAAGAGGGTCGATGAGGGTAGTGCGTACGATGTAGTATATATGGACTTTAGCAAGACTTTTGATAAGGTCCCACATGGTAGACTGGTCATGAAGGTTAAAGCCCATGGGATACAGGGCAAAGTGTCAAGTTGGATCCAAAATTGGCTTGGAGGTAGGAAGCAAAGGGTAATGGTTGATGGGTGTTTTTGTGACTGGAAGGATATTTCCAATGGGGTTCCGCAGGGCACAGTACTGGGTCCCTTGCTTTTTGTGGTATATATTAACGATTTAGATTTGAATATAGGGAGTATGATTAAGAAGTTTGCAGACGACACTAAAATTGGCTGTGAAGAGGAAAGTCATGGGTAACAAGAGGATATCAATCTACTGGTCAGGTGGGCAGAGCTGTAGCAAATGGAATTTAATTCAGAGAAGTGTGAGGTGATGCACTTTGGAAGGGCTAATAAGGAAAAGGTATACACATTAAGCGGTAGGCCACTTAATAGTGTAGATGAACAAAGGGACCTTGGAGTGCTTGTCCACAGATCCCTGAAAGTAACAGGTCAGGTGGATAAGGTGGTTAAGAAGGCATACGGAATGCTTGCCTTTATTGGCCGAGGCATAGAATATAAGAGCAGGGAGGTTATGCTTAAATTGTATAATAGCTTGGTTAGGCCACAGCTGGAGTAATGCGTGCAGTTCTGGTCGCCGTATTATAGGAAGGACGTGATTGCACTAGAGAGGGTGCAGAGGAGATTTACTAGGATGCTGCCTGGAATGGAGAATCTTAGTTATGAGGACAGAGTGGATAGGCTGGGTTTGTTCTCATTGGAACAGAGGAGGTTGAGAGGAGACCTCATTGAGATGTACAAAATAATGAGGAGCCTGGACATAGTGGATAGTAAGGGTCTATTTCCATTGGTGGAGAGGTCTATTACGAGGGGTCATAGTTTTAGAGGAGATTTGAAGGGGGGCTCCTTTACGCAGAGGGTTGTGGGAATCTGGAACTCGCTGCCTGGAAGAGTGGTGGATGCAGAAACCTTCACCACTTTTAAGAGATGGTTGGATGGGCACTTAAAGTGCAGTAACCTGCAGGGTTATGGACCTAGAGCTGGTAATTGGGATTAGACTGGATAACCTTTTGTTCGACGGCGCAGATATAATGGTAAGTACTGCAGGGAATAGAATACGGCCAGGGTGATCTCCTGGACTAATTTCGATCGCCTGGGTGGGTCGGAGAGGAATTTTTACCAGATTTTTTTCCCCCTAAATTGGCCTGGGTTTTTATCTGGTTTTTGCCTCTCCCAGGAGATCACATGGCTCCGGTTGGGGTGGAGTGTAGAATGTTTCAGTATAAGGGGTGTCACAGTTGTGTGAGATGGACTGGTTGGGCTGGGTGCTCTTTGCCTTTCCGTCATTGTTCATAGGTTTATATGTAACCTTTAGGGCTGCTGACCAAGGTCTTGTGGCTCTTTGCCGGCCGGAGCGGACACGATGGGCCGAAATGGCCTCCTTCTGCGCTGTAAGTTTCTATGTTTCTAAGACTGAAGCCATTGTTTTCAGTCCCCGCCACAAACTCCGTTCCCTAGCCATTGACTCCACCCGCCTTCCCCAACTCCTGTCTGAGGCTGAACCAGACTTTTCACAACCTTGGTGTCATATTTCAACCTGAAATGAGCTTTCGACCACATATCCACAGCATAACTAAGACCGCCTATTTCCACCTCCATAACATTACCCATCTCCGCCCTTGCCTCAGCTCATCCGCTGCTGAAACCCTCATCCATGCCTTTGTTACCTCTAGACTTGATTATTCCAACATAGTCCTGGCTGGCCTCCCATATTCTACCTCACTCAACTAGAGATGACTCAAAACTCGATTGCCCGTGTCCTAACTCACATCACCCCTATGCTCGATGACCTACCTTGGCTTCCAGTTAAGCAACGCATTGATTTCAAAATTCTCACCCTTATGTTCAAATCCCTCCATGGCCTCGCCACTCTATCTCTCTAATCTCCTCCAGTCCCACAACCCCCCAAGATGTCTGCGCTCTTCTAATTCTGCCCTCCTGAGCATCCCTGATTTTAATTGCTCAACCCTTTGAGGGCGTGCCTTCTGTTGCATCGGCCCCAAGGTTAGGAACTCCCTTCCAAACCTCTCCACCTCTCTACCTTTCATTCTTCCTTCAAGGCACTCCTTAAAACATACCTCTTTGACCAAACTTTTGGTCACCTGAGCTAACTTCTACTTATGCGACTCGGTATCAAATTTATGACATAATACTCCTGTAAAGCGCCTTGGGATGTTTCACTACGTTAAAGGCCCTATATAAAAAATACAAGTTGTTGTCGTTGTATAGCTAGTCTAAACCTTATGGGCTCAATTTTCCCCAAGCCCGTTTTCTGGCGTATTGCCAGAGTTACGCCGGGTTTTCTAGGCCAGAAATGCGCCATAAATATTTTTCCAAAGTTTCCCTGATCTATAAATCGAATTTGAAGCCGCGCAGCGTGTCCAGTCGCCTCGGGGGGGTGGAGCCTGTTGTCTGCGCCAAAAAACAAAGTCGCGCTTTCTGCGCATGCGCGGGAAAAAAGTTACATTTTTGATGTCATTCCAATGGATGCGCATGTTCAGTACAGCTTAGATTTGGCAATCGGCCATTTTTAAAGAGCCAGTTGTATGTGTGAGAGAAGGAGTGCTGTGAGAGAGCATTAAGTTAAATATATTGTAAACTTTTGAATAAAATATATTTTACATTAAAACTGAATCATGTTCCATTAACAAAACACAACATTACAGAAGTGACCTCTCTCTCCCTTCCCCTCCTCTCCCCGGGCCGAAGGGCTTGCCGGTCCGATCCCTGCCCCTATCCCAGGCCGAATGGCATCCTCCCTCCCAGTCCCCGCACCTAACTACACCCAAAAGGCTTCCCCCACCCCCTCACACCCTCTTCCCCCACCCCTCCCTACACCCCCTTCCACCTACCACCTCTCACTCTCTCCCCCTCTCTCTTACCTTTCCTGCTGCTGCTGTCCGGGCATCTGCTGCACTTACCTGCGCCGATTTCCTTACCTGCGCCGATTTCTTTAACTCTCCGGAAGTTTTTTCTGCAGAGGCCACATACGCTGGCCTAAGCAGAACTGGAGTAACTCTCAGCTGGCCAAACTTGCCTAAATGGCCAGAAATGCCGTGGGTGGCAGGTTACACCCCCTTTTGGCTGAAAAAAAAACTTAGCTAAAAAAATCGTAATTAACTGAGTTACACTGGTGCAAATTGATCAGGGAAACTGTGGAATTTTAAACTTAGGCCAAAAAAAGCAGCCTGCTCAAAAAAAATGGCGCAAATCACTGGGGAAAATTGAGCTCAGAGATACAGGTTGAACCTCTCTTATCCGGAACCACCCCTCGTTCGGAACCATTCCTGGCCACCGGGTGGCGCATGCACAGAACTCCGACATGAACAAATTGAAGACCTTCCTCGCTGTCAACTCCCGCAATCACTGGCCTGACCCCGCGATCCACTGCCTCCCCACCTCCCCATGATCTCTCTGCCGCACTCCCAGCCCCAAACCAGCCAGTCCCAATATCCCCTTGCTCAGTACCTGTACCATCCAATTTAATGTGACCACCCCTCGTCCGGAAAAATCCCTTATCTGGAACAGGCCAGGTCCCGAGGATTCCGGATAAGGGAGGTTGAACCTGGACTATGATCACTATTCCCTAAATGTTCACCAACTGACATTTGCTCCACTTGACCCACCTCATTCCCCAGAACCAAATCCAGCATTGCCTCCTCCCTCGTCGGGCTGGAAACATACTGATCAATAAAGTTCTGCTGAACACACTTCAGAAATTCTCCCCCTTCTCCGCCCTTAACATTATTGTGATCCCAGTCTATATTAGAATAGTTGAAGTCCCTCATTATTGCTACTCTATAGTTCTTGCACCTATCTGTAATTTCTCTGCAAATTTGTTTCTCCATATTGTTCCCACTATTTGGTGGTCTATAGAATACACCTAATATTGTAATGGCACTTCTATTATTTCTTCACTCTCGCCATATTGACTGTCCTTGACACCTTCAGGGCATCCTCCCTCTCCAGCGCTGTAACATTCTCCTTAACCAATACTGCCGCACCACCTCCCATCTTTCCTTCCCTATCTTTTCTGAATGCATTATAACCAAGAATATTTCATACCCAATCCTGCCCTTTTTTGAGCCAGGTCTCAATTATTGCCACTACTCTCTGACATAAATCTATTATATTTCATCTTATATCTATGTCCCCTCCATTTCAACAACAACAACAACAACAACTTTAATTTATATAGCGCCTTTAACATAGTAAAATGTTCCAAGGTGCTTCACAGCAGTGTTATAAGACAAAACAGATAAATTTGACACCGAGCCACAAAAGGGAAAATTACGTCAGATGTCCAATAGCTTGTTTAAGGAGGTAGGTTTTAAGAAGCGTCTTAAAGGAGGAAAGAGGGGTAGAGAGGCGGAGAGGTTTAGGGAGGGAGTTCTTGAGCTTAGGACCCAAGCAGCTGAAGGCACGGCCACTGATGGTTGAGCAGTTCTAATCAGGGATGCTCAAGAGGACAGAATTTGAGGAGCGCAGACATCTTGTGGGGTTGTAAGGCTGAAAGGAGTGGCGAGGTCATGGAGGGATTTGTAAACAAGGATGAGAAATTTGAAATCAAGGCATTGCTTAACCGGGAGGCACAGGGGGATGGGTGATCGGGATTTGGTGCAAGTTAGGTCACTGGCTGCCAAGTTTTAGATGACCTCAAGTTTACATAGTGTAGAATATGGGAGGCCAGCCAGGAGTGCATTGGAGTAACGATGTCTCCGCAAGATCCTACAAATCCCCTGGGAGGACAGACGCTCCAAAGTTAGCATCCTCAACCAGGCCAACATCCCCAGCATTGAAGCACCGACCACACTTGATCAGCTCCGCTGGGCAGGCCACATCGTTCGCATACTAGACACGAGATTCCCACAGCAAGCGCTCTACTCTAGTGGGGAAAATGTTGGAATCAATTATTAAAGATGTTATAGCAGCGCATTTGGAATGCAGTGACAGGATCGGTCCAAGTCAGCATGGATTTATGAAAGGGAAATCATGCTTGACAAATCTAGAATTTTTTGAGGATGTAACTCGTAGAGTGGACAAGGGAGAACCAGTCGATGTGGTGTATTTGGACTTTCAAAAGGCTTTTGACAAGGTCCCACACAAGAGATTAGTGTGCAAAATTAAAGCACATGGTATTGGGGGTAATGTATTGACATGGATAGAGAACCGGTTGGCAGACAGAAAGCAAAGAGTAAGAATAAATGGGTCCTTTTCAGAATGGCAAGCAATGACGAGAGGGGTACCGCAAGATTCAATGCTGGGACCCCAGCTATTTACAATATACATTAATGATTTAGACGAAGGAATTGAATGTAATATCTCCAAGTTTGCAGATGGCACTAAGCTGGGTGGCAGTGTGAGCTGCGAGGAGGATGCTAAGAAGCTGCAGGGTGACTTGGACAGGTTAGGTGAGTGGGCAAATGCATGGCAGATGCAGTACAATGTGGATAAATGTGAGGTTATCCACTTTGGTGGCAAAAACACAAAGGCAGAATATTATCTGAATGGTGACAGATTAGGAAAAGGGGAGGTGCAACGAGACCTGGTTGTCATGGTACATCAGTCATTGAAAGTTGACATGCAGGTACAGCAGGCAGTGAAGAAGTCAAATGGCATGTTGGCCTTCATCGCGAGAAGATTTGAGTATAGGAGCAGGGAGGTCTTACTGCAATGTACAGGGCCTTGGTGAGGCCACACCTTGAATATTGTGTACAGTTTTGGTCATCTAATCTGAGGAAGTACATTCTTGCTATTGAGGGAATGCAGCAAAGGTTCACCAGACTGATTCCCGGGATGGCAGGACTGACATATGAAGAAAGACTGAATCGACTAGGCTTATATTCACTGGAATTTAGAAGAATGAGAGGGGATCTCATAGAAACATAGAAAATTCTGACGGGATTGGACAGGTTAGATGCAGGAAGAATGTTCCCGATGTTGGGGAAGTCCAGAATCAGGGGTCACAGTCTAAGGATAAGGGGCAAGTCATTTAGGACCAAGATGAGGAGAAACTTCTTCACTCAGAATTGTGAACCTGTGGAATTCTCTACCATAGAAAGTTGTTGAGGCCAGTTCGCAAGATATATTCAAAAGGGTGTTAGATGTGACACTTACGGCTAAAGGGATCAAGGGATATGGAGAGAAAGCAGGAATGGGGTACTGAAGTTGCATGATCAGCCATGATCATATTGAATGGTGGTGCAGGCTCGAAGGGCCGAATGGTCTACTCCTGCACCTATTTTCTATGTTTCTGTTTACTCGGAACTCCTTCACGGCAAATGAGCCAAAGGTGGGCAGCGTAAACGTTACAAGGACACCCTCAAAACCTCGCTGATAAAGTGCAACATCCCCACTGACACCTGGGAGTCCCTGGCCAAAGACCGCCCTAAGTCGATGATGTGCATCTGGGAGGGCGCTGACCTCCTCGAGTCTCGTTGCCGAGAGCATGCAGAAATCAAGCGCAGGCAGCGGAAAGAGCATGCGGCAAACCAATCCCACCCACCCCGTCCTTCAACGACTATTTGTCCCACCTGTGACAGAGACTGTGGTTCTCGTATTGGACTGTACAGCCACCTAAAAACTCATGTTAAGAGTGGAAGCAAGTCTTCCTCGATTCCGAGGGACTGCCTATGATGATGATGAGGAGTAATCTAGTCTAGAGGTAACGAAGGTATTGATGAGGGCTTCAAATCTCATCAATCGCTGGAAACAATCTATTTCCATCTACTTTGTCTTTTCCCTTCATTATAGACTAGACAAGGGCAACACAGTGAATGTGGTATACATGGACTTTAAGAAGGCCTTTGTTAAGGCACCACTAATGATAAAGGACAGAGTGTGTGGAGTCAGGGGCCAGGTTGCAGAATGGAGTGAAAAATGGCTACAAAACAGAAAAGCGAGGGTGAAAGTTAAGGGAAGTTTCTCAGACTGGCAGAAAGTGGGAAGTGATGTCCAGATGGGATCAGTGCTGGGACGACTGTTGTTCACCATTAATATCAATGATTTGGACCCAGAAATTGGAGGAATGTTGTTGAAATTTGCAGGTGATAACAAATTGGGAACTTTCGATAATAATGTGGAGGACTACACCAAAATACAGGACGACACAAACAGACTTGCAGAATGACCGGATAAATGGCAAATTAATTCGACATAGTGAAGTGGGAGGTGTTTCAGTTTTGTAGGAGGAATATGGAAGTTACTTAATGCTTGGAAGGTAAGGAACTAAATGGGGTAGAGCAGTAAAGAGATCTGGGAATACAACAACAACAACTTGTATTTATATAGCACCTTTAACAAAGTAAAACATCCCAAGGCGCTTCACAGCAGTGTTATAAGACAAAACAATAAATTTGACATGGAACCATATAAGAAGAAACTACGGCAGATGACCAAAAGTTTGGTCAAAGAGGTAGGTTTTAAGGAGCATTTTGAAAGAGGAAAGAGAGGTAGAGAGGCGGAGCGGTTTAGGGAGGAAGTTCCAGAGTTACAGGTACATATATCACTAAAAGTGGAAACACATGTTGATAAGGCCAGAAAGAGTGCAAACAAAATACTGGCGTTCATTTCCTGCAGAACACAAAAGCAGAGATATGATGTTAAATTTACACAGAACCTTGGTTAGACCACAATTGCAGTGCTGTGTGCAGTTCTTGTCTCCATACTACAAACGTATTGAAGCACTGGAGAAAGTGCAGGAAATACTTACAAGGATGTTACCAGAATTGAGAGGATGTAAGCAGCAGGAAAGATTGAGCAGGCCGGGGTACTTATCTCTGGGAAAGAGATGACCAAGAGGAGGCTAGATAGAGGTCTATAAAATGATGAAGGTGTTTGATAGAGTGGACGTGGCTAAACTTTTCCACTTGTGGGTGAGTCCAGAACAGGGGCCATAAATATAAGATAGCCACTAACAGATCAAATAAAGAATTTAGGAGGACTTTCTTTGTACAGAGAATGGAGAGAAGGTGGCCATGTGCCATATCGAGTGGTGGAAGCAGAGAGCATTGATGCATTTAAGGGAAGTCTTGATGCATACACGAGGGAGAAAGGAATATGGGGGCCGAGTGGGAAGAGATAATTAGAGTGGGAGGGGGCCAGTGTGGAGCATGAACACTGGAATAGACCAGTTGGGCCGAATGGCCTATTTCTGTGCTGTTGATGCTGTGTAATTCTATGTCATTTTAAAACTCCTCCAGCAACTCACCCTTTAAGCTCTTTTCCCACGTTACAACAGCGACTACACGCCAAAAGTACTTAATTGGCTCTAAAGCACTTTCAGACGTCCGGTGGTCGTGAAAGGCGTTATATAAATGCAAGTCTTTCCTTTTTTCTTTCTTTCTGTTCCAATGAAGACTGCACAGAATTCTTAAGTCTTTCTTTGTGGTTGGATTTCACCATAGCAACCAGTGAATGTGTGCTGTACTCTCTTCATTGCCTCAACATGTGGAGCCCAGAAATGCAAACAGTGCTGTAACTGCCATCTTACTGAGGTTTTATATCGATTTGCTGTTACATCTTAACTTGTATATTCGACAGTCCTTGCCATAACACGCAGTATTCCATTAGCTGTGTTTATGACCTTAATCGCTTCATGTCCTGGACTTAAGCTCTGAGACGCCACCATCAGGGAAGGCCTGGCAGGAATCATTGGGTGGCAATTCGATGTAACAACTCTAGCGTGTTGCTCATGCCTCCCTAGCCCAGGGCAGTGAAGCTCATTTTAGAATCGCCATCATCAACCCAGCCACAAGTTGCTTCGTGACCACAGACCAGGAATTCAACCTGGAACCTTCCGGGCCTGCAGGGCTCATTTTCAGTAAATCCAAAGCAAAATACTACGGATGGGAATCTGAAATAAATGCAGCATTTTCTATTTTTTTTCAGGGCTTATTTTTACACCAAACATTACGTGTACAAACAGATCCACGGACGAGTCAAGTGTTAATTAAAGAGCAATGCTGCATTAAGATAATTGTGCTTTTGTGCACCAACATACCTGTGACTCATGCTCCTGTTTAGGCTTCTAGATTGCAGCAGCTCATTTTGAGTCATTTCTCATTAACCATTTCACCAGCAGAGAGGCTAAGGGGAGGAGAGAGGTTAACCTGCTAATACCGACTGTTAAGCCTCAAAACATTAATCATCATCATTATAGGCAGCCCCTAGAAATCGAGGAAGACTTGCTTCCACTCTAAAAGTGAGTTCTCAGGTGACTGAACAGTCCAATACGGGAATTACAGTCTCTGTCACAGGTGGGACAGGCAGACAGTGGTTGAAGGAAAGGGTGGGTGGGGAGTCTGGTTTGCCGTACGCTCCTTCCACTGCCTGCGCTTGTTTTCTGCATGCTCTCGGCGACGAGACTCGAGCTGCTCAACGCCCTCCCGGATGCTCTTCCTCCACTTAGGGCAGTCTTTGGCCAGGGATTCCCAGGTGACAGTGAAAATGTTGCATATCATCAGGGAGGCTTTGAGGGTGTTCTTGAAACATTTCCTCTGCCCACCTGGGGCTGGAGCTCGCTTGCGGTCAAGGAGTTCCGAATAGAGCGCTTGCTTTGGGAGTCTCGTGTCGGGCATGTGGACAATGTGGCCCGCCCAACGGAACTGGTCGGTGTGGTCAGTGCTTCGATGCTGGGGATGTTGGCCTGATCGAGAACACTGGCATCGGTGCGTCTATCCTTCCAGGGGATTTGCAGGATCTTGCGGTTACATCGTTGGTGGTATTTCTCCAGCGATTTGAGGTGATTCCTGTATATGGTCCAGATTTCTGAGCCATATAGGAGGGCAGGTATCACTACAGCCCTGTAGACCATAAGCTTGGTGCCAGATTTGAGCACTCTCTTTGAACACTCTCTTCCTCAGGTGACCAAAGGCTGCGCTGGCGCATTGGAGGCGGTGTTGGACCTCAGCATCGATGATTAATAGTGGTAAACTGGGGGGCTGCCAAACAAGGACCCACCCACTCAAAACTGTATTTCATGAAGAACGCAGCACGTTCAGGTGAGAAGAATCAGGAAAAAATATTTTAAAATAATTCACTGGTGTTACGTGAGGAAGATGGGAGAAGGTGCAAAGGATTTGGAGGATCCTGACTGAGGGGAGCACAGAAAGTTTGGGGGAGAAATTGTATAACATTAGAAGACAATCGAGACAGCTTTTACAGGTCAGTCAGCCTGGCTGGTGGCATTTGCACCTCTAAGTCAGCTGGCTGTGGGTTCAAATCCCACTCAGAATATGAGTGCATAATCAAGGCTCGTGTCCCTTTGTAGCACTAGAACGTTCTGGATTGTTAGAGGACCTACAGAAAAGATCTCTGTTGGGTTTCTCCTCTTTGGGGTGAAGTTTCTGTGGGGCAGGACTTCCAGCCCAAACCTGTACCATTTTCCGGGATCAGGGGTCATTGCACATGCACAGCAGGGCCCTGGTGGGAGTCCTGCTGTCAAAAGGGAGCCCGCCAGTTCAAGCAAGGAAACACCACCACTAACGAAGTAGATGTGTCCGAGACCGTGACCTTCAGCAGTGATGCATTTGGGGCTAACTGGAGAGAGTGGAGGCCAGTACAAGGTTCTCTATCTCCACCATGGTACTCGCGACCTACCATCACCTACCACTGGGCCAGAAAGGAAGGATGTAGGCCGTATCGATGGTGGCTGGAAGAAGGAGCAGCTAATGGTGGTCCTGATGGCATTGGGAGGAAGGGTCATGCTGGTGAGGTCCCAGCTAACCTCATATCTTACATTACATAGATACGGCCTACATCCTTCCTTTCTGGCCCAGTGGTAGGTGATGGTAGGTCGCGAGTACCATGGTGGAGATAGAGGACCTTGTATTGGCCTTCACTCTCTCCAGTTAGCAGTACAGCAGTAATTTGCAACATGACATGTGGTGAGTGTAGTGTGCTTGGGAGGAACAAGTGACTTTTGACCGATCGTTCTCAAAGCTCTCCATCACTGGGGTTTTCCTGGTCTCACGTCTGGGTCTGTTGTAGACTCATCGATAGATTGTGATTGCTATGATTAGTCAACAACTCCATTATCATTGTATCAGGTGACTACCAGGATGGTCGAAGACAAACTAGATGGACCTTGGTCTTTTATCAACTAGCAATTCCGATCTTCCTATATATTGGAGCTGCTCTATCCAAGGGCTGAGCAGCTCAGGAACCTTCATAAGGTGTAGGTGATGTTTCTATTTTTCCTACCAAACTGCATCACCTTACACTTATCTATGTTAAAGTTCATTTGCCACTTAACTGCCCAGTCTGCAAGTTTTCTAATGTATTATGTTGCGTTCTTCCTCAGTGTTAGCTAGCATCATCATCAGCAGTCCCTCAAAATCGAAGACGACTTGCTTCCACTCTAAAAGTGAGTTCTCAGGTGACTGTACAGTTCAATATGGGAATTACAGTCTCGGTCACAGGTGGGACAGAGCGTCGTTGAAGTCTGGTTTGCCGCACACTCCTTCCGCTGCCTGTGCTTGTTTTCTGCATGCTCTCAGCGACGAGACTTGATTATTATATTAGCTATATCCCCCAGTTTGGTATCATTTGCTTATTCCTAAATCCAAATTATTAATGTAAGTTATGAATAACTGTGATCCCAGCACATGTGGAGCATTACTTTCTACATTCCTCCAGTCTGAATAACTTCCCTAACTCTCTGCTTTCTACTTTTTAGCCAATTTGCTGTCCATTCAGCTATTTTCCCCCTGACTCCACATGCCCTAACCTTCGTCATGAGCCTACCTTATTGAAGGCCTTCTGAAAATCCACTCTTGTCTACGCTTTCCGTTACCTTTTCAAAGAATTCTATCAAGTTAGTTAAGCATGACTTAGCCTTTCGGAATACATGTTGACTTTTTAATTATATTTTCTGTCTCTAAATGCTCCTCTATCACTTATTTTAGTATAGATTCCAATATCTTTCCCATCACTTTGATTCCAAGTTTTTGGTCAATCGCCCTTTTTGTATATAGCAACAACATTAGCTGTCCACCAGTCCTCTGGCACTACCCCTACTTCTATGGAATTTTTACATATATATACACACATATATATAATATATATATATATATATATATATAGACTAGTGCCTCTGCTCTCTCTAGGGAAGGTCGTTCTTGCTATTGAGGGAGTGCAGCGAAGGTTCACCAGACTGATTCCCGGGATGGCAGGACTGACATATGAGGAGAGACTGGATTGACTGGGCCTGTATTCACTGGAGTTTAGAAGAATGAGAGGGGATCTCATAGAAACATAGAAAATTCTGACGGGACTGGACAGGTTAGATGCAGGAAGAATGTTCCCGATGTTGGGGAAGTCCAGAACCAGGGGTCACAGTCTAAGGATAAGGGGTAGGCCATTTAGGACTGGGATGAGGAGAAACTTCTTCACTCAGAGAGTTGTTAACCTGTGGAATTCTCTACCGCAGAGAGTTGTTGATGCCAGTTCATTAGATATATTCAAGAGGGAGTTAGATATGGCCCTTACAGCTAAAGGGGTCAAGGGGTATGGAGAGAAAGCAGGAAAGGTATACTGAGGTGAATGATCAGCCATGATCATATTGAATGATGATGCAGGCTCGAAGGGCCGAATGGCCTACTCCTGCACCTATTTTCTATGTTTCTATGTTTCTATCTCCTTCTTAGTTTCCTTGAGTATCCGTGGACCTGGGGTTATATCCTCTTTTAGTTTGGCTAGTTTGTCAAGTAATTTCTCCCTTTCTATCCCAACTGTATTAATATTCTTTATACGCTTATCTTCCAGCGAAGTGTCTATTTTTTTATCTTCTTCAGTAAAAACTGAGGCGCTTCCTCCCTTCCCACTGTCCAGGGCCCCAAACACTCCTTCCTAGTGAAACAGCGATTTACTTGTACTTCTTTCAATTTAGTATGCTGTATTCGCGGCTCACAATGTGGTCTCCTTTACATTGGGGAGGCCAAACGTAGATTGGGTGACCGCTTTGCGGAACACCTCTGTTCAGTCCGTAAGTGTGACCCCGAGCTTCCAGTCGCCTGTCACTTTAATTCTCCGCTCCATTCCCACTCTGACCTCTCCATCCTCGGCCTCCTACACGGTTCCCATGAAGCTCAACGCAAGCACGAGGAACAGCACCTCATCTTTTGGACTCAACATTGAGTTCAACAATTTCAGACCGTAACCCCTGCCCCTATTTTTTCTCTTTTTTTCTGTTTTTTTTCTCTTTCCCACGGCAGCTGTTGATGATTCTGCCATTTACACCCGATCTAGACTCAGCTTTTGTTCCCTAACTTGTCCCATTACCATCTCCTTTTGCCTCGCTCCATCATCCCTTTTGTCATTTAATCCCTTCTGCCTCCCACCCTATCACAGACCTTCCCTTTTGTTCTCCCCTCCCCTCCCCTCCTTTCCCTGTCCCTACACTTACTTAAAAACCTGTTACATCTCTAACTTTTTCCAGTTCTGACGAAGGGTCATCGACCTGAAACGTTAACTCTGTTTCTCTCTCCACAGATGCTACCTGACCTACTGAGTATTTCCAGCATTTTCTGTTTTTATTATTCAATATTTCTGCCATTTCTGGGAGTTTATCTTGCTTATCCTTTACTGGCCCTATCCCTACTATAATTTTCCTTTTGTTAATTATGTGTTTATAGAAAACTTTATTGGTTATTTTTATATTCTTGATAATTTGATTTTGTCATTTCTCTTTGACTTGCTGATTTTTTTAACTTTCCTGAGTCCTTGGTATTCTCCTTTGTCCTGCGCTTTAATATCTATATACTTCTTCTATGTCTTTTTCTTTAGATTCAATTTTTCCTTTAGTTCTTTATTCATCCTCTGTGCCCTATAAATAGCGTGCTTGTTTTTGGCTTTTAGTGGAATACATTTCTCTTGAACTCTATTGATTACTCTTTTAAAGATTTACCACTGGTTTTCTGACTCTCTGTTGTTCAAGATGTTCTCCTAGTTTACCTTCTATAGTTCCACCCTCACTTCCTCATAATTTGCTTTGTTCCAATATATTACCTTAGTCTTTGTCCTGCTTAAGGCACTCTCATTCCTAATCTTGAACCTTACTACGCTGTGATTACTATGACTACTAAGATGCTCTCCTACTCTTACTTCTCCCATCTGTTCTGGGTCATTACCCATTACAAGATCCAGCAGCAATTATTTTCTTGTTGGTCTTCTTGGGGCCGAAATTGCCGCTTTCCTTAAGGCCTGTTACCACTGGAAATTGGCGGCCATGCTGCAGAGTGCAAAGACCTCTGACTTTTCGTGTAATGGCCGCCGTTATCAAAATTCCGCTCCTGCGGTATCCCGGCGGTGACCCGCTCCCCCTCCCCCCCCACTGCTCCACTGCTGCCGATCCGTGCTAAGTGCGTCATCACAGTGTGCATCGTCGATGTTCCCCCCACCCCCGATGGTGAAATTCCGCCAAAAAAGTCTTCCTCCCGTGTCAAAAGCAGATTTTTTTTCAGGCGGTGCAGCAAGGCTGAGGCCTTCGGCAGTGGCGGTGTGGCTCACATTAAAGGGGAGGGCTGCTGGCCTGGCCGAAACCCTCCCTGGTGGCCCAGTGGACCGAACTTTAAAAATCGCACAGGCTCTCTCCTCTTTCAATGAAGGGGAAAGCTTTGGTGACACGCCGCCATAATGATATTATCAGCGCTACGCTGAAGACTGACAGTGGCGGACACTGCACCCGCCCCCAACTTCCGCCCTCTACTGTGCTCACCACTGCATATCCGCCCACAATATGAGTGACTTTTAGTCCGGCAGATAAAAAAAACAAAGAGCGGAATTTCATTCACGAGGCCACCTTATCCATCGCGCCGGTGAAAACACTAGAAACGGGGTATATGCGCCCTGTTTCCAGCAGTTGTCAATTTCGGCCCCTTATGTACTGAGTGAGAAAGAAGTGTAAAAACTTAATTTCCCTTTTTCCTTTCGTGACTTTTTCCTGCCTGTTTCTTTGAGAGTAGTTGAAATCTTTCATGGTTATTATTCTATGCCTGTTGTTCACCTCATAGATTTGCCTACATATTTCTTCCTCCAATTCCCTTCCTCTATTTGGTGGTCTATAGTATACCCCTATTAGGGTAATGGGTCCCTTCTTATCTTTTAACTCAATCCATACAGATTCTGTATCTTATCACACTGCTAGATACATCCTTTTTACTACTGCTATTATGTCAACTTTATCTAGTACAGCTACTCCACCTCCACCCCTTCCTTCCATTTCCTTCCTAAATGTGTTATATCCAGCAGTATTCTGTTGTCGATCCTGTTCTCTATGTAGCCATGTTTCAGTCACCCCGGCTATATCCGGATCCACTACAAATTATTGCCTCCAGTTCATTCATTTTGTTTTCGATACCATGTGCAGTCCTGCACCAACAGTTTAAACTGTTTTTATTTATTATTCCTCTCGCTTTGTGTTTAGTAGTTATTTAACTTTACGCTCTATGACTCCATCCAATATCAGGCCATTTGTGTTATCCTTTACTTTGTCCTTTACTCTCTTTTTCTGATTCTTTTATTGTTAGGTTTCTGTAATTTCTAGCAGTTCCTTCCCCCTTGTTATTAATTTAAAGTTGTATTTACAGCCCTAGGACCTTGGATCTTGGGCCCAGCCTGGTTCAGGTGCAGCCCGTCCCAACGGTACAGCTCCTTCCTGTCCCAGTACTGGTGCCCGAGTCCCACGCCACTCCTTTAGCCACGTGTTGACTTTCCTCATCTCTTTGCCCCATGCCAATTTGCACGTGGCTGTACCCACGAGGTCCTGCTTTTCAATTTAGCTCCTAATTCCTGATTCTCCCATAGCAGGACCTCTTCCCTAATCTTTCCTATATTGTTAGTTCCGACATGGAGAACAACTGGATCCTCCGCTCCCTTTCCAGAGTATTTTCTAGCTAGAAAAAGGAAAGACAGACAGACAGAATAAAGGAGAATGATTCCACAATCCCCCGCTCACAGGAAGGTTGGAGAATCAGGGCTTTAGTATTGTGACCAACTCCCTAAAATATAAGACAGCTTATTACCACAGAACTCAACAGCACAAAGTATTGGAAAGAAAAATAAACAGAGCACAATGCTAGGGGGTTTACATTTATTTTAAATGATTTTTGACTTGTTAAGATTTTCTGATTAGAATGGATATGCTCCTCCTTCAGTTCTCAAAGTGTGAAAGAGGTAAGATTGGAATTTAGGATGAAACAAAATGTATGACAGTTTTAAGAATGCATACCAGAGGTTCTTAACATTTTAAGTTTGTCTGCTTTCTAAGGAATGTAAAATAACTAGTTCCATTCTGGCTGGATAAACTCTGTCACCTGAAAATTCTGGGTTCTCTCTCTAAGATATTGGCCATAACTTTACAGAAATGGAGCAGAAATCCATTTATTGCATGTTAATGGAAGGTGCTCCAAGGAAATTACAGATGATAGAGAGAGAGAGAGATTGATAGAGAGATAGAGAGAGAGATAGAGAGAGAGAGAGAGAGAGAGAGAGAGAGAGAGAGATACATTACAACAGTGACTACACTTCAAAATGACTTCAATGGTTGCAAAGCGCTTTAGGATGTCCTGAGGTCATGAAAGGCGCTATATAAAGGCAAGTCTTTCTTTCTTTTTAGATAGATAGTTAAGAGCTAGAGATAGGGATAAGTATAGATATATATAGTTTTTTAACCACTCTTTTAAAGTCTCCTCACATCACACCCCTACTTTGTATTCAATGAACAGCTTCCGTTGCACACACGGCACAGCCCAGGATGGGTTTCTTGAGCTCTCTGGAGAAGTGTCTAACATTTGAGTCAGAAGGTTGTGGGTTCAAGCAACACTGCAGACACTTGAGCTCATTATCAAAGCTAACACTTCAGTACTGAGGGAGTGCCGCACTATCAGAGGTACCATCTTTGGGATTAGACGTAAACCTCTCAGGTGGACATGAAAGATCCCATGACACAATTCAAAGAAGAGCATGGGAATTCTCCCCGGTGTTCTGGCCAACTTTTATCCTTCACCCAACAGCACCAAAATCAGATTAATTTGTCATTAATCTCATTGCTGTTTGTGGAACCCTGCTGTGTGCAAATTGGCTGCCGCATTTCCTACATTACAACAGTGACTACACTTCAAAAGTCATTCCTTGGCTATAAAGTGCGTTGTGATGGCCTGAGTTTGTGAAAGATGCTATAGAAATGAAAGACTTTCTTTATTTACAGCTCCTGAATGTTCCTGCTCCTCAAGGATGGATCCAGAAGTTCTCTTTCACCAGCTAACTGGCTTGGAGCCATGGACCTTGCACACATGTACTTTCCTGTGCAATAAAGGTTGAATTTTAGCAGCATTAATTCCCAGTACATTTGACTGTTGACAGATTCCATGGCATTCACTGTGCACTTGCCAATAATGACGGCCTTCCTTAAAACAGACGGATTTTTATATTTATTCCTGTGTTGATAATTGACTCACCTATTTCCTCCCTTTCAAGACTTTGCAAAGACCAGCAGCCACTAAGCCCCAATTGCTCTCCCCCTCCCCCCACCCGTTCCACTGATCTTCTCTCCTCTCCTGAGGGCGTTAACTCCACAGGTACGTACAGCTCTCAAACACCTCACCCAAATGGCTATTCTTCAGTCTGAGCCTGGGCAATGAGTGTTGTCAGCCTCTTTAATCATTTGGGCATCTGAGCCAAGCTTGATCCTGTTGATGTCCAAACTCAATATGTGGACAGAGCGGAGAGCAACTGAAGGAGAGAGGGGAGAGAGGGGAGCAAACAAAAGAGAGCGGGGAATAAAGAGCTAACCAAAGGTGAGCGGGGAGAGTGGAGAGGAATGGAAAGAGAGTGGGAAGAGTGGAATAGGAATAGTGGTAATCAGCTGAAAGAAAGGAGAGCGAAGCGTACAGCTAAGGGAGATAGGGGAGATTTTCAAGCAGCAGAGGAGAGTGGTGGAAGTGGTGAATAGTCACTGAACAACAGGGAGAGTTACAAACAACAACAGCAACAACTTGTATTTACTCATTGGGATTCAGAAGAATGAGAGGTGATCTTATCGAAACGTATAAGATTATGAGGGGGATTGACAAGGTGGATGCAGAGAGGATGTTTCCACTGATAGGGGAGACTAGAACTAGAGGGCATAATCTTAGAATAAGGGGCCGCCCATTTAAAACCGTGATAAGGAGAAATTTCTTCTCTCAGAGGATTGTAAATCTGTGGAATTCATTGCCTCAGAGAGCTGTGGAAGCTGGGACATTGAATAAATTTAAGACAGAGATAGACAATTTCTTAACCGATAAGGGATTAAGGTGTTATGGGGAGCAGGCAGGGAAGTGGACCTGAGTCCATGATCGGATCAGCCATGATCGTATTAAATGGCGGAGCAGGCTCGAGGGGCTGTATGGCCTACTCCTGTTCCTATTTCTTACATTCTTATGTTCTTATATAATGCCTTTAACATAGTAAAACATCACAGGAGTATTACAATACACAAAATTTGACACAGTCACATAAGGAGAAATTAGAGGTGGAGAGGTTTAGGCAGGGAATTCCAGAGCTTAGGGCCTTAGCAACAGAAGGCATGGCCACCGATGGTTGAAGGATTATAATCGAGGATGCTCAAGAGGGCAGAATTTGAGGAGTGCAGACATCTTGGGGGGTTGCGAGGCTGAAGGAGATTACAGAGATAGGGAGAGACGAGGCCATGGAGGGATTTGAAAACAAGGATGATGCTTAACTGGGACCCAATGTAGGTCAGCGAGAACAGGGGTGATGGGTGCAAGTTAGGACATGGGCTGCCGAGTTTTGGATCACTTCAAGTTTATGTAGGGTAGAATGTGGGATGCCAGCCAAGAGTGTGTTGAAATAGTCAAGTCTAGAGGTTACAAAGGCATGGATGAGGGTTTCAGCAGCAGATGAGCTGTGGCAAGGGCAGAGATGGACAATGTTACGGAGGTGGAAATAGGCAGTCTGAATGATGTCGCAGATTGATGGTCGGTGCAATGTCTGTAAGCTTGTAATGATTGTAGCTCCACATTGTGAATGTGGATGTATTGTGTACTGCAAGTGCAGGGTTAATAATAAACAGCCCAGGCAGATTTCCGGAGACTTCCAAGAGAGCTGCCGGCCATGTTAAGAAGCTGTGTGTGCTGTGCTCTGTGAATATGTCACAGTCGGAAATTCATTTCCAGGTCAAATATGCCACCAAGATTGCAAATGGTGTGGTTCAGCCTCAGACAGGTGTTAGGGAGAGGAATGGAGTCAGTGGCAAGGGAATGGCATTTGTGGTGAGGACCGAAAACAATGGCCAATCTTCCCAATATTTAATTGGAGAAAATTTCTGTTCAGCCAGAACTGGATGTCGGACAAACAGTCTGACAATTTAGAAACCGTGGAGGGGTCGAGAGAAATGGTAGTGAGGTAGAGCTGGGTGTCATCAACGTACATGTGGAAACTGACACTGTGTTTTCGGATGATGTCGCCAAGGGGCAACATGTAGATGAGAAATAGGAGGTAGCCAAGGATAGATCCTTGGGGGACACCAGCGCTAACGATACAGGAGCGGGAAGAGAAGCCGTTGCAGGTGATTCTCTGGCTACGATTAGATAGATAAGAATGGAACCAGGCAAGTGCAGTCCCACCCAACTGGACGACGGTGGAGAGGCATTGGAGAAGGATAGAGTGGTCAACCATGTCAAAGGCTGCAGACAAGTCAAGGACTTTGAAGAGGAAAGGGAAGTTGGAGATGCAAGGGTCAAGGGTTGTTTTTTTGAGGAGAGGAGTGATGACGGCAGATTTGAGGGAGAGGAGATCAGTACCTGAGGAGAGAGAACCGTTAACAATGTCAGCTAACATGGGAGCCAGAAAAGGAAGTTGGGTGGTCAGCAGTTTGGTGGGAATAGGGTCGAGGGAGCAGGAAGTGGATCTGATGGACAAGATAAGCTGGTGAGGTCATGAAGTGAGATTGGAGAGAAACTGGAGAAATATATTAGGTCAGGGCTAGGGCAGGGAGGATCCTTCGAGGAAGTTTGGCCCGGTGGGCCAGAGGAAGGAAGGAAAGTGACAGAGGCAGCTGAATGGATAGTCTTAATGTTAGAGACAAAAAATTCCACGAGCTCCTCACACTTGTTGTTGGAGGTGAGGTTAGAGGAGACAGAGTAGAGGGGTATAAGAAGATGGTTAGCAGTGGAGAATAGATGCCGGGGTTTATCTTTGCATTCTAGAATGATTCTGGAATAGTCGAGCAATTTTGGCAAATGAGAGCAGGGCCTGATAATGCTTTATATAGTCCAGCCAGTTCTGGCAGTGAATGGCTAAACCAGTTGTCTGCCATGTCCGTTCAAGGCTGCGTCCCTTGACGGAGTGAAGATGAGGGCCGTACCAGGGGGAACAGTCAGGGTGAGAGAAAGTAATGGTTTTAATAGGGACTAGGGCATCAAAGGTGGTGGTGAGGGTGTGTTTGAGCAGATCGGTAGCTGTAAATGTCATGGTAAATGAAGGGCCAAAGGCTAGACAGTTGGGAGTTTATAAGTGCAGTTGTAAGAGAGTTTTTTTCCAGTGGCGGACACAGACGGAAGTAGGGCTGGGGCTATTTTCATCTCTGTTCTACATCCTTCCTTAGGAACAGGGGACAGAATGACAAGTAGCCAAAGGATGGTGGGGGGAGGGGAGAGGAGGTTGCAGTGAAGTATACAAACCCCAGAGTTTTGGAGTACTACACCACTGATACTGAAAGAATCAGAAATGTCTTCACCCTGGTAAGGTTCCTTATGGAGGCAAATCAGCTGCTGCAGCAAGAGCAGATGTGTGCTCCCAGCTGCATACAGTGTGTACACCTGCCTGCACCACTGTTGGGGAAGTAGGCTTTTTGATTGATCCGTGTTTCGATTGGAATTGTGTTTCGAACCTGTCATGTATGTACTTTTGGGATCAGTAGCCACTAGAGGGCGTCACTGTTGGAGGCTATTGTGCTGTATGCACGTGTGTGCAGCCCAAGTATAAAAGGCCAGCCATTTTGTATATTAGTCACTTTGGACTTTAATAAAGCAGAGCCTAGGTCATACCTCTTGGAGTTAAACAGTACTCAGTCTAACAGTTATTACATACACAACATTTGGCGACGAGGCGACAAGAACCTTTGCATGCAAAAATGAGCACAATTGGATTGTTGGAGCGATTTGTGGAAAGAGAAGATTGGGCAGACTTTGAGCCATTTGAGCCAGTTCTTCGTGGCCAACAAAATAGAGGAGGACGGCGGCGCAGATCAGCGCCGGGCGGTGTTCCTCACGGTTTGCAGTCCAAAAATTTATAGTCTGATAAAGAATCTACTCCTGCCTGTGAGTCCAATAGAGAAGACGTATGAAGAATTGTGTACACTGATACAGGACCACCTTAAGCCAGATGACGGCATCATCATCTCGAGATACAGATTTTATACGCACATTCGCTCAGAGGGCCAGAATGTGGTGGAATTCGTTGCCGATCTGATACGTCTAGCTGGACCGTGTAAGTTTGGGGCTCTGTTGGCAGACATGCTGCGGGACTTCTTTGTAATTGGCATCAACCATAAGTAAACTACTGGCGGTGGAGTTGTTGGACTTGAACAGGGCCATCACGATCGCTCAATCATGCATGATGATGGATAGAAGTCTAAACCAGATAGTCAAAAATCAAAACTTGGCAAGTACTATAAATATGATTGATTTGGCGTTTGGCAGAGCGGCACATGGCAGGACCTACCCTTCTGCATACACAAAACCTGCAGCTGCCCAAAGTCCGCCAGTGGGAATGTATCCGATTTCTCTGTGTTGGCGTTGTGGGAGAAATCACCGGCACCAGCAGTGCTGATTTAAGCAATATAGTTGCAGAGGCTGTCTGAGAGTGGGGCATCTCCAGTGCAAGTGTCCGCAGATGAGCAAGCATGCTGCAACACACCACATGGAGGATGATGGTCAGACTAGCGCAGATCCAGATAGGCAATCCGAGATACCAGAGGAGGAAGTATATAGACTGTACTCGTTCCTAAATAAGAGCAAACTGATATTGATCAACGTGAAATTTAATGGGGTGCCGGTATCAATGGAACTGGACACAGGGGCGAGTCAATTGATAATGAGCCAGTGGGCATTCGACAAACTGTGGGATACTAAGGCTGTGAGGCCCAGGCTGAGTCCAGTCAATGCCAAGTTGTGCATGTACACCAAAGAACTTATAACGGTGAATGGCAGTGCCACAATTAAAGTGTCGTATGACGATGCGGTTCACGAGTTACCACTATGGATTGTCCCAGGCAATGGCCCAACGCTGCTCGGCAGGAACTGGCTTGAAAAAAATCAGATGCGATTGGAACGACAGCAAGGCATTGTTGTGGGAGAAAGATACATGTGCCCAAGTACTAAGCAAGTTCCTCTTGCTGTTCGAACCAGGCATCGGCAACTTCACGGGAGCCAAGGTGCAGATCCACGTGGACTCGGATGCAAGACCCGTCCATCATAAAACTCGGGCAGTTCCGTATATGATGAGGGAGAAGGTCGACAGACTCCAGCGTGAAGGGATCATATCACCGGTTGAATTTAATGAATGGGCCAGCCCCATTGTTCCTGTGCTGAAAAGTGATGGCACAGTCAGAATCTGTGGAGACTACAAGGCTATGATCAACAGGGTTTCGAAACAAGATCAGTACCCATTATCGAAGGCTGATGACTTGTTTGCAATGCTAGCCGGGGGAAAGTCGTTCACCAAACTGGACTTGACGTCGGCCTACATGGCACAGGAGCTGGTCGAGATGTCGAAGAGACGTACGTGCATTAACACGCATAAAGGACTGTTTATTTATCACAGGTGCCCTTTTGGAATTCGCTTGGCTGCAGCAATATTTCAGAGGAACATGGAGAGTCTACTGAAGTCCGTTCCCAGAACCGTTGTGTTCCAAGATGACATCCTGATCACAGGTCGTGACTCCGAGGAACATCTTAACAACCTGGAAGAGGTTTTACATCGTCTGGACAAAGTGGGACTCAGACTGAAACACTCAAAGTGCATCTTCATGGCACCAGAGGTCGAATTCCTGGGGAGGAAAATTGCTGCTGACGGCATCAGGCCCACAGACACGAAAACCAAGGCCATCAAGAATGCACCCAAGCTGCAGAATGTGACAGAGCTGCGTTCGTTCCTGGATCTACTCAACTACTTCGGTAACTTCCTACCTAAATTGAGCACCTTATTAGAACCACTGCACATGCTGCTAAGCAAAGGCGACAACTGGGTGTGGGGTCATCTCAAGACAGAGCTTTTGAGAAAGCCACTGATCTGCTTTGCTCTAACAAGCTGCTGGTACATTATGACCCATGTAAACGTTTAGTATTGGCCTGTGATACTTCGTCATATGGAATTGGTTGCGTACTCCAACAAGCTAATGAGTCAGGTAAACTTCAACCAGTCGCATATGCTTCAAAAACTTTATCTAAAGTGGAAAGAGCCTACAGCATGGTAGAGAAAGAAGCACTAGCCTGGTGTATGGGGTTAAAAAGATGCATCAGTACCTGTTTGGTCTTTGGTTTGAACTGGAGACAGATCACAAGCCGCTCATTTCACTGTTCCCTGAAAAAAAAGATATCTATACCAATGCTTCATCCCACATCCAGAGGTAGGCGCTGACATTATCTGCTTATGATTATGTCGTTCGCCATAGACCTGGCACCAAGAATTGTGCCGGTGCTTTGTGCCGTCTGCCGTTGCCCACGCCAGAGATGGAAACGCCACAACCGGCGGACCTATTGTTAGTTATGGATGCTTTTGAGAGTGAAGGAAACCCTGTCACGGCTCAACAATTTAAGACCTGGATCAGCCAGGACCCGATTTTATTGGTGGTGAAGAGTTGCATCCTTAAAAGGTGTTTGGTCTGCCATACCCAAGCAAATGTGCGAGGAGACCAAACCTTACATTCGTCGCAAAGACGAACCGTCTATTCAGTTGGATTGTATACTGTGGGGCAATCGTGTTGTTATGCCCAAGAAAGAGAGAGAGAAATTTATACGTGAGCTACATAGCACACATCCCAGCATTGTAATGATGAAAGACATTGCCAGGTCTCACGTATGGTGGCTGGGAATTGACTCTGAGCTGGAATCATGTGTGCATCAATGCAACACTTGCATGCAGCTCAGCAAAGCACCAGTGGAATCGCCGCTGAATCTGTGGTTGTGGTCCAAACCATGGTCCAGGATCCACATAGACTTTGCAGGTCCCTTCCTGGGGAAGATGTTTTCAGTTGTGGTGGATGCATATTCGAAGTGGATAGATTGTGTAATCATGTCATCCAGCACGTCCACAGCTACCATTGAGAATCTTAGTGTCATGTTCGCGACACATGGTCTGCCTGACATCATTGATAGCGACAACGGATCGTGCTTCACCAGTCAGGAGTTTCAAGAGTTCATGAAACTCAATGGTATCAAACATGTAAGGTCAGCACCGTTCAAACCTGCATCCAATGGGCAAGCAGAACGTGCTGTCCAAATCATAAAGCAGAGTATGAAGCAAGTAACCCAAGGGTCATTGCAGACCTGCCTGTCATGCATACAGCTTAGTTACAGGACAAGGCCACACACGCTTACCAGGGTCTTGCCTGCTGAGCTAATGATGAAGAGAGGTGTTAAGACCAAGCTATCTCTTTTACACCCTGACTTGAATAATCATGTTGAATATAGAAGACAGTCAGCAAGGGTATCACGATTGCACAGCTGTGTCACGTAATATTTCTATAAATGATCCTGCATATTTTCTGAATTATGATCAGGGTCCCAAGTGGATTGCTGGTACTATCATGGCCAAGAAGGGCAACAGAGTATTTATTGTCAAGCTCAAAAATGAGCAAACATTCAGGAAACATATGGATCAGACAAAGCTGCGGCACACAGACGAACCGGAACAGTCGGTGGAAGAGACAATCGACGACCAACCAACCTACCTCCAATCTTCAGGCGACTCAGTGGTCATCAGTGAATCGGGACTTTTAATCACTGACATGTTCAAAGAAAATGGACTTTCAATCCCTAACATGGCCATTGCCACTCCCACCAGTTCAGCCACCCAGCCAGCAGTCACAACAGACTCTGAACACTCACCCAAGGCTGGAGTTGAACTGAGATGGTCAATCCGGGAGCGTAAAACACCGGACCGTCTCAATTTGTAAAAGACTGTGTTAATATCTCAGAGGGGGCTATTGTCATGTATGTACTTTTGGGATCACTAGCCACGAGATGGCGTCACTGTTGGAGGCCATTGGGCTGCATGCACGTGTGTGCAGCCCAAGTATAAAAGGCCAGCCATTTTGTATATAAGCACTTTAGGCCTTAATAAAGCAGAGCCAAGATTATACCTCTTGGAGTTAAACAGTACTCAGTCTAACAGTTTTTGCATACACAACAGAACCTTTGCAGGTCTTTTCCTTCGTGGATGTTTAGTGTCGAACATCCCGGGGCAAAATGTGCTGAACACCAAATCATTTCAGAATCAAGAGGGCAGACGGTGAATGTCTCATCCAAAAGACAGCACCTCCTACAGTCAGGGCCGGATTACGGGCCTGAGGCAAACTGATCCAAATGGGCCTATAGTTATGTTTGTTCATGGTGATTACATTACATATATGATTCTGATTCTGAGTATGAAAACATAGGCCAGTATATTCAACAATGAAAGCATATATTCTGTATCAAGTAGGTACATATTCTGGCTCTGGTACCGTTGCAGTACTAGATTCTTGTACATATATGCAAATTTCTCTCACTAAAACAGGCTAGTACCTATTCTGTTCTGTATATTGGTACATTAGTGCATATAGGTACTCTTCAAAAATAGGTATGTACACGTTCGGTCAATAAATAATATTTTCCTCAGTCTTGTTTTTCCTCTCATAAGAACATAAGAATTAGGAACAGGAGTAGGCCATCTAGCCCCTCGAGCCTGCTCCGCCACTCAACAAGATCATGGCTGACCTGGCCGTGGACTCAGCTCCACTTACCCGCCCGCTCCCCATAACCCTTAATTCCCTTATTGGTTAAAAATCTATCTATCTGTGATTTGAATACATTCAATGAGCTAGCCTCAATGCTTCCTTGGGCAGAGAATTCCACAGATTCACAATCCTCTGGGAGAAGAAATTTCTTCTCAACTCGGTTTTAAATTGGCTCCCCCGTATTTTGAGGCTATGCCCCCTAGTTCTAGTCTCCCCGACCAGTGGAAGCAACCTTTCTGCCTCTATCTTGTCTATCCCTTTCATTATTTTAAATGTTTCTATAAGATCACCCCTCATCCTTCTGAACTCCAAAGAGTAAAGACTCAGTCTACTCAATCTATCATCATAAGGTAACCCCCTCATCTCCGGAATCAGCCTCGTGAATCGTCTCTGTACCCCCTCCAAATCTAGTATATCCTTCCTTAAGTAAGGTGACCAAAACTGCACGCAGTACTCCAGATGCGGCCTCACCAATACCCTGTACAGTTGCAGCAGGACCTCCATGCTTTTGTACTCCATCACTCTTGCAATGAAGGCCAACATTCCAATCGCCTTCCTAATTACCTGCTGCACCTGCAAACTAACTTTTTGTGATTCATGCACGAGTTGACCGGGGAGATGCCCCTCTCTTGGCGCAGGGCAGTCATCGTCCTGCTGCCTAAGAAGGGCGATCTCCGCCTCCTTAAGAACTGGCGCCCGGTCTCCCTCCTCAGCACGGACTACAAAATCTTCGCCAGGGCGATGTCTGCTCGCCTTGGTGCCGTGCTGGACCACATGATCCACCCCGACCAGTCATACACGGTCCCGGGCCGGACAATCCACGACAACATCCATCTGGTCCGGGACCTCATCCATTGCTCCCAGGAGGCTGGTCTGTCGGTCGCCTTCCTATCCCTCGACCAAGAGAAGGCGTTCGACAGGGTGGATCACGACTATCTGCTCGGAACTCTGCGCGCTTTCGGGTTCGGGACGCATTTCGTCGCCCGGATCCGACTTTTGTACGCCGCCGCGGAGTGTCTGATTAAGGTTAACGGGTCCTTGACGGCGCCCCTTCGCTTTAGGAGAGGGGTGCGCCAGGGATGCCCCATGTCCGGCCAGTTATACGCTGTTTGCGTGGAGCCTTTCCTGCGCCTCTTGCGGACGAGGTTGACGGGACTGGCTCTGCAAGGGCCGGGCGTGGAGGTCGTCCTCTCGGCTTACGCCGATGACGTGCTCCTCGCGGTAGAGGTTCCCGCTGACCTGCGGAGGATGCGTGAGTGCCAGGAGATTTACTCGGCCGCGTCCTCCGCCAGGATCAACTGGGAGAAATGTTCCGGACTCCTGGTGGGTCAGTGGCGGGTGGACTCCCTGCCGGAGGAGCTCAGGCCTTTTGCCTGGAGCACGACCCATCTCCTCTATCTGGGAGTCTACCTTAGCCCCGACGAGGAAGCCTGGCCGGCGAACTGGCAGGAGCTGGAGGCCAAGGTCGCCGCTCGCCTAGGGTGCTGGACAGGACTGCTCCGAGTGCTGTCCTACAGGGGTCGAGCGCTAGTCATAAACCAGCTGGTGGCCGCAATGCTGTGGTACCGGCTGGTCACTTTGACCCCTCCCCCTGCGTTTGTCGCCAAGATACAGAAGAAGCTGGTGGACTTCTTCTGGAACAACAGGAAGCACTGGGTCTCTGTCGCGGTCTTGAGTCTCCCGCTTGAGGAGGGCGGTCAGTCGTTGGTGTGCGTCAGCGCCCAGCTCGCGACTTTCCGTCTTCAGACCCTGCAGAGATACCTTTACGTCGAGCCCCCTCCTAGGTGGTGTGCTCTGGCGAGGTATTTCTTCCGCCAGCAGCTCGACCTCAATTATGACACGCAGCTCCTGTTTGTGAACTTGGGGGGTGCCAGGACCGCCCTCCGGGAGCTGCCTGTCTTTTACAGGGAACTCATCAGGGTCTGGAACAAAGTCTCCACCAAGCGCAGCTCTCCGCCGGCTGGAGTGGCGGCCGTCCTGCAGGAGCCGCTGCTCGGGAATCCGTACCTCCACGGCCGAGGCTTCATGTGGCGGTCGGAAGAGAGGGCTGTGGCTGGTGAGGTGACCAGGGTCAGGGACCTGCTCGATGGCGGAGGAGCGGGCTGGATGGCGCTAGTCACGCTGGCGCGGCGTCTAAATTCTGCCAGCGTCCGCCATGCGGCCGATGCCATCGAGTTGCTAAAAACAGCTCTGGGCCCTGACTCCGTTAGGTGTATCGAGGAGGCTCAAGCACGTGGGGAGATCCCGTCCGAACTGACCCCCGTCCGGACGGAATTCCTCATCGGCGCCGGACCCCGGAACCTCCCTCGGGGGCCGGCGCCTCACAACTTGAGCCGCCTCGGGGAAATCCCCTCCGTGCCTTTCAGTTCCGCGCGGAGGGGTTTCCTGTACGGGCTGCTCATGCACACCCTCAACTTTGCCATCCTCGCCGGCCGTCCGGACACGCCATGGCGTACCATCTTGCCGTCCGGAGGAGGCGGGGGTCCCCGATGGAGGGCACTCTACGCGGGGGTCCTCCCACTATTCATCGGGGACTTGGCCTGGAGGGTGGTGCACGGAGCAGTGCCGTGCAACAAATTTTTAAGCCGGTTCACGGACTCCCAGGCCGCCTGCAATTTCTGCGGTCTGGAGGAGTCCGTGTTCCATGTTTTTATTGAGTGCACAAGGTTGCAGCCCCTGTTCCATTATTTGAAGGGGCTGCTCCTGAAATTCTGGCTGCACTTCAGTCCCACTCTCCTGATCTTTGGGCACCCTGTGCGGAGGGGAGCGGGTAGGTCCGAAGGCCTCCTCGTAGGACTGCTCCTGGGCACGGCCAAGGGTGCCATCAGCCGGTCCAGGCAGCGGGCGGTCGAGGGGGTCGTTCAACCTGACTGCCTGCCTCTCTTCCGCTCTTACATCCGGTCCAGGGTGTCCTTGGAGATGGAGCACGCGGTGTCCACCGGTACGCTCGCGGCCTTCCGCGAGAGGTGGGCACCGGAGGGACTGGAGTGCATCATCACGCCCGGCAACCAAATTTTAATTTGATTTTACGTTTTAAAGTTAATTTGTTTTAATTGCCGGTGCTTTTAGTGTCCCCTTCCCTTTTATAGGGGGCACTGGGGAAAAATTGTGATTTTAGTGCCCAAAAAAAAAAACAAAAAAAAAAGAAAAAACACAAAAAAAAAAACACAAAAAAGGGGGAAAAAAAAAATGGGCCTTGTAAATGTCTGGAGTGTCACCCAGGTTGGGTGGCACCGTTTAATGTTTTATGTTTTCACAGATAAACTCAAAAGAGTTTCATGCACGAGTTGACCGGGGAGATGCCCCTCTCTTGGCGCAGGGCAGTCATCGTCCTGCTGCCTAAGAAGGGCGATCTCCGCCTCCTTAAGAACTGGCGCCCGGTCTCCCTCCTCAGCACGGACTACAAAATCTTCGCCAGGGCGATGTCTGCTCGCCTTGGTGCCGTGCTGGACCACATGATCCACCCCGACCAGTCATACACGGTCCCGGGCCGGACAATCCACGATAACATCCATCTGGTCCGGGACCTCATCCATTGTTCCCAGGAGGCTGGTCTGTCGGTCGCCTTCCTATCCCTCGACCAAGAGAAGGCGTTCGACAGGGTGGATCACGACTATCTGCTCGGAACTCTGCGCGCTTTCGGGTTCGGGACGCATTTCGTCGCCCGGATCCGACTTTTGTACGCCGCCGCGGAGTGTCTGATTAAGGTTAACGGGTCCTTGACGGCGCCCCTTCGCTTTAGGAGAGGGGTGCGCCAGGGATGCCCCATGTCCGGCCAGTTATACGCCGTTTGCGTGGAGCCTTTCCTGCGCCTCTTGCGGACGAGGTTGACGGGACTGGCTCTGCAAGGGCCGGGCGTGGAGGTCGTCCTCTCGGCTTACGCCGATGACGTGCTCCTCGCGATAGAGGATCCCGCGGACCTGCGGAGGATGCGTGAGTGCCAGGAGATTTACTCGGCCGCGTCCTCCGCCAGGATCAACTGGGAGAAATGTTCCGGACTCCTGGTGGGTCAGTGGCGGGTGGACTCCCTGCCGGAGGAGCTCAGGCCTTTTGCCTGGAGCACGACCCATCTCCTCTATCTGGGAGTCTACCTTAGCCCCGACAAGGGAGCCTGGCCGGCGAACTGGCAGGAGCTGGAGGCCAAGGTCGCCGCTCGCCTAGGGCGCTGGACAGGACTGCTCCGAGTGCTGTCCTACAGGGGTCGAGCGCTAGTCATAAACCAGCTGGTGGCCGCAATGCTGTGGTACCGGCTGGTCACTTTGACCCCTCCCCCTGCGTTTGTCGCCAAGATACAGAAGAAGCTGGTGGACTTCTTCTGGAACAACAGGAAGCACTGGGTCTCTGCCGCGGTCTTGAGTCTCCCGCTTGAGGAGGGCGGTCAGTCGTTGGTGTGCGTCAGCGCCCAGCTCGCGACTTTCCGTCTTCAGACCCTGCAGAGATACCTTTACGTCGAGCCCCCTCCTAGGTGGTGCGCTCTGGCGAGGTATTTCTTCCGCCAGCAGCTCGACCTCAATTATGACACGCAGCTCCTGTTTGTGAACTTGGGGGGTGCCAGGACCGCCCTCCGGGAGCTGCCTGTCTTTTACAGGGAACTCATCAGGGTCTGGAACAAAGTCTCCACCAAGCGCAGCTCTCCGCCGGCTGGAGTGGCGGCCGTCCTGCAGGAGCCGCTGCTCGGGAATCCGTACCTCCACGGCCGAGGCTTCATGTGGCGGTCGGAAGAGAGGGCTGTGGCTGGTGAGGTGACCAGGGTCAGGGACCTGCTCGATGGCGGAGGAGCGGGCTGGATGGCGCCAGACACGCTGGCGCGGCGCCTAAACTCTGCCAACGTCCGCCACGCGGCCGATGCCATCGAGTCGCTAAAAACAGCTCTGGGCCCTGACTCCGTTAGGTGCATCGAGGAGGCTCAAGCACGTGGGGAGATCCCGTCCGAACTGACCCCCGTCCGGACGGAATTCCTCATCGGCGCCAAACCCCGGAACCTCCCTCGGGGGCCGGCGCCTCACAACTTGAGCCGCCTCGGGGAAATCCCCTCCGTGCCTTTCAGTTCCGCGCGGAGGGGTTTCCTGTACGGGCTGCTCCTGCACACCCTCAACTTTGCCATCCTCGCCGGCCGTCCGGACACGCCATGGCGTACCATCTTGCCGTCCGGAGGAGGCGGGGGTCCCCGATGGAGGGCACTCTACGCAGGGGTCCTCCCACTATTCATCGGGGACTTGGCCTGGAGGGTGGTGCACGGAGCAGTGCCGTGCAACAAATTTTTAAGCCGGTTCACGGACTCCCAGGCCGCCTGCAATTTCTGCGGTCTGGAGGAGTCCGTGTTCCATGTTTTTATTGAGTGCACAAGGTTGCAGCCCCTGTTCCATTATTTGAAGGGGCTGCTCCTGAAATTCTGGCTGCACTTCAGTCCCACTCTCCTGATCTTTGGGCACCCTGTGCGGAGGGGAGCGGGTAGGTCCGAAGGCCTCCTCGTAGGACTGCTCCTGGGCACGGCCAAGGGTGCCATCAGCCGGTCCAGGCAGCGGGCGGTCGAGGGGGTCGTTCAACCTGACTGCCTGCCTCTCTTCCGCTCTTACATCCGGTCCAGGGTGTCCTTGGAGATGGAGCACGCGGTGTCCACCGGTACGCTCGCGGCCTTCCGCGAGAGGTGGGCACCGGAGGGACTGGAGTGCATCATCACGCCCGGCAACCAAATTTTAATTTGATTTTACGTTTTAAAGTTAATTTGTTTTAATTGCCGGTGCTTTTAGTGTCCCCTTCCCTTTTATAGGGGGCACTGGAAAAAGGAAAAATTGTGATTTTAGTGCCAAAAAAAAAAAAAAAAAAAAGGGCCTTGTAAATGTCTTGTGTGTGTCATCCAGGTCGGGTGGCACGGATACATGTTTTATGTTTTGTAGGTTAACTCAAAAGAGTTTCATGCACGAGTTTCATGCACAAGGACCCCCCAGGTCCCTCTGCACCGCAGCATGGTGTAATTTCTCCCCATTCAAATAATATTCCCTTTTACTGCTTTTTTTTCCAAGGTGGATGACCTCACATTTTGCGACATTGTATTCCATCTGCCAAACCTTAGCCCATTCGCTTAACCTATCTAAATCTCTTTGCAGCCTCTCTGTGTCCTCTACACAACCCGCTTTCCCACTAATCTTTGTGTCATCTGCAAATTTTGTTACAGGACACTCTGTCCCCTCTTCCAGGTCATCTATGTATATTGTAAACAGCTGTGGTTCCAGCACCGATCCCTGTGGCACACCACTAACCATCGATTTCCAACCCGAAAAGGACCCATTTATCCCGACTCTCTGCTTTCTGTTAGCCAGCCAATTCTCAATCCATGCTAATACAATTCCTCTGACTCTTTTGTGTGGCACCTTATCGAATGCCTTTTGGAAATCTAAATACACCATATCCATCGGTACACCTCTATCTACCATGCTCGTTATATCCTCAAAGAATTCCAGTAAATTAGTTAAACATGATTTCCCCTTTATGAATCCATATTGCGTCTGCTTGATTGCACTATTCCTATCTAGCTGTCCCGCTATTTCTTCCTTAATGATAGCTTCAAGCATTTTCTCCACTACAGATATTAAAACTAACCGGCCTATAGTTACCTGTCTTTTGTCTGCCCCCTTTTTTAAACAGAGGCGTTAGATTTGCTGCTTTCCAATCCGCTGGTACCTCCCTAGAGTCCAGAGAATTTTGGTAGATTATAACGAATGCAGCTGCTATAACTTCCGCCATCTCTTTTAATACCCTGGGATGCATTTCATCAGGACCAGGGGACTTGTCTACCTTGAGATCCATTAGTCTGTCCAGCACTACCCCCCTAGTGATAGTGATTGTCTCAAGGTCCTCCCTTCCCACATTCCCGTGACCAGCAATTTTTGGCATGGTTTTTGTGTCTTCCACTGTGAAGACCGAAGCAAAATAATTGTTTAAGGTCTCAGCCATTTCCACATTTCCCATTATTAAATCCTCCTTCTCATCTTCTAAGGGACCAACATTTACTTTAGTCACTCTTTTCCATTTTATATATCGGTAAAAGCTTTTACTATCTGTTTTTATGTTTTGCGCAAGTTTACTTTCGTAATCTATCTTTCCTTTCTTTATTGCTTTCTTAATCATTCTTTGCTGTCGTTTAAAATTTTCCCAATCTTCTAGTTTCCCACTAACCTTGGCCACCTTATACGCATTGTTTTTTAATTTGATACTCTCCTTTAATTCCTTGGTTATCCACGGCTGGTATTCCCTTCTCTTACCGCCCTTCTTTTTCACTGGAATATATTTTTGTTGAGCACTATGAAAGAGCTCCTTAAAAGTCCTCCACTGTTCCTCAATTGTGCCACCCTTTAGTCTGTGTTCCCAGTCTACTTTAGCTAACTCTGCCCTCATCGCACTTTAGTCCCCTTTGTTTAAGCATAGTACGCTCGTTTGAGACACTACTTCCTCACCCTCAATCTGTATTACAAATTCAACCATACTGTGATCACTCATTCCAAGAGGATCTTTTACTAGGAGATCATTTACTATTCCTGTCTCATTACACAGGACCAGATCTAAGATAGCTTGCTCCCTTGTAGGTTCTGTAACATACTGTTCTAAGAAACAATCCCGTATGCATTCTATGAATTCCTCCTCAAGACTACCCTGTGCGATTTGATTTGAGCAATCGATATGTAGGTTAAAATCCCCCATGATTACTGCCGTTCCTTTTTCACATGCCTCCATTATTCCCTTGATTATTGTCCGCCCCACCGTGAAGTTATTATTTGGGGGCCTATAAACTACGCCCACCAATGACTTTTTCCCCTTACTATCTCTAATCTCCACCCACAATGATTCAACATTTTGTTCATTAGAGCCAATATCGTCTCTCACAACTGCCCCGATATCATCCTTTATTAACAGAGCTACCCCACCTCCTTTCCCTTCTTGTCTATCTTTCCGAATCGTCAGATACCCCTGTATGTTTAATTCCCAGTCTTGGCCACCCTGCAACCACGTTTCAGTAATGGCCACCAATTCATACCCATTTATAATGATTTGTGCCGTCAATCGTATTGTTTATTCTATTCAACCTATTTGGGAGGCCTTATATTTTCTTTCCTACATTTATTTGGTGGGCCTATGTTCTTTGGTGGGCCTGCGCCCTATGGTTAATCCGTCCTTGCCTACAGTGCCACGTTCTCTCAGTACTGCACTGAACTGTCAGCCTAGATTATGTGCTCAAGTCTCTGGAGCGGAACTGGAACCCGCAACCTTCCAACACAGAGGCGAGAGCACTACCCATTCATCATCATAGTCAGTCCCTCGAAATCGAGGAAGACTTGCTTCCACTCTAAAAGTGCGTTCTCAGGTGACTGATCAGCCCAATATGGGAATTACAGTCTCTGTCACAGGTGGGACAGACAGTGGTTGAAGGAAAAGGTGGGTGGGGAGTCTGGTTTGTCGCACGCTCCTTCCGCTGCCTGCGCTTGTTTTCTGCATGCTCTCGGCGATGAGACTCGAGGCGCTCAGCGCCCTCCCGGATGCACTTCCTCCACTTAGGGTGGTCTTTGGCCAGGGACTCCCAGGTGTTGGTGGGGATGTTGCATTTTATCAAGGAGGCTTTGAGGGTGTCCTTGAAATGTTTCCTCTGCCCACCTGGGGCTCGATTGCCATGTAGGAGTTTCTACACTGAGCCATGGCTGACACCTGAATGTCAGCTGGTTTTCCCCAGTTGCCCGCCTTAAAATGGCACCAATGTCAATAGAAGCTCCGCCGAGCCTCTAGTTCTTTTTCATTCACATATTAGGAAATGGATGATGGTGAGGGTGAAAGATAGAGACAGCCAGAAAGAACAGAATAAAAGAGAGAAAGCAAGCCTGAATAAACAAAACCAACCAGCTTTATTTCACACTTCCCATCCACTAGCACAATCTAGTTGCTTTGCATAACCTTTGAGGCAAGGAAACATTGCAAACAGTTCCTCCAATTAATTTCCCTTTTTTCAAAATATGTTTATGCTTTTTTTCAAGCTGATCAGGGCAGGGGATGTTGATGCTGGGGAGTGGAACGGTGTTGGTACAATTTACTGCTGGTGCCCATGACACACAGTCAGTCAGCTACAACAATTCAATGCTGTCTCTGGACCAACCATGGGCTTCAGATCCAACCTCACAGCAGTGCCCACGACTGCATCAACGTGACATTTTCATTCTCTGATAGCCAGCTACAAGTGATTTCTCCAATAATAACATCATAATAATTAATACAGTAGCACGGGTTTTGGCATGTTTAAAGAAGAACCCCGGGCGCCCTGCTTGCCCATCATAAGAAGGCAGGGGAAATCAGAGGGGGGCAATTGAGTGGCATCATTTTAACTACCCCTCGCCCCAGCATGGTTACCGACAGGCGGGGGAGTTAAAATCGAGGACTCAGTTACCCATCATCCCAGTCCTTGTTGGCCTCCATTGGGTCCCTGTCCCACAACAAATTAAATTTAATACCCTTGCCCTTGGCTTTAAATCACTTCATGGCCTCAACCCGACCTTAACTCTGAAATCTCCTCCAACCCTATCCCCCATCCCTCCTGAACATTCTCCTGACTCTGGCCTTTTGTGCAACCCATCTGCCCTTTGCTCCACCATTGGCTGCAGAGCCTTCCGTCACCTGGGCTCAAGTATCTGCAATCCCCTTCCTAACATCAACCAACATCACTGAAACAGATGATCTGGCCATTATCACATTGCTGTTTGTGGGAGCTTGCTGTGCACAAGTTGACTGCTGTGCTTCTTCTGTTACAACAGTGACTACACTTCAAAAGCACCTCATTGGCTGTACAGCACTTTGGAATGTCCTGAGGTTGTGAAAGGAGCTATACAAAGGCAAGCTCTTCCTTTCTTTCTTAAATCTCCCTAACTTCTGAAACTCCTTTAAAATCCTTTTCAAAATCCATTTTGTTCAACCAGGATTTGGATCATGGCCCCATACATCTCCCTTCCTGCCTCAGCGCTCATATTTCCTAACACCTATCTGTGCGGTGCTGTGGTACATTCTTAAAGTTGTGGATGGTGGTGGTGTTATTGCAAGCATGCTAACACGTGACTTCATTGTACAATATTGGCTCACAGTACATCTTCAGCATACCACTGTCACAGATGGATGATTCACTGCATTTAGGTAACTGATAATTTGCATTCTAGGTACACAGGTATATGCATATTGTACCAGGGCAGTGTGTAATGTTCTCCTATCAGTTTGTTTATCTGATGTCTGACGGCCCATTAACTATGGCAAATGTATGCTGCCAGTGCCAGATATCTGAATCCTGCATACTCACACACTCACATAAGGTGACTGATGGCCGGAACACACATTGTTTCTCATATTCCTCCTTCTAACGTACGTTCCTTTTATCTCTGCTTGTACAAAAAGGCTGCACATAACCAGAAGCAGTATGTGCAGGGTATCTAAGCTGTGACCCTTGGCACATTGTGAGAAGCAGATTATGAAGATTCTGAGCACAGAAGGACTGAGGAAGTGTTGAGGTTGGAATCTTATGTCTAGTCTCTTTTACATTTTGTTCTTTATCTCTTTGTTCACTCATTCACTGCCTCAAATTAACAGTGATAGTTCTATAGCTGTCCAAGGAGAGTCAATACTACTGCCCACTGACCAGCCCCAACTGAGCATTTCTCAGGAGCTGCACAACCCACAGCAACAATGGCAACTGTAATGTATTTGCTTCAAGGGTTCGTTGCTTAAGAATTGATAGCAACACATTGCTATTAAGAACTAATAGGTTTATTAGCAAAGGTTTAACAATCACACTACACATTACCAGTTTATCCACCAAGCTCACAAACACCTGCCTCATCGTGGATCCCCTGAAGCCAACTGGCTGGGGTTTTATTGAGTCTTGTGAACATCACATGACTGTCTAAGCCATTCACAACTCAACAGTTCTACAACTATTTTAATTGTAACTTTAACTCAAGTGTCCCACTTTGGCCTCGGCACTAAAACCACAAATTTCCAAATAAAACTTTAATGGAAACTTAGATCAAATTAAAATTTGGTTGGCGAGGGTGATGATGCACTCCAGTCCCTCCGACGCCCACTTATCGCGGAAGGCTGCGAGCGTACCGGTGGACATCACGTGCCCCATCTCCAGGGAAACCCTGGCCTCGGATGTAACTACGGAAGAGAGGCAGGCAGTCGGGCTGAATGACCCTCTCGACCACCCGTTGCCTGGACCGGTTAGTGGCCCCCTTGGCTGTGCCCAGGAGCAGTCCTACAAGGAGGCCCTCGGACCTGCCCACTCCCCTTCCGCACCGGGTGGCCAAAGATCAGGAGTGTGCGACTGAAGTGCAGCCCTACAACTCTTTTGGAGTAAACAAATAAACATTAAATCTGGGGGACACTCCAAACAATTCCCAAGGCCTTCTTTATTTTTGTTTTTTTTGTATTTTTGTAGGTTTTTTTTTGGTGTTTTTTTTTAGGGCATTAAAATTCCATATTTTACAAGTGCCCTCTATAAAAGGGGAGGGGGACACTAAAAACCCCGGCAATTAAAACAAATTAACCTTTAAAACATAAAATCAAATTAAAATTTGGTTGCCGGGCGTGATGATGCACTCCAGTCCCTCCGGCGCCCACCTCTCGCGGAAGGCCGCGAGCGTACCGGTGGACACCGCGTGCTCCATCTCTAGGGACACCCTGGCTCGGATGTAACCACGGAAGAGAGGCAGGCAATCGGGCTGAATGACCCTCTCGACCATCCATTGCCTGGACCGGTTAGTGGCCTCCTTGGCCGTGCCCAGGAGCAGTCCTACGAGGAGGCCCTCTGACCTGCCCGCTCCACTTCCGCACCGGGTGGCCAAAGATCAGGAGTGTGAGACTGAAGTGCAGCCCTACAACTCTTTTGCGGGGGAGGGAGACAAAATAAACATTAAATCAAGTGCCCCCTAATCTGGGAAACACTCCAGCCACTTTTCAAATGCCCTTTTTTTTTGTATTTTTTTAAACTTTTTTGGGTTTTTTTGTGATTTTTTGGGGGGCAATAAATTGCAGCCCTACAACTCTTTTTGGGGTACAAAATAACATTAGATCGAGTGCCCCCTGATCTGGGGGACACTCCAGACACTTATAACAGCCCTCTTTTTTTTGTTGTTTTTTTTTGTATTTTAGTGCAGCCCTACAACTCTTTCAGAGTAAACAAATAAACATGAGGTCAAGTGCCCCCCGATCTGGGAGACACTCCAGACACTTATAACAGCCCTCTTTTTTGTTTTTTTTGTTGTTTTTTTTAATTTTAGTGCAGCCCTACAAACTTGTGAGCATACTCACAGGTGAATACATTACAGAAACATTGGGTGCAAGGCGAGGGAGGGGGGCGGTGCAGAGGGGCGTGTAGTTGGCTGTTTACTCAATTTCAGGAGAGAGCCCAAGCGAAGAGGAGTAAGCCCAAATGACATGCAAGCTGCAGCCCAGATGGCTACCTTGAAGTTGCTTTCAGTTTCTGAGCCCAGGGATTCGGTATACACAGGGTCTGTATACAAGTGTAGTGCAAGTGGCCTGCACAGTGTGGGGTCGCCTATAAAGGAATCCACACCTGTGCAGTGATGCATAACCGTCTGAGCGAGCAGCAGGCCACCATGGAGAACCTCGGTACTCCACTCCCCTCCCAGCTTGGATACACGGGTTCCTACAACCTCCTCCGAACTAATGACATACCTTCAAAGCTCAAACCACCTTCACACTTCTCACATTACAGAATCTATCAGTGCAAGAGGGCTAGTTTACACACTGTTGCAAAAACATTATAATTTATTTAACCTCAAGTGGTGCTTGTGTCACAGAAAGTAATTCCCAACAAACTCAGAAAAGAAAAGATCTTGGGAAGCGATACTTTAAAAGCATTGTTTCCAATTTAAGGACATATGTTTATAATTTCCTTGACTACCTGTTTCACATTGTTTTTTATTTTCCCCCTCACTAACTTAAATTCTCTGAACGAAAATTCCACACACCTGGGAGTGCTGTGACTCAGAGTGTAATCCAACCCCTCACCTACATGCACCTACCTCTTCCCGATGTTGAAACCAGAAAGACTGATGTGAGCACGACGTGTCCCATGGCATTTAGAAATCGTCTTAAAACCATTCTGGATTGCGTTCTTTCCTTTTGCCGTACATTTTCTTCTCGGTCTCTTCCTCGCTCGCTCTGCCTCTCTTGTTTGTTCGCTTCTTTTTCTTCACAAGCCCGGCGCTCGTGCTGTGTTGCAGTGCTCCCAGGCTTTTGGACATCTGCGAATCATACCTTGCCTTGTCATTTCACATTCTCCTGCTGAGTATCGGCAGCCTTGATTGCGAAAACATTTTTTTTAAATAGGAGGATGTTATGCACATGCCTTCAGGGAAGAAGAGATATTTATCTCGCTGCAACAAAAACACAGCAAAGTGTTCATCACTGACTCATCGCAACAATAATTTAACTCTCTGCTAAGTGCTGCAAAGCACCCTTTGGTGCTGCTCACCAGAATAAGGAAGAACTTGCATTTCTACAGTGCCTTACACAACCTCAGCCTCAGCCACACTTTTTGTAGTGAAGTCACAGTTGTAATGTAGGGAAACACAGCAGTCAATTTGCGCACAGCAAGCTCCCACACACAGCAATGAGATAATAAAGCAGGTAATGGAGAGCGCTGGCTCGTGCACGTGATGCAGGGACCGGTCTGTGTGCTGGAACGGGTAGGCCCGAGGCACGCGAGATTCCAACCCACCGCAAACCTTCGCGCTTCTGGTTTGAATGGAGACAGAACGGGGGCATGGAGGGGGAGCTGACCAATCCGCTCTCAGGAGGTGGGTCAGTCGGTAACAACTTTTAAGGAGGCTGCGTGCCTCCATTTTAACAAGATTTTTATTTTTAACTTATGTCGGCCGGGTTTCCCGGGCCTCTGAAACGGGATAGCCGGCAGGTAAAAGGAGAGAAGGGCCGGTCCATAAGGTAAGTGCCTTTACAGCACTGCTTGTGGGCCAGGAGGAGCAGCAGTGTTTCCTTTAGGACCAGCAAGCTTACCTGCTTCACTCCTCGCTTGTGCTGTCTCCTCCCCCTGGCCACCATCTATCTCCCCCGCCAACCACCATCTCTCTCCCCCCGACCACCATCTCACCCCCCCCCCCACCCGACCACCATCTCTCGCCGCCCCCCCCCCGACCACCATCTCACCCCCCCCGACCACCATCTCTCGCCCCCCCCCCCGACCACCATCTCACCCCCCCCTGACCACCATCTCTCGCGCCCCCCCTCCCCCCGACCACCATCTCTCTCCCCCCGACCACCATCTCTCTCCCCCCGACGACCAGCTCACCCTCCTGACCACCATCTTGTAAACCCACCGCCCCCCCCCCCGCACCCTTGACTCCGCTCCACCCCTCCGTGATCTCTCCCCTCTGACCACCATGAGATGCCACCGACTGCAATCTCTCCGTGCCTCTCTGCTCAGATGCGGCCTTGTGTTGGAGGCTCTCCCGCCCAATAGGCCTGTCAATCAGCGTGCCAAACCTGCAGAGAAAAATATAAAAGACGTCATGCAGTTAAAAACTGCGGAACGTTCAGGGTGCCCGTACTTTCAGGTGTCCCGTCCATAACTCCAACTCCCCCCGCTCCAAATGTACGGCCTTGTAAATATCAGGGTCATAATCTCTAAAGTGGGACTTGAGCCCACAATTTTCAGACTCAGAGGCAAGAGTGCTACAAACTGATCCAAGGGTAATAATAATAAGCCAATCACTGACCCAACATGCTAAATCTTTTACAAACTGTGTCAAAGTGTGCCTGAGACTTGCTCAGTGGGTAGCACTCTCACTGTAGCTCACTAAGTTGTGAGTTTGAGCTTATTACAATGATTGGAGCTTATAATCTAGATTAATGTTCCGGTACAGTACTGAGGGAGTGCTGCATTGTCAGAGGTGCTGTCTTTTGGATGAAAAAGAAAAAGAAAGACTTGGATTTATATAGCGCCTTTCACAACCACCGGACGTCTCAAAGCACTTTACAGCCAATGAAATATTTTTGGAGTGCAGTCACTGTTGTAATGTGGGAAACGGGGCAACCAATTTGCGCACAGCAAGCTCCCACAAACAGCCATCATCATAGGCAGTCCCTCGGAGTCATGGAAGACTTGCTTCTACTTAGGTGACTGAACAGTCCAATGTGAGAACCACAGTCCCTGTCACAGGTGGGACAGACAGTCGTTGAAGGAAAGGGCGGGTGGGACTGGTTTGCCACATGCTCTTTCCGCTGCCTGCGCTTGGTTTCTGCATACACTCGGCGATGAGACTTGAGGTGCTCAGCGCCCTCCCGGATGCACTTCCTCCACTTAGGGCGGTCTTTGGCCAGGGGCTCCCAGGTGTCGGTGGGGATGTTGCACTTTATCAAGGAGGCTTTGAGGGTGTCCTTGAAACGTTTCCTCTGTCCACCTTTGGCTTGTTTGCCGTGAAGGAGTTCCGAGTAGAGCGCTTGCTTTGGGAGTCTCGTGTCAGGCATGCGAACAATGTGGCCTGCCCAGTGGAGCTGATCGAGTGTGGTCAGTGCTTCAATGCTGTGGATGTTGGCCTGGTGGCGGTCGCTAACGTTGGTGCGTCTGTCCTCCCAGGGGATTTGCAGAGACATCATTGGTGGTGTTTCTTCAGCGATTTGAGGTGTCTACTGTACATGGTCTATGTCCCTAAGCCATGCAGAAGGGCAGGTATTACTACAGCCCTGTTGACCATGAGCTTGGTGGCAGATTTGAGGGCCTGGTCTTCGAACACTCTTTTCCTCAGGCGACCGAAAGCTGCACTGGCGCACTGGAGGCGGTGTTGAATCTCGTCGTCAAAGTCTGTCCTTGTTGGTAAGTGGCTCCACCAACAGCAATGTGAGAATGACCAGATAATCTGTGTTTTTGATATGGTGATTAAGGGATAAATTTTTTCCGGGACACCGGGGATAATCTCCTTGCTCTTCTTCGAAATAGTGCCATGGGATATTTTACGTCCACTTGGGAGAGCAGACGGGACCTCAGTTTAACGTCTCATCCAAAAGACAGCACCTCCAACAATGCAGCACTCCCTCAGCACTGCACTGGAGTGTCAGCATAGAGTTTTTCATACTCAAGACCCTCGAGTGGGACTTGAACCCACGATGTTCTGATTCAGAGGCAAGAGTGCTACCCACTGAGCTACAGTTGACATGATATTGAAGCTAAGCCCCTGCTGCCCTGTCCAGTGGGTCATATGGGCATCAAAAATCCCACGGACATCAAAAGTTCACAGTATAGCAGGGAATTCTTTTGGCTAACATACCTCCCTCATCCAACACCGCAGAAAAAACAGTCTAATTAATCATTCATCTCATTGCTGGTTGTGGAGGTATTGTTGGTGGGGTTTAATGACTACCACATTTAAGTGTAGCACAATCTTTAAATACTTTTGAATGTTTCAATAACAGCAACTAGAGAAGCTGGGATTGCTATCCTTGGAGCAGAGCAGGTTGACGGAAGATTTAATAGAGCACTACAAATTTATGAAGGGTTTAGATAGAGTAGATAAGGAAGTACTATTTCCACTGGCACGAGGCCACAGATTGAAGATAATTGGCAAAAGAACTAGAGGGTGATGAGAATTATAATTTTTATGCAGTTAGCTGTTATGATCTGGAATGCAATGTCTTGAAAGGGTGATGGAAGCAGATTCAATTGTAACTTTTAAAAGGGAATTGGATATATACTTGAAAAGGAAAATATTTCATAGCCACTGGAAAAGAGCAGGGGAGTGGGACTAATTGGATAGCCTCTTTAAAAGAGCCAGCACAGGTATGATGGGCCAAATGACGTGCTTAATAATTTTATGATTTTATGAACAACTCACATTTATAATAGCACCTAGAATCATAGAATGATTATAAAGAAAGACTTGCATTTATATAGGGCCTTTCACGACAGCAGGACATCTCAAAGTGCTTTTCAGCCAATGAAGTACTTTTGGAGTGTAGTCACTTTTGTAATGTGGGAAATGTGGCAGCCAATTTACGCACAAACAAGCTCTCACAAACAGCAATGTGATAATGACCAGATTATCTGTTTTTGTTTTATTGATTGAGGGATAAATATTGGCCAGGACATCGGGGATAACTACCTTGCTCTTCTTCGAAATAGTGGCCATGGGATCTTTTATGTCCACCTGAGAGAGCAGATGGGGCCTTGGTTTAATGTCTCATCTGAAAGAGGGCACCTCTGACAGTGTAGCACTCCCTCAGCACTGCACTGGAGTGTCAGCCTAGATTTGCTTGTGCTTAAGTCCCTGGAGTACCACCCACTGAGCCACAGCACAGAAGGAGACCAGTCGGCCCGTCGAGCCCATGCCGGCTCTCTGCAAGAGCACTACAGCTAGTCCCACTCCCCCGCCCTTTTCCCACGGCCCTGCAATTTTTTTTCCTTCAGGTACTTATCCAATTCTCTTTTGAAAGCCACGATTGAATCTGCCTCCATCACACTTTTAGGCAGTGCATTCCAGATCCTAACCAATCGCTGCATAAAAAGGTTTTTCCTCATGTCGCCTTTGGTTCTTCTGCCAATCACCTTAAATCTGTGTCCTCTGGTTCTCAACCTTTCCACCAATGGGAACAGTTTCTCTCTATCTATTCTGTCCAGACCACTCATGATTTTGAACACCTCTGTCAAATCTCCTCTCAACCTTCTCTGCTCTGAGGAGAACAACCCCAGCTTCTCCAGTCTGTCCACGTAACTGAAATCCCTCATCCCTGGAACTATTCTTGGAAATCTTTTTTGCACCCTCTCTAAGGCCTTCACATCCTTCCTAAAGTGCAGTGCCCAGAATTGGACACAATATTCCAGTTGAATAATTGGCAACTGCATTTCCTACATTACAAATGACTACATTTCAAAAATACTGCATTGGTTGTAAAGCACTTTGGGACGTCTTGAGGGTCATGAAAGGCACTTTAGAAATGTAAGTTCTTTCGTTTTTATCTAAACTGTTCTAATATAGGGCACATAGCCAGAGCACTAGCCTTGTTCTTTCCCTTTACAGGTGCTCACATAACTGCTGTGTATTTCTAACATTTAGTGCCTTCATTTTGGATTTACAATTTTTTTTTCCGTATTAGATTACCCCATGCGACCATGGCAACAGAACTGCCTCATTTCCACTGTGGAACCACTGCCATTGCCAGAGCTGTTGTAAGGTAAATCAGCAGAAAGCATTCCCAGTGGCCTAGTGGGGCTAAGGTACCATATGGTGCATCACAGAACCATGCAGAGCCAGAAGGTCGTGCGTGGGTTAAACCCTGGTTTTTGCTGAGTTAGCTACTTTCGAGCTGTGGCAGCAGGTTGGCATGCTGCCAAAGGCTGGCAACTCTGGTTGGACGTACTTCTGGAGGTTTCATCACATGACTTATTGGAGCCGAAATTGCCCCTCTCCTTAAGGCCTGTTACCACCGCAAATCAACAGCCACACTGCGGAGTGCAGTGGCCGCCGACATTTTGTGGAATGGCTGCTGATAGGCCAATTGCCCTTCCGAGGTTTCCCGGCGGTGCCCCGATCTTTCCCCTAACGCTCCGCTGCTGCCGATCCATGGTAAATGCGTCATCACCGTGAGCATCGCCAATCCACTTCTGCGCCCCCCCTCCCCGGAACGATGGCGACATTCCTCTCTGAAAATCCTCGGCCTGCTCGGCGGTGCCAAAACCTGTTTTTTCCTGATGGTCCAGTGAGGCTGTGGCCTTCTGCAACGGCAGTGCGGCTTCCCTGGAAGGGGAGGATGAACTGCCGTTGCCGCCATGTTTTTTTTGTCGACCGACTGCTATGTTGGGCCGACAGTTATTCCCCCGGGTTTGGCCGGGCCGCCAACAGGTGCTGTCACCGGCCCCATTAAGAGCAACTTCCGGATCCAAGTAGAAAAAAACAACAAAAAGCGGAAGCTCGCTGAAGAGGCGACCTCAACCACAACTGCGGTAAAAACCATTGAAACAGGGTGTGTGCGCCCCCTTTCGGGTGGGGGTCAATTTCGGCCCCCCTGCCTCTAACCACCCCACATGGCCAAACAGCCTTCCCCCCCCATCTCCAATATTTTCATAATAATAAATAAAAGTCTTCAGAGAAAATGGGAAAAAAATCACCATTCTTTAAATGATTTTTCTGCAGCAGGAGATTAAGGGCGCGGAGGTGTCCTCCGCTCCAAACGGGACAGATAATTCGAATTAAATGATTATTTTTCGCCCGAATCCTCGGGGTGGAGAATAGAGGGATTTTGGCCTCTTAAACTTTTTCAAATTGTCCAGGCAGTGTTTCGGGTGGCTGCACGGCGGAAGTGCATCGGGAGCGGGGCAGAAGGTGGGCGGTGTCTTCAGCGCTGCGCTGATGGTAATGGACCTTAACATTGGGGGCAATTTCGTCCCCTAAACCTTTAATTCCTGCAGAATCAAGGTCCATCCTGGAGTGTTGGTAACCCGAGTTTGAAGTAAAGTCGACTAACTCAATGCCGGGCATCCGAGTTAGTCGACTTTATTAATCTGAGTTTTCATTACAATTGTCACTCACATATCTTCTTGTGCCTGACACAAAACTACAGCTCACACTGACACAGAACAATAAACTAGCAGCAGCCCAGCACACAGGCCGGTTTTAGGGCCTCTACTTTTGATAAGACCTTGATGGCCTGGTGCTCTGTAAGGAGCTTTGAAACTGCTCACACATTGTGCCTAATGTGCATCTGCTACAGAAAATGGCCTTGTCTAAATGCCCTGACGCATGAAGAGGGTGTGAATGAGCAGAAAGCAAGAGGGCAGATGTTTCCATTGTTCTCTTTCGGAGCTTCTCAGCAAACTAGCTTGACAGGTCAGACCAGAGTGTGTCACTGTGGAGTTAGATATTAGCTTAAAAACACATTCTTTCCCTTCTATTCAATGTGCAATACTCCAGTACAATGCTGTAGTTGAGGCCTTGCTTCTGTACACACGCAAGCACACGTACATAATAAACGTGTACACATCATCAAATGCAGCCCCTCGGAATCGAGGAAGACTTGCTTCCGCTCTTAAAATGAGTCCTTAGGTGGCTGAACAGTCCAATACGAGAACCACAGTCCCTGTCACAGGTGGGACAGATTGAGGGTGGGACTGGTTTGCCACACGCTCTTTCTGCTGCCTGCACTTGGTTTCTGCATGCTCTCGGCGATGAGACTCGAGGTGCTCAGCGCCCTCTCGGATGCACTTCCTCTACTTAGGGCGGTCTTGGGCCAGGGACTCTCAGGTTTCAGTGGGGATGTCGCACTTTATCAGGGAGGCTTTGAGGGTGTCCTTGTAGCATTTCCGCTGCCCATCTTTGGCTTGTTTACCATGATAGAGCTCTGAGTAGAGCACTTGCTTTGGGAGTCTCATGTCTGGCATGTGAACTATGTGGCCTGCCCAGTGGAGCTGATCGAGTGTGGTCAGTGCTTCAATGCTGGGGATGTTGGCCTGAATGAGGACGCTGATGTTGGTGCGCCTGTCCTCCCAGGGGATTTGTAGGATCTTGCGGCGACATAGTTGGTGATATTTCTCCAGCAGCTTGAGGTGTCTACTGTATATAGTCCATGTCTCTGAGCCATACAGGAGGGTAGGTCTTACTACAGCCCTGTAGACCATGAGCTTGGAGGCAGTTTTGAGGGCCTGCTCTTCAAACACTCTTTTCCTCAGGCGTCCGAAGGCTGCACTGGCGCACTGGAGGCGGTGTTGGATCTCATCGTCGATGCCTGCTCTTGGTGATAGGAGGCTTCCGAGATATGGGAAGTCGTTCACGGTGTCCAGGGCCACGCCGTGGATCTTGATGACTGGTGGGCAGTGCTGTGCGGTGAGGACAGGCTGGTGGAGGACCATTGTCTTACGGATGTTTAGCGTAAGTAGGGATGTTGCACCTTTTCAGGGAGGCTTTGAGGGTGTCCCTGTAACGTTTCCTCTGCCCACCTTTGGTTCGTTTGCCATGAAGGAGTTCCGAGTAGAGCGCTTGATTTGGGAGACACACGTGCAGACATGTATACGCACAATCAACGTGCACGCTGTTTTTTTTTGTCATTCACAGTGCCTTTAACTGGCTGCAAGGCCCACTCAAATTTGCGCATCCATGCGCATTCAAAGTTGTTCCATCCATGCAAAAGCCGGTGAGTGGCCTGCGCAGGAACATTGCACACAACATATACAGACACATTTTCAGCTGCATCTACTGCCACACTGGGCCCAAGTTTCGGGCCGCGCCTAGAAAGGCGCAGCTCTGACCTGGACGCCCATTTTTCCCGCTGGAAAGTGCGCCGAAAAAATACTTGCCTATTCTGCGGCTCCCTGTAGGTTTTCAGCAGCTTGGCACGGCACGCACAGAACAGCGGGGGACGGAGCAACAGACTCGTGCCGATTCTACAAGTAGTAGGGGGCAGGGCTAATTTAAATAAGGCAACGTCGTGCCGGCAACCCTGCGCGTGCGCGTTGGAGCACGCACGTGCAGTGGCACTCGGCCATTTTTAAAGGGACGAGAGGAAAAATGAAGATTTGTCTTGTGGACCCCTGGAAAGGCTTGTGATTTAATTTTAGTGATTTTTTTTTGTGTCTGAAGGAGTGCTTTTAGCAGCACTGTTGAATAAATCAACAGCTGAAATCAATGAGTGCTGCTTTTCGCTGCTAAACTTGCAGAACAGGTGCTGCATTGGTGCATGCAAATTAAGGACTGTGTGTTTTGAAAAATAAGAGTATCAATTCAACTTTGCAATGGAACAACGTCCACCAAGAACAAAGAATTTCTTGCCTGAGGAAGTGGAGATTTTAGTCAACGTCATTGAGCAGAGATGGCAGGAGCTAGATACCAGCAACAGAGGTTGCATATAAGTGCCACCAAAAGAAATGAAGAAACGCTGGAACCAAGTTGCAGAAGATTACTGCGCAGTGGTGCATACCAGGAGATCTGGAAGCCAGTGTAAAAAGAAATGGCATGACCTTGGTCAAGTAGTTAGTGTAAGTAATATTTTCCATTTTTAATGTAATCGTAATTGTAACATGACAATCTGTATGTCCCACCTTGCAGAAAGACGCACTCTGTAAAAAGTTATATTTTACTCTTTGCAGAAGAAATTGGCCCACAACAAAAGGGAAGCAACTCGGACAGGAGGAGGCATGCCCAATCTGCATCCACTGACACCCTTGGAACAGAGGGTAGCTGCTATGATGGAGATGGAGAAAAGCAATCAGTACAGCACAAGCTGGGCCCACACGCGAGGAAGAGGGTAAGTCCTGAAAATGAATCGTGGCCCTTCAAATCAACCTGCTGCCTGGCCTGCTATGTGTGAGAGTACTCATGCCACCCATCCTGCCCCCTCCCTTGCTGTTAAACATTTGACTGTTCTGATGTATTTTGCAGAACATGATGATGATGATGTTGATGATGATGCTGCTGCTGCTGCCAATCCTGAGGATCCTGAAGATACAGAACAAGATGCGGACGATCCAGACTGGATGATGGCAGCGATAACTAAAATGTCTACAGGGGAGAGCTTCCAAATTAATGTTTATGAGCCCCCATCAAGGGGCATCAGAGTTTCAACCCCTTGCATAGGTTCTGGTTCCACCTTCCATCGTTTTGATTCCAATGTTGCGGGTCCCAGTGGTGCTACTGGTGTAATGCAGCAGTCTACAGTCAGTGCACTACCGTCCGAGCCTGCGCCTCCCACTCGCATAGGTTCTGGTTCCACCTACTATGGTTTTGATTCCGACCTTGCGGGTCCCAGTGGTGCTGGTGATATAATGGAGCAGATTACACCCAATCACCCACTATCCCAGCCCACAGCTCGCACTCGAGTGCTGTCGTCTGGAACACCGAGCGCCCCATCTTCCCACCCCGAGTCTCTCTCTCTAGTACTGCCGTCTGGAACACAGAGCATCCCACCGTCCCAGCCCGCGCCTCTCTTTCTAGTACTGCCGTCTGGAACACAGAGCATCCCACCGTCCCAGCCCATGCCTCTCTGTGTAGTGGTGCCGCTTGCAACACCGAGCATCCCACCGTCCGTGCCCGCGCCTCCCAGTGTAGTGGTGCCACGAGGCTGAACCAGGCAGAGGAGAAGGAGATTGGAGACACGCTCTCCTGAGATGCAGCGTGCAACAGATGCGGCTCAGGTTGTGGCATTGGGTATGGAGACCAATGAGCTTACCCGATCACTCATCGGTAGCGTCAGTGCAGTGGGTGAAGAGGTGATGGTGCTGATGGGAGAAATAGCAGTAATGGCACGGGAACTTAGGAAGGGAATGTCCGAGGGATTGCAATCGACGGCACAAGCCGTCAGGGAGGGCATGCAAGTGACGGCACAGACTGTCATGGAGGTAGCTGCTGCAATAAGGGCACACAGCCCGCCAATCAAATGACACCCCCATGAAGAAGTGAACATTCACTGAGATGTGGATGAGACATAGTTGCAGCCTTTCTTTGCTGCTTTTATTTTTTGGTCTTGATGTAGCTGTAGTAGCGTTTTTCACATTGAAATTGTTCTTAAAGTTTTGTAACTTTACAACTTATAAGTGATCTTAGGGTTTTTATGTGATCTTATAGTGTAAATGCTCTCACATTTTCTATCTTATTTAATTTTGCACCTATAAAGTGATCCTGAAGTTTAAGTGTGCTTCAGAGTGTAAGATTTTTCAAATTGAAACTGTTTTGTACGTTTTGTAACTTTACAACTTATAAGTGATCTCAGGGTTTTTAAGTGATCTTATAGTGTAAATGCTCTCACATTCTGTAACTTATTTAATTTTGCATCTAAAAAGTGATCTTGAAGTTTAAGTGATCTTAAGAGTGTAAGATTTTTCACATTGAGATTGTTTTGTAACTTTTGTAACTTTACAAGTTTATAGGTGATCTTAAAGTCTTTAAGTGATCTTCAAGAGTCATATTAAAAAGTAAAGTTTGATACAACAACTATTTTATTAGTGACTTTAGCTTTTAAATAAAATATTTTTCATTAAAACTGTTTCATGTTCCATTAACACAACACAACGTAGGAACAACTCCAAAGAATAAACATGTCCATGCGCAATAGTGGTCGCAGAGCCCTCAGGCATCAGTAGTTGAAACGTTCACGGATGAGCTGCTGGCACAAGGCTCGAGCAATCGTTAAAGGAGCACGATGGACGGCCCTCTACCAACCTCGTGCTCCAGCATCAGGCACTTGCATGCTTTCCTGATCGTCATCATCATCCACATCCTGCTGTTCCGTAATACTATCATCATGCACTGGACCCTCACGTAGGTATTCTGGTTCCACTACCAGCTCCTGGCTGCCTCATGATGGCTAAGTTATGGAGCATGCAGCACACAACAGTGAAGTGACCGACAATCTGAGGAGAGTATTGCAAGTGGCCTCCGGAATGGTCCAGGCATCGGAATTGCTATTTCAATGTGCCAATGGTCCTCTCAATGATGCTGCGCGTCGCAATGTGCGCCATGTTGTATTGACGGTCAGCTTCTGTCCGTATCACGCGTAGAGGTGTCATGAGCCAGGTGGTCAGGCCGTACCCTTTGTCTCCCAGTTGCCAGCTGTGCCCTTCTGGCTGCTGCTCAAACATGTCAGATATAATGCTGTCGTGTAGGATGAATGCATCATGGGTGCTGCCAGGTATCTCGCATCGACTGACATGGTGCGCTGCTTGTCGTCACACACGAACTGCACATTGATGGAGTGGAAACCTTTCCTATTCCAGTACTACTCAGAATCCTCCACAGGTGCTCGCAAGACTATGTGGGGACAATCAATGCAGCCCTGTACCTTTGGGAAGCCGGCAATCCTGAAGAAGCCCACAGCCCTCTCATGGATCGCTTGTGCGGTCATTGGGAAATTGATGAAGTCATTCCTTCGCGCATACAGTGCACCTTGACCTGGTAAATGCAGGCATGTATTGCACGTTGAGAGATGGCACACACATCTCCAGTTGTAGCCTGAAACGATCCCAAGGCATAGAAAGAAAGTGCAGCTGTTACCTTCACTTCAACAGACAAGGCAGTTGGCGTTCTGCTTCTGGGCTGCAAATCTGCTCTCAGCATATCACAGATCTCAGTGACAACTTCTCTGCGAAAATGCAGCCTTTTGACACAATCAGCCTCGCTCATGTCCAGGTATGAGCGCTTTGCTCGATATTGTCGACGTGGGTAAGGTCTCCTGTCCATCAACCTGTGGGCTATGACGTTCCTGGAGCGGTGAGCTCTAATCAATTCTCTCCTATGCAGTGAATTGATGGCGAACCATTGCATAATACGTGGTGTTGAGAAATATAGCACCCATTCTGCAAATTTGAGTTTAAAAGTGTCTATCTGTCTGCCTCTCCCTGTCTCTGGCCGAATGGCCTCAGTCCCCTTCGCAGCTCGAAAGCTGCTTGATGTTTCCTCGGCTGCCGTCCAACCACTGACGCCGACCCTATCGTGTGGCCGAATGGCCTCAGTCCCCTTCGCAGCTCGAAAGCTGCTTACTCTTTCTTCGGCTGCTGTCCAGCCACTGAATAAAGGAAGGCCTGCCTGAAGCACCGCAGCTCGAAGGCTGCTGCTGCTTTACACAGGTAGGAACATGGAATATTTAATCTTTGCTTTCTTTATAAATTTTTATTCAGGTTGGATCTTTATTTGTATAAGTATGACTGTTGAATAATTGTAGAATTTAATTACTTCCCTTCACCCGCCCCCTCCCCCCTCCCTCCCCCGCCCCCCTCGTTCCCTACGCCTAATTTGTAACCTGATTTGTGAAGTGTAGGCAAGGTTTTTCTGAGCGTACAAAAATCTTCACTTACTCCATTCTAAGTTAGTTTGGAGTACGTTTTCACTGCCTAAACTTTCAAAACAGGCGTAAGTGGCCGGACACGCCCCCTTTTGAAAAAAAATTCTGTTCCAAAGTGAACCTGTTCTAACTGACTGGAACTGGAGCAAACTAAATGCTGAGAATTGCAATTTCTAAGATACTCCATTCTAAACCAGTTGCTCCAAAAAAACAGGAGCAACTCAGGCCGAAACTTGGCCCCACTATTCCTGGCCAGAACAGAGATGATTGGGTAATTGCCGCCTCAATCACTGGAGAGCTTGCACTGCTGTAAGTGAGTGGGATTGATTTTACGCACATGATTTGTATGTAACTACCCTTCACTCACAGCATTTTGCTGGAGAAATCATCCTGCTTTTATTTGGAGACGTTGCTGTCGTTTTGGTCATGGGTCCTCTGTGCTGGAACATCACCTAACATGGCCCCCAGGTTAGCTGATATTGTTAAAGGTTCCCTCTCTTCAGGTGCTGTCTCCCTCCCCTTCAATCTGCTGTCACCATCCCCCTCCTCAAAAACCCAACCCTTAATCCCTCTGTCCTTGCACATTACCACCCCACCTCCAACCTTCCTTTGCTCTCCAAAGTCCTTGAACGTGGTGTTGCCTCCCAAATCCATGCTTTCCCGCAACTCCAGGATTGGACGCATCCCATCCACGCCAGCTAAAGCTCTGATACAGCCCTTATCAAAGTCACAAATTACATCCAATGTGAGTGTGACTATGGTAAACTACCCCTCCTTATCCTTTTCGACTGTCTGCAGCCTTTGACAGGGTTGACCACCGCCAACGCCCCTCCTCTGATGTCCCTCTGGGTGGGATTGCCTACATGTTGCCCCTTGGCGATATCATCTGAAACCAAGGCGTCAGTTTCCACATGTACGCTGACAACACCCAGTACTCCCTCACCACCACTTCTCTCAACCCCTCCATTGCCTCTGATTTGCCACGCTGCTTGTCCGACATCCAGTATTGGATGAACAGAAATTCCTTCCAATTACATATTGGGAATAGCATAGAATTTACAGCACAGCAACAGGCCATTCAGCCCAACAGGTCGATGCCAGTGTTTATGCTCCACACGAGCCTCCTACCACCTTATCAGCATAACTTTCTATTCCTTTCATCATGTACAAACACACTGACTCTGCTATTATATGACCCAGCTGTGCGCAAATTGGTGGCCGCATTTCCTGCACTACAACAGCAATCACACTTCAAAGTACTTCATTGGCTGTGAAGTGCTTTGGGACGTCCCGAGGCTATGAAAGGTGCCACAGGAAGGCAAGCTCTTTCTAATATTAAAAACAGTTTTGAAAGAACAATATGCAAACAACACGTGTACTCAGGAAGTCCACAAATAGTTTGCTAGACTGCCAAATTTCATATCACAGCATTCAGTAACTGAAGGAAATAATGTATTTCCCACAGTGAATATGAACAAGATTATTACTGTGAGAAATTAAATCATTATTTTGACAAATACAACACACATTCGGGCAAATAGCTGAGATGGTGCTTCCGGACTGAAATGTCTGAGAATTAAAGACCGAAGTCATTGTCTACGGTCCCCACCACAAACTCTGTTCCCTGGCCATTGGCTCCATCCCTCGCTCTGGCCACGGTCTGAGACTAACCCAGACTGTTCACAACCTTGGCATCCTATTTGACCCCGAGCTGAACTTCCAACACCATATACTCTCCAACACCAAGACCACCTACTTCCACCTCCGTAACATCGTCTGTCTCCACCCCTGCCTCAGCTCATCTGTTCCTGAAACCCTCATCCATGCCTTTATTACTTCAAGTCTCGACTATTCCAATGCTTTTCTGGCCGGCCTTCTACTTTGTACCTTCCTTAAACTTGAGCTCATATAAAACTTTGCTGCTAACTCGCACCAAGTCCTGTTTATCCATCACCCCTGTGCTTGTTGACCTACATTAGCTTCTGGTCCAGCAACGCCTCAATTTTAAAACTTTCATCCTTATTTTCAAAAACCTCCGTGGCCTCGTCCCTCCCTATCTCTGTAACCTCCTCCAGCCCTACAAGTCTTCAAGCTCTCTGCCCTCCTCCAATTTTGGCTTCTTGCACATCTCCAATTTTCTTCACTCCACCATTGGCTACCGTGCCTTCAGCTGCCGAGGTCCTAAGCTCCGGAATTCCCTCCTTGAAACTCTCAGCCTCTCTACCTCTCTCTCTTCCTTTAAGGTGCTCCTTAAAACCTACCTTTTGGACAAAGCTTTTGGCCACCTGCCCTAATATCTCCTCATATGGCTCAGTGTGTCAATTTTGGTTGATAATCGCTCCTATGAAGCATCTCGGGATGTTTTACTAGGTTAAAGGTGCTATATAAATAAATTGTTGTTGGTGTTGTAGTTCGTAGAGACTCTTTTTAAATAGACTCTGCAAACTGTTTGCTGTGGTGTGCTGTTTAAACAGACTCTGTTTGCTGAGTAAACAGATTTGTTTGCTGTAAAATACAGTTTACTGTGTGTCACTCTGAAAGAAGAATGCAGCGCAAGCACGCCAGTAGGTACAAGCTAATGGTTTACGCAGCATGAGTCAGCTGAGACAGTGTTGCATGCCTGCTGAACATGGAAAGACTTTGGGAAGACGCCTGGCCATAGGATAATTACCAAGGCACCCATCACCGTTACTGAGAATTGTCTGACTGCCACACCTAAGAAAAAGCAGCACAAGTGTGGTGAAAAAGCTCTTGAAATAGAGTTGCTTTGAAATCATCCACTGCCTGAGCATTGGCTTTAGAAAGAAAAAAAAAACTTGGGTTTATATAGCACCTTTCATGGCCACCAGACATCTCAAAGCGCTATACAGCCAATAAAGTACTTTTGGAGTGTAGTCATTGTTGTAATGTGGGAAATGCAGCAGCCAACTTTGCACAGTGGTGAGTGAACAAGCAGAGGGCTTTATTCCACGCTCCCTGTGAGGATTGCAGGCCAGCCATTTCACAAGTCACTCGCCCTCATGAACGTGCCAGAGCGTGGCAATACCCCGATAGATTGCAAGCCTTGCCAGCATCCTTGCATCTCCCTGTGTATTGGTGCTGGAGCTGGCAAGGACATGGGAATTGTACAGACCCATCCGTGGCATTGCGAAACACACTGTACAATGCCCTCTCAGGAAAAGATGGTAATCAGCTGAAAGGAGAAGCCACAAACTGTTGAGGGGAAGGAAACCAGCTACAGAAAGCTCACCCCTGAGGAAGCAGCTGTAGATGGAAGTACACACAGAAGAGCGCAGGCTCCCACTTTATCCTCCCAGTAAAGAGCTTCGCCTGCTAATAGCCTGACGTCAGTACATTACATCTCGACTGCATGGGATGGATCAGCAGAAGCATGCATGTCAAGTCATGCTTTGCTAACATTATGTTCGAACATTGTGCAATCACAAACATAAAAATGAGGTAGCACTCCCACAGAGGAGAGTGTGTTCTGAAAGTTCTGCCACTGCCTGGATCAATCTGTCTGGATAAAAAGTGTTCCGGTTCTTCTCTGTTACAGCTTGGGGCAAAAATAAAGAAATTACATTTATATAACACCTTTAACATCCTCAAAATGTCCCAAAGCACTTCATAGCCAATAAGTTAGTTTTGAATCTCAGCTATTACGCTTCGGGTTTATACTATCTGTCATCAAATAGTGGGAAGGAGATAGAGAAGTTAATTTTCAGGCAAATTACAGAAAGGTGCAATAATTATAGTCTAGAGATAATGGTGGGGCTTCCATTATCCAAATACAGACTGGGGTAGTAGCAATGTAAAGGGCAAAGAGGGGGAGGAACCCCAGAAATGTGCACAAGAGAATATTTTTAATGAATGGGAATTTTTAAAATTTGTTCACGGGATGAGGGCATCGCAGACAAGTCCTGCATTTATTGCCCATCCGTAATTGTCCTTGAGAAGGTGGTGGTGAGCCGCCTTCTTGAACCGCTGCAGTCCGTTTGGTGAAGGCACTCCCACAGTGCTGTTAGGGAGGGAGTTCCAGGACTTTGACCCAGCGATGCTGAAGGCATGGCGATATACTTTCAAGTTAGTATGATGTGTGACTTGGAGGGAAAAGTGAAAGTGGTGGTGTTCTCATGCACCTGCAGCCATTGTCCTTCTAGGGGATAGAGGTCGTGGGTTTGGGAGGTGCTGTCAAAGAAGCCTTGGCGAGTTGCTGCAGTGCATCTTGTAGATGGTACACACTGCAGCCACGGTGCACCGGTGGTGGAGGGAGTGAATGTTTAAGGTGGTGGATGGGCTGCTTTGTCCTGGATGTTGTTGAGCTTCTTTGAGTGTTGTTGGAGCTGCAATTATCCAGGCAGGTGGAGAGCATTCCATCACACTTCTGACTTGTGCCTTGTAGATGGTGGAAAAGCTTTGGGAAGTCAGGAGGTGAGACACTTGTCGCAGAATACCCAGCCTCTGACTTGCTTTTGTTGCCACAGTATTTATGTGGCTGGTCCAGTTAAGTTTCTGGTCAATGGTGACCCCCAGGATATTGATGATGGGGAATTCAACAATGGTAACGCCTTAAATGTCAAAGAGTGATGGTTAGACTCTTGCTTGTTGGAGATAGTTATTGCTTGGCACTTGTGTGGTGTGAATGTTACTTGCCACTTTTCAGCCTAAGCCTGAATGTTGTCCAGGTCTTGCTGCATGCGGGCATGGACTGCTCCATTACCTGAGGACTTGTGAATGGCACTGAACACTGTGCAATCATCAGTGAACATCCCCACTGCTGACCTCATGATGGAGAGAAGGTCATTAATGAAGCAGCTGTAGATGGTTGGACCTAGGACATTGCCCTGAGGAAATCCTGCAGCGATATTGTGGGGCTGTGATGATTGACCTCTAACTAAGCATCTTCCTTTGTGCTAGGTATGACTCCAGTCAGTGGAGAAATTTCCCCTGATTCCCAGTGACCAGTTTTACTGGGGCTTCTTGATTTCATACTCGGTCAAATGCTGATTTGATGTCAAGGGCAGTCACTTGCACCTCATCTCTGGAATTCAATTCTTTTGTCCATGTTTGGACCAAGGCTGTAATCAGGACTGGCACCGAGTGGTCCTGGCGGCACCCAAATAAGATCGGTAAGCAGGTTATTGATGAGAAGTGCCGCTTGATAGCACTGTTGATGACACCTTCCATCACTTTGCTGATGATTGAGAGTAGACTGATGGGGCAGTAATTGACCTGATTGGATTTGTGCTGCTTTTTGTAGACAGGACATACCTGGGCCGCTTTCCACATTGTTGGATAGATGCCATGTTGTAGCTGTACTGGAGCAACTTGGCTAGAGGCACAGCTAGATCTGGAGCACAAGTCTTCAGCATGACAGCCGGGATGTTGTCGGGGTCCATGGCCTTTGCTGTATCCAGTGTGCTCAGCCGTTTCTTGATATCACGTGGAGTGATTTGACTTGGCTGAAGACTGGTTTCTAGGACCTCAGGAGGAGGCCGATATGGATCATCCACTTGGCACTTCTGGCTGAAGATGGTTGCAAACGCTTCAGCCTTGTCACGTGTTGGGCTCCGCCATCATTGAAGATGGGGATATTCATGGAGCCTCCTTCTCCCGTTAATTGTTTAATGGTCCACCACCATTCACTACTGGATGTGGCAGGACTGCAGAGCATTGATCTGATTGTTGATTGTGGGATCGCTTAGCCCTGCCCATAGCATGCTGATTCCACTTTTTAGCATGTGGTCCTGTTGCAGCTTCCCCATGTTGGTACCTCATTTTTAGGTACACCTGGTGCTGCTCCTGGCATGTTCTTCTACGCTCCTCATTGAACCAGGGTTGTTTCCCTGGCTTGATGATAATGGTAGAGTGAGGGAGGTTACAGATTGTAGTGGAATATAATTCTGCTGCTGCTGATGGCCCACAGCACCTCATGGATGCCCAGTTTTGAGCTGCTAGGTCAGTTTTGAATCTATCCCATTAGCACGGTGGTAGTGCCACAAAACACAATGGAGGGAATTTGTCTCCACTATGACTGTGTGGTGGTCACTGCTACCAATGCTGTGATTCCATACCAATGAGCAATGCTGGATCTAGTTCTAGGGAATGAAGTGGGGCAAGTGGAGCATGTGTCAGTGGGGGAGCATTTGGGGAACAGTGATCATAATATCAGGTTTGGAATAGTTACAGAATGGACAAGGACAATGGACAAAATCTTAACTGGACAAAAGATAATTTCAGTGATTTGAAAAGAAATTGGAATCAAAAATTGTTTGGCAAAACAGTAATTGAACAATGAGGAGTACTCAGGCTCGGGTACAGAGTAGACACATACCCACAAGGGGGAAAGGAAGTTCATCCAAAACTAGAGCACCCTGGATGACAAAAGATAGAGGGCCAAAAATTACGGTCGGAGGCTTCCTTTGGACGATTGCCTCTGACCCGAAAAAAATCTACGAAAAAAAACTGATGGTCCCGGAGGAACGTAGGATTGTGGTCGGAGGCCTTCATTCGTTGTGCAATGCACGGGAACATGTCTTCCACATACTTAAGTCTACATTGGAATCACGTTGGCCTGGACCACCAGTGAACATCTAGTATTCTCATTGATAAAAATGGGAACTCCGTTTTTACGAGCTCCCATTACTATCAATGAGAATAACCCCTTAAAACAAGGAACATAACACAATAAATAAAAAAACTCCTTACATATTTAAAACTAATTGAAATTGAATGTAATTAAATGTTTTAGAAAATGAATATTTTTTGGAATTTTTTTATATGCGTTTTAATAAGGTTAAAAATAAACTTACCTTAATGGACATGGTTTTTAATACAAAAATGAGTGATTGAATTTAATTTTTCTATGTTTTAAAACTCTTACGCTGGTATAAGTGGGCTATGTGCCTGCTTTTACCAGACGTAAGATTTTGAAGGACATTCGCCGGGCAAGAGTTGGGCAAATAGTCCAAATCTCCGCCCACAAATATCCCTCCTGCGGGGACGCGTAGAATCTTTCTAAAGAAACTTTGACAGATTGGTAAAGCCGGATCACGGTGCGTGCGCATCGTGCCACGAGAACCGGCCTTTGCGAGGCCTCGCCGGGTGCATGCGCACATCGTACACACCCAGAGAGGCTGCAATTTTCAGCCCATTGCAGTTAAAATGAAATAGTTAAATCATCAACATCATCATCATAGGCAGTCCCTCGAAACGAGGATGATTTGCTTCCACGCCAAAAAAGGATGAGTTCACAGGTGTTTCAATGAAGGACCTAATATTCCAGGTCCTGAACTACATGCTGAAGGGTGGAAGATGCCTGTGCATGGATTTTTTTAATGTGGGATGGCCATTGCGCACCAGCCACCACATGGGCTTGGTCCAGTGGCAAGGAATACCCAAGACGACTGGAGACCTGCTCTGCTGCACGGACCTGGTGCGCACACATATCGCAGTGTGGGCTTGCCCGTGCTGCCCCTGGGCCCTCATCTCTTCTGGCCCCGAACTCACGCCTCTCCTGGCCCACGATCATGTCCCTCTACAATCTCTTGCCGCTCTTTCGCCCCGACCTCGCCGCTCCTGCTGTACCCGCCCATGCTCCAATCAGCGACCTGGATCTTGGTAACGTCCCTCTTCACTGCCGTCGCCCTCCTGCACCAGCTCGCGCTGAACCTTGCAGTGGTATGCCGCCAATAGTTAAAGGACGCTTGTGACCAATGTACAGTTCATAATACAGTAAAGAAAGATACAGTCGAGAACCAAAGTGAATACAGAAAGTACGGAGGAAATATAAAGAGGGAATTAGAGAGGCAAAGAGAGAGAATACTGCCTAATATAAAATATTTATAAACATATAAATATTAAACACGTAGTGAAAGGAAATGTGGGGCCAATTAGGGACAAAAAGATAGATACTCTTGTGGAGATAGAGTGTATGGCTGAGGTAATAAATAAATACTTTGCATCAGTCTTCACTAAAGAAGAGGATGCTGCCAATGTGGCAGTAAAGGAGGAGGCAGGAACGATATTGGAGAGGATAAAAATAGATAAAGAGGAGGTACTTGAAAGGTTGGCCAAAAAAGATGCAACCTAGGTTACTGAGGGAAGTGAGGGTGGAAATTCCAGAGCTTCTGGCCACAATCTTCCAATCCTTCTGAGAAATGAGAGTGGAGCCAGAGGACCAGAGGATTGCAAATGTTACACCGCTGTTCAAAAAAGGGAAGAGGGATAAACCCAACAATTGCAGGCCAGTCAGCCTAACGTCAGTAGTGGGGAAACTGTTAGACAATAATCTGGGACAATATCAACTGGCATTTGAAAAAGTGTGTGCTAATGAAAGTCACACGGATTTGTTAAAGGAACTTTAATGAAGTAATGGAAAAGGTTGATGAGGATAGTGCGGTGAACGGTTGTTTTTAGACTGGAGGGAAGTATACAGTGTTGATCCTAGGGGTCGATATTACGGCCACTGCTTTTTTTGAGACATACTGAACAGGAAACTTGAAAATGTAGTAAACAATGATAGGATGGTAACAAGCTTCAAGAGGCTATTAACAGACTGGTGAAATGGGCAGACACATGGCAAATTAAATTTAATACAGAGAAGTGTGAAGTGATAGATTTTGTTACGAAGAATAAGGAGAGGCAACATAAACTAAATGGTATAATGTTAAAAGGGGTGCAGGAAACAGAGAGACCTGGAAGTGTATATATATATAAATCTTTAAATGTGGCAGGACAAGTTGAAAAGGCTGTTAAAAAGCATATGGGATTCTTGGCTTTAATAAGAGAGATGTTGGAGCCGAACTTGGTGGACTCACTGCCCACTGCCGCCTGCTGCCGCCGAGTTTTCTGGCTGGCCTCCTCTCTGAGCGAGTTTGGTGGAGGCCTCCCACCGGAGATTTACTAGAATGTTCCAGGGATCACAGACTGCATTTATGTGGAGAGACGGGAGAAGCTGGGGTTGTTATCCTTAGACCTTAAGAGGAGATTTGATAGAGATGTTCAAAATCCTGAACAATTTTGAGAGAGGAAATAAAGATAATTTTTTTTCCAGGGGCAGGAGGGTCGATAACCAGAGGACACAGATTTAAGGTGATTGACAAAAGAACCAGAGGCAACATGACGGTTAATTCGTCATCTCAAAGTAAAGGATCCTCTGGGGTAGTGTGATCATAATATGGTAAAACTTCACAATGAGTTTGCGAGTGAAATACTTCAGTCAAAAACGAGAATCTTAAACGTAAATAAAGCCAATAGGTATGAGGGGCAAGTAATATTGGGAAATTAGATTAAAAGCTATGATGGTAGATAAGCAATGGCAAACATTTAAAGAAATATTCCAAAATTCTCAACGAATATACATTCCATTGAGAATTAAAAACTCCATGGGAAAAGTGATCTATCTGTGAATAACTAAAGAAGTTAAGGATAATATTAGATTAAAAGAAGAAAATTATAATATTGCGAAGAATAGTAGTAAGCCTGAGGATTGAGAGAGATTTAGAAACCAATTGATAAAAAGGGAGAAAATAGAATGAGAGTAAACTAGCCAGAAATATAAAAACAGATTGCAAGAGCTTCTACAAGTATATAAAAAGGAAGAGAGTAGGAAAAGGGAGAATAAGGAAATGGCAGAGACTTTAAACAAATGTCCTCACAGTAGAAGACACAAAAGCATCCCAAAATTAGTGGGGAACCAAGGGGATAAAGAAAGCGAAAAAATTAAAGTAGAGAAAAAGTACATGAGAAACTAATGGGACTAAAATCCCCTGAACCCGATGGCCTACATTCTAGGGTTCTAAAAGAGGTGGTTGTAGAGATAGTGGATGCATTGCTTGTGATCTATTCAAGAAAGGAGGTAGAGAGAAAACAGCGAAATATTGGCCAGTTAGCCTGACATCAATTGTCAGGAAAATGCTAGAATCCATTATAAAGGATGTGGTAACAGGGCGCTAAGAAAATTTTAATATGATTAGGCATGGTTTTATGAAAGGGAAATCGTGTTTAACATATGTATTCACTTTTTGAGGATGTAACTAACAGGATAGATAAAGGGAAACAAGTGGATGTAGTATCTTTGGATTTCCAAAACGCATTCGATAAGGTGTCACTTAAAACGTTGCTACACAAGATAAGGGCATATGGGGTTGGGGGTAATATATTAGCATGGATAGAGGATTAGTTAATGGACAGAAAGCAGAGAGTTGGAATAAACAGATAATTTTCTGGTTGGCAGGCTGTAACTAGTGGGGTGCCACAAGTATCAGTGTTGGGGCCTCAACTATTTATAATCTATATTAATGACCTAGATGAAGGGACTGAGTGTAATGTATCCAAGTTTGCTGATGATACAAACTAGGTGGGAAAGTAAGCTGTGAGGAGGACACAAAGAGCGTGGAAAGGGATATAGCCTATGCCCCAAATCTTAATATCTTTGGGTAACAAAAATCTATCAATCTCAGATTTAAAATGAACTACTGACCCAGCATCAACTGCCATTTGTGGAAGAGAGCTTCAAACTTCTACATGTAGAAGTGTTTCCTAACTTCATTCCTGAAAGATCTGGCTCTAATTTTTAGACTGTGCTCCTGAGCCCTAGACTCCCCAACCAGCGGAAATAGTTTGTCTTTATCTACACTATCAGCTCCCCATAATATTTTGAAAACTTGGATCAAATCACCCCTCAACCGTCTAAATTCTAGGGAATGCAACCCTGGTTTGTGTAAGCTATCAATAAGAATCAACAATAAGGAATAAAGTTAATCATTTCTAATAATAAATAATATAACCAGTAGCAGTACTGGTCTGCCAATGACGATGTCATCAGAAGAGTTCAATTGTTCTTTTCATATCTACACACTCCTCCCTTGGCGATCAGCGTGAAGTTAACGGAAGGATCTGCGGACTGATTAACGATCTGACAGGCCGCGACATGAAGGCTCCTGCCATGGCCATAACCATCTTTATACCAGCCGAGAGGGTGGTTAATCTGGCGCAGAACTCGAGTGCTCTCCCTTCTGACTCAGAGGGTGGGAATTCTACAATGACTCATTCTGGGGTGCAATTAATTATGTGCAAATGCCTGTGTTGGTGCTGGCAGTCCTGTCTCAATCTGTTAAAAAACCTCAATGTAACCTGACCCAGCCTGTAACTGCCTCAATTAAGGATGATGATTGTATCCTCATACAATACACACTGTGTAATTCTAAAATAACCCTTTTGGTATGCATGCATTTGCTCCAAATAACCTCAGGGTAATCACTTGGAATGTGCCTGCCATCAATAGCTATGCTGAAACAGCTGACAGCTGGTCTAATGTGGATCCTGGAGTGGTGCTATCGGGTACACAGGCAGAGCAATGACCTAAACCTATCTATATCAGTGTGGAGCACCAGCTACTGGGGAACTGCAGGGGGCAGTGAGAGAATCACCCGCAGTAATGCGGGAAATAGAGCGCGTCGTTTGACCATACAACTTTACTTCTCTGTCTCAATGATTTAAAGAACCATAGAAGTAAAAGTTGCTGAAAAGCAAAAGATCTTGTGTAGCAATGTTTTAAGTGGCACCTTATCAAATGCCTTTTGGAAATCCAAATATACTACATCCAATGGTTCCCCTTTACAGAGAGACTTGCATGTATGTAGCGCTTTTTATGACCACTGGATGTCTTAAAGCGCTTTGTTTGAAGATCAGTCCCTCAAAACTGTCATCAAGCTCATGGTCTACAAGGCTGTAGTAATACCTGCCCCCCTGTATGGCTCAGAGACATGGACCATGTACAGTAGACACCTCAAGTCGCTGGAGATATATCACCAATGATGTCTCCGCAAGATCCTGCAAATCCCCTGGGAGGACAGACGCACAAACATTAGCGTCCTCGACCAGGCCAACATCCCCAGCATTGAAGCACTGACCACACTTGATCAGCTCCGCTGGGCAGGCCACATAGTCCGCATGCCAGACACGAGACTCCCAAAGCAAGCGCTCTACTTGGAACTCGTCCACGGCAAACAAGCCAAAGGCGGGCAGAGGAAATGTTAAAAGGACACCCTCAAAGCCTCCCTGATAAAGTGCGACATCCCCACTGACACCTGGGAGTCCTTGGCCATAGACCGCCCAAAGTGGAGGAAGTGCATTCGGGAGGACGCGGAGCTCCTCGAGTATCGTTGCCAAGAGCATGCAGAAATCAAGCGCAGGCAGCGGAAGGAGCATATGGTAAACCAGGCTCCCTGCCCACCGTTTCTCTCAACGACTATATGTCCGACCTGTGACAGAGGCTGTGGTTCTCGTATTGGACTGTTCAGCCACCTAAGAACTCATGCTAAGAGTGGAAGCAAGTCTTCCTCAATTCTGAGGGACTGCCTATGATGATGATGTAGGCAATGAAGTGCTTTTTGGAGTGTAGTGACTGTTGTAATATGGGAAATGCAGCAGCCAATTTGTGCACAGCAAGCTCCCACAAACATTAATGTGATGATGGCCAGATAATCTGTTTTTGTTAAGTTGATTGAGGGAGAAATATTGGCCAGGTCACCGGGATAACTCCCCTGCTCGTGTCCAAAATGGGACTAACAATTTGTACTGCACTTTTTTTGACAGACAGGCAAATGCCGAATCATGCCCCGATTCTCTCCCCGCAGCCGGCCAGAGCCCGAAGGTGGCGGAAGGCGGCCGATGGCGAGAGAGAGGCTGGGGGGAGAGAGAGAAGTGGGATCCCGAACCGGAAGTGGAACCCTGCGACCGACTGCGCCTCCCGTGAGCTGCGAGTCTCGAGTGGCGGCGGTGGGGTGGTGAGGAGAGCCTGGGGGAGGAAGAGAGAGACCTTTGGGGGGGGATGGTTTGGGGAGAGAGAGAGCTTGGGGGCAGAGAGCGATTGGTGGGGGGGAGAGAGTCTGGGGGGGTGTTGGAGAGAGAGGCTGGGGAGGGAGAGAGAGGCTGGGGAGTGAGAGAGAGTCTGGGGGGAAGAGAGAGTCTGTGGGGGGAGAGGGAGAGGCTGGGGGGAGAGAGAGAGAGACCGGGGGGGAGAGAGAATCTGGGGGGGAGACAGAGGCTGGGGGGAGAGAGATGGCGGCGGGAGGGGACCGATGGCAGCGGGGCGGGGGAGGGCGGGGAGGGCGATGGCGGTGGGAGGCGGCCAATGGCGGTGGGCCTGGGCCCAATGAGGCTGGTGGGGCGAGAGGGAAGTGGGACCCCAAACTGGCAGTGGGACCCTGTAACCGACCGCGCCTCCCGTGAGCCATGAGTCTCGAGCGGCGGTGGTGGCGGGCGGGGGGGGAGGCGGGGCGGCGGTGGTGAGGAGCGCCTGGGGGAGGAATAGAGAGACCTCCGGGGGTGGGGGGGGCGGTGGTGGGGGAGAGAGAGATTGGGGAGCGGGAAGAGATTGGGGGGGAGAGAGAGGCTCGGGGGGGAGAGAGTCTGGGGGAGAGGAGAGAGAGTCTGGGGGGAGAGGGAGAGGCTGGGGGGTAGAGAGAAGCTGGGGGGGAGGGGAGAGAGGCTGGGGGGAAAGAGAGAGAGACCGGCTGGGGGGGGAGAGAGAGAGGTTCGGGGGGTGACAGAGGCTGGGGGGGAGAGTGAGAGGCTGGGGGGGGAGAGAGAGAGGCTGGGGGGGAGAGAGAGGCTGGGGGCGAGAGAGAGGCTGGGAGGGTAGAGAGGCTGGGAGGGAGACGGGGAGGCTGGGGGTGGGGGGTGGAGAGATAGGCTGGGGGGGGAGAGGGAGAGGCTGGGGGGACAGAGGGAGATTGCGGGAGAGAGAGAGAGCCTGGGGGGAGAGGGACATGGGTGGGGGAGGGGGATCGGAGAGAAGAGCGGGAACTCAGGGAAGACGGATCACGTTCTTCCAACCCCTTAAAAGGGACATCGTTGGAGTGGATGATATCCAGAGGTCATGACACTGTCATTATTCACTTCATACCCAATAAACCTGTTAACAATCCGTAGACAATGCCCCATCTATGATGGTGGTGGGGGGGGGGGGGGGGGTTGGGACCGGGGAGGATGCATGGACTGGGGTAATGCACTTTGGCTGGCCCTTGCTGTCTTCTGTGGAACTCTGTCCTCTGTCATTTCAGGAAGTTAAAGTGGATCGAGTTACAATTTGTAAAGTCAGTGAGACCTTGGGATGGGCGGTTCCAGTTACACATTCCTGTGAAACCTCAGGGTGTGGCTTATCCTCCAAGGGCACCAATCAGAAACAAAAGGTGGAGCATGTTGGCAGTACAAATAAATGCGCCTTTTCAAAATAGTGCCATGGGATCTTTTACATCTACATGAGACAGCAGACAGGGCATCGGTTTAACGTTTCATCCGAAAAACGGCACTTCCAACAGTGCTGAGGCTCTAGAATGTTAGCTTAGATATTTTGTGCTGAAGTACCTGAAGTGGGATTTGCACCCACAACCTTTTGACTCAGATGCAAGAATGCTACCCACTGAGCCACAGCAGACACTACTGGATCATCACTTGGAGGTGGAGAAGCTAGTTGGTGAATGGATTCTGGCAGTCCTTTTATCTTCATCATCTCTGCCAATCCAAATCATTTGGTCTGGAGTAAAGACGGGGAGGGATGAGCCATTATTGCTGTGAGGTGCAGGGGAAATATGAACTGAAAATTTACAGTGTTTATCACCGAAGCAGGCACATGTTATGTTTATCTTTACATATACGCATGACCTAGACTCATTCAAAGAAAGAAAGGCTTGCATTTATATAGCGCCTTTCATGACCACCAGAATGAGAGGTGATCTTTTCGAAACATATAAGATTATGAGGGGGCTTGACAAGGTGGATACAGAGAGGATGTTTCCACTGATGGGGGAGACAAGAACTAGAGGGCATGATCTTAGAATAAGGGGGCCGCCCATTTAAAACAGAGATGAGGAGAAATTTCTTCTCTCAGAGGGTTATAAATCTGTGGAATTTGCTGCCTCATCAGGTGGAAGCTGGGACATTGAATAAATTTAAGACGGAAATAGACGGTTTCTTGAATGATAAGGGGATAAGGGGTTATGGGGAGCGGGCAGGGAAGTGGAACTGAGTCCACGATTGGATCAACCATGATCTTATTGACTGGCGGAGCAGACTCGAGGGGCCGTATGGCCTACTCCTGTTCCTATTTCTTGTGTTCTTATGTCCTAAAGCGCTTTACATCCAATGAAGTACTTTTTTGAAGTCTAGTCACTGTTGTAATGTAAGAAATGCTACAGCCATTGGTGTTGATTGAGGGATAAATATTGTCCAGGACACCAGGGATAATTCCCTTGCTCTTCTTCGAAATAGTGCCATGGGATCTTTTACGTCCACCTGAGAGGGCAGACGTGGCCTCTGTTTAATGGCTCACCTGAAAGACAGCACTTCTGAAAGTGCAGCGTTCCCTCAGCACTGCACTGGAATGTCAGCCTGGATTTTGTGCTCAGATCTCTGGAGTGGGACTTGAACCCACAACCTTCTGACTCCTTCTAAATCCTTCTGAGGTGAGAGTGCTACCCACTGAGTTACAGCTGATACAAAATCACATATACGCGTGACCCAGACTCTATCCATGTGAGGCTCATTAACACGCAAGGAAATCTCAGTCAGTTTATGGGCCTGATTCTGTATAGTGCTGCAATGGGGCCACACCGACCCGGAAGCTACCTGAGCCTATTCAACACGTGGAAGCTAGGCATTCCAAGGAAACCAATGAATTTTTCCATCCCCTCCCCCCAGCACCTCCTGCTGTACCCGCGCGACACTTGCATTTTTCACACCCTTGTGACCTTTCTGAGTGAGACTGCCAATTTTAACGTGAATTATTGTTCAATTGTGAAATGATCCGGTCTGCGGTCTTGTTCACATTCAGAACTGGATTGAGTTTACCTTAAACCGTTGCCCGAAGAACTTTGACAGCAGCAAAGAGAGGCGTTCAGATTGGCTACTTCCAAACCCAAATTCCAGCGATGAAAGTAAAGAGTGCCAACACATCGTGCCACCCAATGCCCTCTCTATATTTATTTTTGTTAATATTTCCTTAAGCTTGTTCATGCTACTCTTTGTCCTGCACCTGTTGAAGCAAGGAACTTGTGGAGATATTTCAGCTGAAAAATCAGCAAGTTTTCTCAGCTGTGACCATTAGGCTACTGGAATATCGTGGGCCGTCCTGACCTATGTGAGAACACCACTGCAGGTCGGGGCTATAAATAAAGCTGGAGTGCCAGGCCCTGGAACATCATGGGCGAAGGTGCAGCAAAAGAAGGTACGGGGCCCAGAAGAGCCGCGGGCCCAGGGGCAGCACGGGCTAGGCCACACTGCGATATGTGTGCACACTAGCTTTGTGCAGCAGAGCAAGTCTCCAGTTGTCCTGGTTCAACTCTTGCCTCTGGATAAAAGCTGATGTGCAACGGTCATCACACGTCCAAAAAATCCACGCGCAGGCATCTTTCATCCCCTCAATTGGAGTTCAGGACTGGAACATCGGGTCCTTCATTGAAACATCTGTGACCTCTTGTGGAAGCAAGTCACCCTCACTCGAGGGACCGCCTATGATGACTGAACAAAATGCCTTACTCCTCAATAGCGATAATCAGTGGCAGAGAGTTGACAAAACTTTAATTTATTGGAAATTTTCTCTCTTCCCCATCTCTCCTGGAGGCGTTGCTCTGGTACAGTTCCACAGACACTGGCTGTCTGCCAGTATCTTGCCCAAGTGGCCATTATTCATGCGTGATCTCTGACAGTGAGTGGGCGGCTGCTCGATGCTGGGGGGGGCGGTTGGGGGCATCACAACTTACACTGATCCTGTCCTTGCCCGGCATCCACAGGCATTTTATGGCAGGGTTTCCCCTCTCCTGCCTAGTGGCACTGTTATCCTGCCATCAACTCAGCTAAGATCAACTCAGCACATATCTGGAGATGGCGTCTGCGATCTACCTGGGTTGGGTGCTGATTGGGAAGTGGGGGTGAAACACAAAGTTCAATAAAAATTGACAATCCTGTTACTGAGTTACAACATTTTTAATGTGAAGTGGAACTGACATCCATAGAAACAGGATAACAGAAATAAATTGCAATGATTATGGAGAAATTCCATGTGCTGAATGTTTTGGAGAAGATCGGCTAATTAGACCAAGCTGCAGTCTCTTCCTCTTTATGCAACATAACAACCAGGCTCAGGATTCGAAATATCAAAAATTGTTTCGTTTCCTGAGAATTGCTGAGAAGTTAGATGAATAAATTAGCTTACATAGTATTGCATAACATGAGTGAAATGTTAACCATGGTTGCTTCAACTTATTTTTGCATATAACACCTTTCACAACCTCAGGTTGTCCCAAAGCGTTTTACAGCCAATTTTTTGGAAGTGTAGCCACTGTTGTAAAGTAGGAAATGCAGCAGCCAATTTGTGCACAGCAAGTCCCACAAATAGAAATGTGATAATTGTAGTATATGAAATGATACAATGAACTCTGTACTGTGAGCCAGTGACCAGTGTAACCAAGTCAGTCTTTAATGGCTTTCAGAAGTGAGGATACAAAGGTGAAGTTCAGGTTATATACCGGGCCCAGCACGAGTGTACCTATGACCCTAGGACCTCTGACAGTAGTGCCCCCTGTTGGTGGGCAGACCTTATGTACATACATTACAACAATTTAAGTGATGTTGGTTGAGGGATAAATATTGGCCAGGGCACCAGGGAGAACTGCCTTGCTCTTTTTCAAAATAGTGCGGTGAGATCTTTTATGTCCACTCGAGAGGACAGACAGGGCCTCAGTTTAAAGCCTCCTCCGAAACACAGCACCTCCGACAGTGCAGCACTCCCTCAGTATTACACTGGATGTCAACCTAGATTTTGTGGTCAAGTTTTGGCATGGGACATAAACCCATCACCTCTGACTCAGAAATGAGAGTGATACCACTGGGGAGCAGATTTTAACAACAGGCAGACTTTGGGCTGGAGGAACCTTCGTCCTGCCCGATGTCCCTAAGTAGCGGCCAGAGACATTTTGAGTCCCTGAGCCTCATTCGCATAATCCCAACAAGCTGCGACGCTGTTGGCAACTCACCGGTCGAAAAAAATTGCGATGGCTCCTCATAGCAGCAAGCCCAGGGATTTTCTCTGTGGGGAGGCAATCACGTTGGGGTGAGTGGGGGGGTGGAGGGGGAGATGTGGAACGGGCTGGAAGATTTTAGCGGGGCCAGGAGTAGCATTCAGTCAAGGACGACTGGTTAGGCCGCTCGATGCCTGGTACTAGTGGGCGGAGCCTGTGCGCGCACATTCCACACCCATTCTTATCTAAACATTCCATCAACGTTATAGGACCACAATTAGCATACTGGAGTGAGGGTCCTGCCTAAAACGGGAAAGTGTTTGGGCCGCCCATGTGGAGGCTGCGAAGGAAATGGCGGCAGGTGGGAATGCAATGGGAACGAGATGGGAAGTATATGTAGCAATTTTTGGGCTGCTACTGCTCTGTTCCTGCCTGGTGGAATGACTTACAATCGGCCCCTAGCTTTCCCTGAACCCGGACTAACATGTTCATAGGACACTGCAGTAACAGATCGTGCCGATAGATTGTACCATTGCAACCATGGTATTGGGCACCAGCACCTCTGCAGTACCCAAATGATCACCCTTTATATATGAGACTGGACAGTGAGTGTTGCCATGCTGTTCAACTGTGAGGTGGAAGCTGGGTTTTATTTCACCAGATATTTATGGGCAGGAGTCACTGGACAGCAATCGGGAAAGAGAACCCTGATTCATTTTTCTTGTCAGGGCAATGAGGTCAATTGTAATTCCTGCAGTTAGCCTGGCTGAGAGCGTCTAAATTAAAATAGTGGGCATCAGATCTTGTGCCTTCCTGGTCAATATGCTCGGTTCACCGATGGACAGAAAATAATCTATCGCACCACTGGGTTAGCTATGGAGAAATCTTGGGTTAGATTTTCCAGTCCTTTGCACTCCAGGTCTTGCCCCGGAGAGGATTGAAAGGCGGCGGAGAGGTCTCCTGCGCCCCATCGCGATCCTCTGGTCCGGTTTTGCGGCAGCGCTGAGCAGCACCGCTGGGAAGAACTGAGCCGGGTGTGCAACGCCTCTGTGCGACATCGGCAGTAGTTCTGACTCAAACCCGACCTGTCCACCCTGCAGTGCACCCTGCAATGAGTGCCTGGGAAATCAGTGCGGTCCAACATAGCCGGCAGTGCAGAGGAAGGTAAACTACTACAAAAGTAAGTGTGAGTGTTTGTTCTTTAAAATTTTTTTGTGATTTGTGTTGTGGTGGCGTGGGCAATGTGTTAGGAATGTTTTTGTGGGTTTTTCTAAGGTTTCGCACCCCCACTCCCCAGGCGTCTCTTGGAGCGCACATGGCCCGACACTTTAGTTCACGAGTTACCCATCCTTGCGCCTTCCTTAGCGCTGCGCCCCCTGATGCAGAGCCCAAATGCCAAAACTTCCATACTAAAGTACAAACTATTATTGGCCGGTAACTTTCCCACTCCACCTCCGTTCTCGCCCCCAAAACAGAAAAGCCTAAAATCCAGCCCTTAACTTTTCTAACTAATTTCCTCAACTATTTTTTTCTCCATTCATCTCCTGTATTTAAGCAAGAGTTACATCTTGTTGGGGTACAGTCACTCCTTGCTGTTTATAGTTACTTCTTGTTGTGTACAGTCACTCCATTTTGGGATAAGGTCACTCCGCGTTGGGGTAAAATTACTCCATATTGCGGAACAGTCACTCATTGCTGAGTACAGTGTAATATCTTCTTTGCGACATCACAAACACACACATAAACAAGATGGCTCTACAGGAACCTGTCATTTCACCTTGTCACATGATCCTTTTATTATATACATGAGTAGTTGCATTACCACAGCAGTACACTAGCTGGAGCAGTAGTCTACTAGGGGAGCTCTATATTATACTTCTCCCTCCTTAATGAAGTAATCATAACAAAATAATCTTTATACATAACTTGCATGGTTATACACAACAAAAGATGGACTTATTTTTGCACATTTAGAAATCAAACTTAACCACAGGTTTTCTATTTCGCTCTCGAACAGAACCTTCCAAACATGGTGTCGAACTTAGACTCATTCTAGGCTGAGCCTGAGCAGAGTTTTTCTCTAAGGGCAATCCAAGATCTACATTTTGACTCTCGACAACTTCAGACTGTTTGTCTGCCTGACGCAGACTCAGACTTCAATTCTGACTATTTCTTGGATTTGTTTCTAGTACATCTGATGTAGGATTTGTTACTGGTACTGTACTTGTAACACGATTATCTAACTCATCAGAAATAATTGAATCATTCCAACTTTCAACTCCTTCCACATCTGTAGGTAAAATATGATCAATGTGAACAATTAACCTGACCATGATCAAACATCTTGACCAAATATGTGCGAACGCCACATATCTTCACTATTCTTCCTGGTAACCATTTTAACCATTTATGGTGATGGTTCTTCATGCTAACCTTCTGATTCCATTTCATACTTCTCTCTCTTACATTACCTCTATCCCGATTCTCTTTCTGTCTTAATTGTTTCTCTTCTACTGACTGTGCCAAGTTTGGCTTTAACAACAAGAACCTGGTTCATGGATGTCATTTGAGTAACAACTCTGCTGATGTTCTCCCAGTAGTTATGTGAGGAGTATTATGACAAGTAATTAGAAAATTAGCGAATTTGTGATCCAACGACAACTGCCGTTTCTATGGATTTGGATACAACATTTGTTTGATGAGGGCACGTTTTACAATTTGTACTGTGCGCTTGCAGCACCATTTGAAGCAGAGTGATTTGGTGGAATTTTGGTATGTTTTACACCGTTTCTGCTCGTTAACTGTACAAATTCTTCTGAACAAAATTGTGGCCCATTATCAGACACAATTACTTCTGGGAGACCATCTGAAGAAAACAATCTTTGCAAATCGTCTAGTGTTTGACTTGTGTGTTTAATGTTGTTATTTTCTGCATCAGAAACACTATCGAAAGCACTGGAATGATTATCAATCACTATGAACAATTGCTATCCTTCTAGCTCAGCAAAATCTATATGTAACATCCTGGGAGGCCATTTTCATGGCTGTAATGGTACTGATGGTGGTTTCTTGCTTACCGATTGACATGTTGTACACTGACTAATGATGTACTAAACCTAGCTACCATAAGTAACTGCATGCAAAATTCTTGGTCAAGCACATTCCCAGGTGCTGGTCTTGAAGATCTCCTAACAATTTGGACCTGAACTTATTTGGAATAACTAATCTTGTACCCCACATGATACAATCTTTAAACTGATAATTTATTCCTAAGAACAAAGTATGGATGAATATCTTTCTCTGATACCTGGTTTGGCCATCCATTTGCTATGTAATCATACACCTTTGACATAAGAACATGAGAACGTAAAAAAATAGGAGCAGGAGTATACGGCCCCTCGAGCCTGCTCTGCCATTTAATACGATCAGGGCTGATCCAATCATGGACTCAGGTCCACTTCCCTGCCAGCCCCTCATAACCCCTTATTCCTTTATCGGTTAAGAAACTATCTCTGTCTTAAATTTATTCAATGACCCAGCTTCCCCAGCTCTCTGAGGCAGCGAATTCCATAGATTTACAACCCTCTGAGAGAACAAATTTCTCCTCATCTTAGTTTTAAATGGGCAGCCCCTTATTCTAAGATCATGCCCCTAGTTCTAGTCTCCCCTATCAGTGGAAACATCCTCTCTGCTTCCACCTTGTCAAGCCCCCTCATAGGGGTCAAGTTTCGGCCTGAGTTGCTCCAATTTTTTTGGAGCAACTTGTTTAGAATGGAGTATCTTAGAAATTGCAATTCTCGGCATTTAGTTTGCTCCAGTTCTAGTCAGTTAGAACAGTTTCATTTTGGAACAGATTTTTTTTTTCAAAAGGGGGCATGTCCGGCCGCTTACGCCTGTTTTGAAAATTTAGGCAGTGAAAACTTACTCCAAACTAACTTAAAATGGAGTACGTCTAGATTTTTGTACGCTCAGAAAAACCTTGCCTACACTTCACAAATTAGGCGTAGGTTACAAATCAGGTGTAGGGAACGAGGGGGTGGCAGGGGGAGGGAAGTCATTAAATTTTACAAGCATTCAACAGTCTTACTTATACAAATAAAGAGTCATCCTGAATAAAAAATTATAAACAAAGCCAATACAAAATATTAAATATTCCTACCTGTGTGAAGCAGCAGCAGCATTTGAGCTGCGGTGCTTCAGGCAGGCCTTCCATGTAGGAGGCAGGAATGGCGCCAGTGACTCGACGGCAGCCCAACAACAATGGCAGCAAGCAGCCTTCGAGCTGCGGTGCTTCAGGCAGGCCTTCTATGTAGGAGACAGGGGCAGCGTCAGTGGCTCGATGGCAGCCGAAGACACAGCAAGCAGCCTTCGAGCTACGAGGGAAGCTGAGGCCATTCGGCCAGGGACAGGGAGAGGGAGCCAGATAGCCAGTTTGAAACTTAAATTTGTAATTGCAGAATGGGTGCTGCATTGTCAACACCACGGATTATGCAATGGTTTGCCAGAAACTCACTGCATAGGAGAGAATTGATTAGAGCTCACCACACCAGGAACGTCATAGCCCGTAAGCTGATGGCCAGGAGACCTTACCCATGTCGGCAATATCGAGCCAGGCGCTCGTACCTGGACATGAGCGAGGCTGATTGTGTCAAAAGGCTGCGTTTTCGCAGAGAAGTTGTCGTTGAGATCTGTGATATGCTGAGAGCAGATTTGCAGCCCAGAAGCAGAACGCCAACTGCCTTGTCTGTTGAAATGAAGGTAACAGCTGCACTTGCCTTCTATGCCTCGGGATCATTTCAGGCTACAACTGGAGATGTGTGTGCCATCTCTCAATGTGCAATACATGCCTGCGTTTACCAGGTCACGGCTGCACTGTATGCGCGGAGGAATGACTTCATCAATTTCCCAATGACCGCACCAAGCGATCCATGAGAGGGCTGTGGGCTTCTTCAGGATTGCTGGCTTCCCAAAGGTACAGGGCTGCATTGATTGTACCCATATAGCCTTGCGAGCACATGTAGAGGATTCCGAGCAGTACAGGAATAGGAAAGGTTTCCACTCCATCAATGTGCAGCTTGTGTGTGACAACAAGCAGCGCATCATGTCAGTCGATGCGAGATACCCTGGCAGCACCCATGATGCGTTCATCCTACATGACAGCATTATATCTGACATGTTTGAGCAGCAGCCAGAAGGGCAGAGCTGGCAACTGGGAGACAAAGGGTACGGCCTGACCACCTGGCTCATGACGCCCCTACGCGTGACACGGGCAGAAGCTGACCGTCAATACAACATGGCGCACATTGCGACGCGCAGTATCATTGAGAGGACCATTGGCATATTGAAACAGCGTTTCCGATGCCTGGACCATTCCGGAGGCCACTTGCAATACTCTCCTCAGATTGTCGGTCACTTCACTGTATGCATGCTCCATAACTTAGCCATCATGAGGCAGCAGGAGCTGGTAGTGGAACCAGAAGACCTACGTGAGGGTCCAGTGCCTGATGATAGTATTTTGGAAGAGCAGGATGAGGATGATGACGACGATCGGAAAGCATGCAAGTGCCTGATGCCGGAGTACGAGGTCGGAGGAGGGCCGTCCATCGTGCTCCTTTAATGATTGCTCGAGCCCTGCGCCAGCAGCTCATCCGTGAACGTTTCACTTACTGATGCCTGAGGGCTCTGCGACAACTGTTGCGCATGGACATGTTTATTCTTTGGAGTTGTTCCTACGTTGTGTTGTGTTAATGGAAGATGATTCAGTTTTAATGAAAAAATATTTTATTGAAAAGTTAACACCACTGTAATAAAATATTTGTTGTATCAAACTTTACTTTTTAATATGACTCTTGAAGATCACTTAAAAACTTTAAGATCACTGATAAACTTGTAAAGTTACAGAACAATTTCAATGTGAAAAATCTTACACTCTTAAGATCACTTAAACTTCAAGGTCACTTTTAGGTGCAAAATTAAATAAGTTACAAAAAGAGAGAGCATTTACACTATAAGATCACTTAAAAACCCTAAGATCACTTATAAGTTGTAAAGTTACAAAACTTACAAAACAATTTCAATTTGAAAAACGCTACTACAGCTACATCAAGAACAAAACAAAAACAGCAAAGAAAGGCTGCAACCATGTCTCATCCACATCTCAGTGAATGTTCACTTCTTCATGGAGGTGTCATTTGATTGGCGGGCTGTGTGCCCTTATTGCAGCAGCTACCTCTATGACAGTCTGTGCCGTCACTTGCATGCCCTCCCTGATGGCCTATGCCATCGATTGCATTCCCTCGGACATTCCCTCCCTAAGTTCCCGTGTCATTACTGCTATGTCTCCCGTCAGGACCGTCACCTCTTCACCCACTGCACTGACGCTACCGATGAGTGATCGGGTAAGCTCATTGGTGTCCATACCCAATGCCACAACCTGAGCCGCATCTGTTGCACACTGCATCTCAGGAGCGTGTCTCCAATCTCCTTCTCCTCTGCCTGGGTCTGCGTCCCGGCACCCCTACACTGGGAGGCGCGGGCAGGGATGGTGGGATGCTCGGTGTTCCAAACGGCACCATACGCAAGGAGGCGCGGGCTGGGACGGTGGGACACTCGGTTTTGCAGACGGCAGTACTAGAGAGAGAGGTGCGGGCTGAGACGGTGGGGCGCTCAGTGTTCCAGATGACAGCACTCGAGTGCGAGCCGTGGGCTGGAATGATGGATGAATGGGTGTAAACTGTTCCATTATATCACCAGCACCACTGGGACCCGCAACGTCGGAATCAAAACCATGGAAGGTGGAACCAGAACCTATGCAAGGGGTTGAAACTCTAATGCCCCTTAATGGGGGCTCATAAACATTAATTTGGAAGCTTTCCCCGGTAGACATTTCAGTCCTCGCCACCATCATCCAGTCTGGATTGTCTGCATCTAGTTGTACTGATTCTTGTTCTGTATCTTCAGGATCCTCAGGGTTGGCAGCATCATCATCATCATCATCATGTTCTGCAAAATACATCAGAACAGTCAAATGTTTAACAGAAAGGGAGGGGGCAAGATGGGTGGCATGAGTACTCTCACACAAAGCAGGCCAGGCAGCAGGTTGATTTGAAGGGCCAAGATGCATTTTCAGGACTTACCCTCTTCCTCGCGTGCGGGCCCAGCTTGTGCTGTACTGATTGCTTTTCTCCATGTACGACTCATCATAGCAGCTACCCTCAGTTCCAAGGGTGTCAGTGGATGCAGCTTGGGTGTGCCTCCACCTGTTCGAGTTGCTTCCCTTTTGTTGTGGGCCAATTTCTTCTGCAAAGAGTAAAATATAACTTTTTACAGAGTGCGTCTTTCTGCAGGGTGGGACATACAGAGAGTCACGTTACAATTACGATTACATTAAAAAATGAAAATATTACTTACACTAACTATTTGACCAAGGTCGTGCTATTTCTTTTTACACTGGCTTCCAGATCTCATGGTATGCACCACTGCGCAGTAATCTTCTGCAACTTGGTTCCAACGTTTCTTCATTTCTTTAGGTGCCACTTTTATGCGACCTCTGTTGCTGGTATCCAGCTCCTGCCATCTCTGCTCAATGACGTTGACTAAAATCTCCACTTCCTCATGCAAGAAATTCTTTGTTCTTGGTGGACATTGTTCCATTGCTGTATTGAAAACACACAGTCCTTATTTTGCATGCACCTATGCAGCACCTGTTCTGGAAGTTTACCAGTGAAAAGCAGCACTCATTGATTTCAGCAGGTGATTTATTCAACAGTGCTGCTAAAAGCACGCCTTCGGACACCAACAAATCACCAAAATTCAATCCCAAGCCTTTCCAGAGGTCCACGAGACAAATCAGCACTTTTCTTTACGTTCCTTTAAAAATAGCTGAGTGCCAATGTTTCTGGGCTACTGCGCGTGCGCGCGCTTCAACGCGCATGCGCAGGGCTGCCGGCACGACGTTCCCTCATTTGACTTAGCCCCGCCCCCCTCCACTTGTAGAATCAGCGCGCCTCTGTGGCTCCGCTCCCTGCTGCTGTCTGCGTGCCGTGCCGAGCTCTCAGCAACCAGCAAGGAGCCTACTTTCCTACTTTCATACTCCATCCCCTTTGCAATAAAGGCCAAGATTCCATTGGCCTTCCTGATCACTTGCTGTAGCTGCATACTATCCTTTTGTGTTTCGTGCACCAGGACCCCCAGGTCCCGCTGTACTGCAGCACTTTGCAATTTTTCTCCATTTAAATTATAGTAATTGGCTCTTCGATTTTTTCTGCCGAAGTGCATAACCTTACACTTTCCAACATTACACTCCATCTGCCAAATTTTTGCCCACTCACTTAGCCTGTCTATATCCTTTTGCAGGTTTTTTGTGTCCTCCTCACACATTGCTTTTTCTCCCATCTTTGTATCATCAGCAAACATGGCTATGTTACGCTCGGTCGCTTCATCCAAATCGTTAATATAGATTGTAAATAGTTGGGGTCCAAGCACTGATCCCTGTGGCACCTCACTAGTCATTGATTGCCAACCCAAGAATGAACCATTTATCCCAACACTCTGTTTGCTGTTAGTTAGCCAATCCTCTATCCATGCTAATATGTTATCCCTAACCCTGTGAACTTTTATCTTGTGCAGTAGCCTTTTATGTGGCACCTTGTCAAATGCCATCTGGAAGTCCAAATACATCACATCCATGGTTCCTCTTTATCCACCCTGTTCATTACATCCTCAAAGAATTCTAGCAAATTTGTCAAACATGACTTTCCCGTCATAAATCCATGCTGATTCTGCCTGACTGAATTATGCTTTTCCAAATGTCCTGCTACTGCTTCTTTAATAATGGAGCTCAACATTTTCCCAACCAGAGATGTTAGGCTAACTGGTCTATAGTTTCCTCCTTTTTGTCTGTCTCCTTTTTTAAATAAAGGTGTTACATTTGCGGTTTTCAATCTGCTGGGTCCTCCCCAGAATCCAGGGAATTTTGGTAAATTACAACCAATGCATCCACTATCGTTACTTCTCTTAAGACCCTAGGAAGCAAGCCATCAGATCCAGGGGATTTATCTACCGTTAGTCCCATTATCTTACTGAGTACCACCTCCTTAGTGATTGTGATTGTGTTAAGTTCCTCCATCCCTATAGCCCCTTGACTATCTACTGTTGGGATATTTTTAGTGTCCTCTACTATAAAGACTGATACAAAATATTTGTTCAGAGTTTCTGCATTTCCATGTTCCCCATCACTAATTCCCTGGTATCGTCCTCTAAGGGACCAACATTTACTTTAGCCACTCTTTTCCTTTTTATATACCTGTTTTTATATTTCGTGCTAATTTATTTTCATAGTCTATCTTCCCTTGCTTAATCATTTTTTTAGTAATTCTTTGCTGGCTTTTAAAAGCTTCCCAATCTTCTGTCTTCCCAGTAGATTTCACCACTTTGTATGCCCTTGTTTTTAATTGGATACCGTCCTTTATTTCTTTAGTTAGGCACGGATGGCTATCTTTTCTTTTACACTCTTTCCTCCTCACTGGAATATATTTTTCTTGAGAGTTATGAAATATCTCCTTAAATGTATGCTGCTATTCATCAACTGTCCTACACTTTAATCTATTTTCCCAGTCCACTTTAGCCAACTCTTCCCTCATACCTTTGTAGTCTCCTTTATTTAAGCTTAGTACGTTGGTTTGAGATCTAACTTTCTCGCCCTCGATCTGAATTTGAAATTCAACCATGCCATGATCACTCATTCCAAGGGGATATTTAACTAGGAGATTGTTTTTTAATCCTGTCTCATTACACAGGACCAGATCTGAGATAGCCTGCTGGTTGGTTCTGTTACATACTGCTCAAGGAACCCATCCTTGATGCACTCGATGAACTCTTCCTCAAGGCTACCCTGACCAATTTGATTTGTCCAATCAATATGGAGGTTAAAATCACCCATGATTATTGTTGTTCCCGTTTTACAAGCCCCCATTATTTCTTGGTTTATACTCCGACCAACGGAGTTGCTATTGTTCGGGTGCCTATAGACTACGCCCACCAGTGACTTTTCTCCCTTATTATTCCTTATCTCCAAACTGTTTCAACATAAGATCATTTGAGCCATATCTTTTCTAACTATTGCAATGGTTCCATCTTTTATCAACAGAGCCACCCCATCATCTTTTCCTTTCTGTCTCTCTGAATTGTCAAATAACCCTGAATATTTAGTTCCCAGTCCTGGTCACCTTGCAACCACGTTTCTGTAATGGCTATTAGATCATACCCATTTGTAGCTATTTGTGTTGTCAACTCATCAATTTTGTTACGAATGATACATGTATTTAGACAAAGAGCTTTTACATTTGTTTTTTACCCTTTTTTCCTGCTTGTTTCCTCTATCCTTCTGGGACACTTTTGGTTGCTCTACCAATCTCTTCAGCTGTGACTGGCAGCTCATCAATATATGAAAAATAGAACACTTTTTCCCGATTGTGTGTAATTTGTGATGCGGATGGCAACTTGGACATAGCATCAGCATTACCATCTGACTTAGGTACAACAACAATGGGTGTAGCCCAATTTCTTAGATCTACCTTGGAGATAATGTTCTCAGTCTCTAGTCTTTTGAGTTCTTGCTCAACTTTCTCCTTGAGTGCGTATAGTACGGGACATGGCTTGCATAAAGAGGTCCAACACCTTTCTGTACTCTGACACTCACCTTGAAGTCTTGGATCGGACTGCCTGTTTTGTGGAAAACCCTTTGGATACTGTTTGATGACATCATCCTTCGATGCAAATCTCGTTTCAACATGAAAAATCTCATCCAATCCAGCTTCAGTAATCCCATCCAATTTCTACCTATTAAGACAGGCTTGTCTCATGCCACCTCTAAGAGATGCAAGCTCTGAAACTAAACCTTGTATTTCACCGGTACGGTGATACGACTTACCACAGGGATTTGCTCTCCTGAGTAGCCTCGCAGCTCTGTCTTCAACATCTCCAGTGGGAAATCACTCATCTTGTCGAGATATAGTGATTCCAGTACTACATTCACAGATGTACCAGTGTCGATTTCCATGGGTATCCTGGTTCCTGCAATGTCTACTTGGATGACGATACATCACGAATCGCTGTTAGATACCCTCGTGCTTCTGATGACGTGTATCTCCAGAACCTCCTCGTCTTGTTGCTTCTCTTCAATGCTGTGTAGTCTCTGGCGATTTCTGCTTATAGCATTGAACATCGGTTTACTCTTCAGTCGGCATGCCTTTGCAAGCTGCGCAGTTTTCTTGTAGCAGAAATACTCTGCCGTCACATATGGACAACTTTGAGCAATGTGTTGTCCCAGGCATCGATAGCACGACTTCAATGCACTGTTACTGTTATGTATGTGAACCTGTATATACCTTGTACAGCCACCAGAGGGCTCATCCCCTGGAGTCCCAACGGATCCCACAATCCCTTGGAAGCACAGCCACTTAAGGAGGCCTCACAAGCTGGAGAGGCACTCTGGAGACCTGCAATAAAAGACTAAGGTCACACTTTACTTTGAGCTCACAGTATCTAGTCAAACTCTTTATTCATATATAACAACTGGCAAAGAGATACAGATGACGAACCCAACGATGCAGAGAACAGTGGGCATCCTGGAGAAATTCTCGGAGGGAGATGATTGGGAAATCTTCCTGGAGCGACTCGACCAATACATCGTGGCCAACGAGCTGGAAGGAGAAGAGAATGCTGCCAAACGAAGGACGATTCTCCTCACCATCTGCGGGGCACCAACGTAAGTCCTCATGAAAAATCTGCTTGCTCCATCGAAACCCACAGAGAAATTGTATGATGATTTGTGCACACTGGTCCGGGAGCATCTGAACCCGAAGGAAAGCGTTCTGATGTCGAGGTACCAGTTCTACACCTACAAAAGGTCTGAAGGCCAGGAAGTGGCGAGTTATGTCGCCGAGCTAAGACGCCTTGCAGGACATTGCGAATTTGAAGCACATTTGGAGCTCATGTTCAGAGACTTTTTCATACTTGGCATTGGCTATGAAGTGATACTTCGCAAACATTTAGAGACCCCAACCTTGAGTAAGGCCATAGCGATAGCCCAGGCATTCATTGCTACCAGTGACAATACTAAGCAAATCTCTCAGCACACGAGTACTGCTACAAGTACTGTGAACAAAGTGATGTTGTTTTCAAATCGCAATGTACAGGTCAGGCCCCATATGCCTGCAACTGCACATCTGCAGATGTTTCAGAGTCCACCATCAAGGGTGATGAATGCAAGGCCATTAACACATTGTTGGCGCTGCGGGGGTGATCTTCATTTCCATTCATGCCGCTTCAAAGAGTACGTTTGCAAGGGCTTTGGAACAATGGAACAACTCCAACACATGTGCAGGCGAGCTGCAAACCCTGTTAATCCTGCAAACCATTATGTTACAGAAGAGGACAGGTCCACGGCAGATCAGAATGAACCAGAGCCTCAGACCGAAGAGGCAGAGGTATATGGGGTGCACACATTTACCACAAAGTGTCCCCCGATAATGCTGACGGTTGAATTAAATGGACTCCCGGTGTCAATGGAGCTGAACACGGGTGTGAGCCAGCCCATTATGAGCAAAAAGACTTTCAAAAAATTGTGGTGCAGCAAGGCCTCAAGGCCAGTCTTGACTCCCATTTGCACAAAACTGAGAATTTATACAAAGGAACTGATTCCCGTAATTGGCAGTGCTACTGTAAAGGTCTCCTACGATGGAACGTTGCACAAGCTACCACTCTGGGTGGTACCAGGCGATGGTCCCACGCTGCTCGGCAGGAGCTGGCTGGGAAAGATTCGCTGGAACTGGGACAACGTCCAAGCGCTCTCATCCGCTGATGACATTTCGTGTGCCCAGGTCTTAAATAAGTTCCCTTCGCTGTTCGAACCAGGCAGCGGGAAGTTCCAAGGAGCAAAAGTGCAGATCCACCTAATTACGGGGGCGCGACCCATCCATCACAAGACGAGAGCAGTACCGTACATGATGAGAGCAAGGGTAGAGATCGAGCTGGACCGGCTGCAATGAGAGGGCATGATTTCGCCGATCGAATTCAACGAGTGGGCCAGTCCGATTGTTCCAGTCCTCAAGGGAGATGGTACCGTCAGAATCTGTGGTGATTACAAAGTAACTATCAATTGTTTCTCCCTGCAGGATCAGTACCCACTATCAAAGACTGATGACCTTTTTGCTACGCTGGCGGGAGGAAAGACATTCACGAAGCTGGACTTGACCTCGATCTACATGAAGCAGGAGCTGGAGGAATCATCGAAGGGCCTCACCTGCATCAACATACACAAAGGTCTCTTCATTTATAACAGATGCCCGTTTGGAATTCGATCAGCCGCGGCGATATTTCAGAGAAACATGGAAAGTTTACTGAAGTCGGGCCCGCGCACAGTGATCTTCCAGAATGACATCTTGGTTACAGGTCGGGACACAGTCGAGCATCTGCAGAACCTGGAGGAGGTTCTTAGTCATCTCAACCACATGGGGCTCAGGTTGAAACGCCTGAAGTGGAGTTCCTGGGGAGAAGAATCGTGGCAGACGGCATCAGGCCCACCGATTTGAAGATGGAGGCAATTGAAAATGCACCGAGGCCACAGAACATTTCTAGGACTCCTGAACTACTTTGATAACTTCTTACCGGGTCTCGGCACACTGTTAGAACCACTGCACACCTTACTGCGTAAAGGAGACGAATGGGTATGGGGCAAAAGCCAAGAAAATGCCTTTGTAAAGCTAGAAAATTGTTATGCTCTAACAAATTGCTTGTGTTGAATGATCCATGTAAGCGTTTGGTACTAGCATGTGATGTGTTGTCGTATGGCGCCGAGTGTGTATTACAACAAGCTAATGAATCTGGGAAATTGCAACTGGTTACTTATGCATCCAGAAGTCTGTCTACAGCATGATTGAAAAAAAAGCGTTAGTGTGTGTCTATGGGGTAAAGAAAATGCATCAATATCTGTTTGGGCTAAAATTTGAATTGGAAACGGACCATAAGCCACTAATATCCCTGTTTTCCGAGAGTAAGGGGATAAATACGAATGCATCGGCCCGCATCCAGAGATGGGCGCTCATGTTGTCCGCATACAACTACACCATCCGCCACACAACTACGCCATCCGCCACAGGCCAGGCACAGAAAACTGTGCCGTTGCTCTCAGTAGGCTGCCATTGCCCACCACGGGGGTGAAAATGGCGCAGCCCGCAGATTTAGTCATGGTTATGGAAGCATTCGAGAGTGAGCAATCACCTGTGACAGTCCGACAGATTAGAACCTGGATGAGCCAGGACCTCTTACTGTCCCTAGTAAAAAATTGTGTGCTTCACGGGAGCTAGTCCAGTGTCCCAGTGGAAATGCAGGAAGAGATAAAGCCGTACCAGCGGCACAAAGATGAAATGTCTATACAGGCAGACTGCCTTCTGTGGGGCAATTGGATAATGGTCCCCAAGAAGGACAGAGACACTTTTATCAGTGACCTCCACAGGACCCACCCAGGCAACGAAATGATGAAAGCGATAGCCAGATCCCACGTGTGGTGGCCCGGTATCAATGCGGACTTAGAGTCCTGCATGCACAGATGTAACACATGCTCACAGTTAAGCAATGCACCCAGAGAGGCGCTACTAAGTTTATGGTCTTGGCCCTCCAAACTCTGGTCCAGGGTCCATGTCGACTATGCAGGCCTGTTTTGGGATAAAATGTTTCTTGTTGTTGTAGATGTGTACTCCAAGTGGATTCAATGTGAGATACTGTCGGCTAGCATGTCCGCTGCCACCACTGAAAGCCTGCGGGCCATGTTTACCACGCACGGACTACCTGATGTCCTTGTGAGCGACAACGGACCATGTTTTACCAGTGCCGAGTTCAAAGAGTTCATGACCCATAACGGGATCAAACTTGTTATATCTGCCCCGTTCAAACCAGCTTCCAATGGTCAGGCAGTGCAAACTATCAAGCAGCGCTTGAAGAGGGTAACTGAAGGCGCACTGCAGACTCGCCTATCCCAAGTTCTGCTTAGCTACTGCACGAGACTTCACTCATTCACTGGGATTCCACATGCTGAACTGCTCATGACAAGGCTCTCGTTAGTTCACCCTGATCTACATGAACAGGTAGAGAGCAGGTGGCTTCAACAAAGTACATATCATGATAACGCAAATGTGTCATGTGAAATTGAAATCAATTATCCTGCATTTGTATTGAATTATGGACAAGGTCCCAAGTGGCTTCCCGGCACTATTGTGGCCAAAGAGGGGAGCAAGGTGTTTCGGGTCAAACTTTCAAATGGACTCATTCACTGGAAACACTTGGACCAAATCAAACTCAGATTTACGGACTATCCTGAGCAACTCACTTTGGACCCTACCTTCTTTGACCCCCCAATATACACACCAATGGCAACCAACACCGCGGTTGGCCATGAAGCAGAACCCATCACCCACAGCAGCCCAGCAGGACTCAACACACCAGGCAGCCCAGCAAGGCCCACCGAGGGCCCAACAAATGACTCACCAAAACCAGCATTTGCACCGAGATGATCAACCAGGGCAAGAAAGGCCCAAGTTCGACTCACCTTGTAAATAGTTACACTGTTGACTTTTGCAGGGGGGGGGGAGTGTTGTTATGTATGTGAACTTGTATATACCTTGTACAGCCACCAGAGGGCTCATCACCTGGAGTCCCAAGAGATCCCACAATTCCTTGGGAGCACAGGTAGTTAAGGAGGCCTCACAGGCTGGAGAGGCACTCTGGAGATCTGCAATAAAAGATCAAGGACACACTTTACTTTGAGCTCATAGTATCCAGTCAGACTCTTTATTCATATATAACAATTACCATGGCCAGTTGCTGAGGCCTTGCAGCCCAACTGCCTTTTACTTTTAACCTGCAGGCAAACTAATGGGACTAAAGATGGACAAGTCCCCTGGACCTGATGGCCTGCATCCTAGGGTCTTAAAATAGGTGGCAGCAGAGATAGTGGATGCTGGAGAGGTCCGAGCAGACTGGAAAGCCATAAATGTAATGTCCCTATTTAAGAAGAGGGAGACAGAAAGCAGGAAACTATAGACCAGTTAGCCTAACATCTGTCATTGGGAAAATACTGGAGTCCATCATTAAGGAAGTAGTAGCAGGAAAATCATAATGTAGTCAAGCAAAGTCAGCATGGTTTTATGAAAAGGAAATTATGTTTGACAAATTTGCTCGAGTTCTTTGAGGATGTAACGAGTAGGGTGGTTAAAGGGGAACCAGTAGATGTCGGTTATTTGGATTCCAGAAAGCATTCGATAAGGTGCTACATAAAAGGCTACTGCACAAGGTAAGAGCTTATGGGGTTGGGGGTAATATATTAGCATGGATAGAGTATTGGCTAACTAACAGAAAACAGAGAGTCGGGATAAATGGGTCATTTTCCATTGGCAAATAATAACTAGAGGGGTACCACAGGGATTGGTGCTGGGGCCTCAACTATTTCCAATCTATATTAGTGATTTGGATGAAGGGACTGAGTGTAACGTAACCAAATTTGCTGATGCTACAAAGATAGATGGGAAAGCAAGTTGGGAGGAGGATGCAAAGAATCTACAAAGGGATATAGATAGGCTCAGTGAGTGGGCAAAAAAATGGCTGATGGAGTATAATGCAGGAAAATATAAGGTTATCCACTTTGGTAAGAAAAATAAAAAAGCAAATTATTATTTAAGTGGGGAGAGATTACAAAATGCTGTGGTATGGAGGGATCTGGAGGTCCTTGTACACGAAACACAAAAGGTTAGCATGCAGGTACAGCAAGTAATTAAGAAGGCAAATGGAATGTTGGCCTTTATTGCAAGGGGGATGGAGTATAACATCAGGGAAGTCCTGCTACAACTGTACAGGGCATTGGGAAGACCACACTGGAGTACTGCATACAGTTTTGGTCTCCTCATTTAAGGAGGGATATAGCACTGGAGGCAGTTCAGACAAGGTTCACGAGGTTGATTCCTGAGATGAAGGGGTTGTCAAATGAAGAAAGGTTGAACAGTTGGGCCTATACTCATTGGAGTTTAGAATTAGAGTTGAGAGGTGATCTTCTTGAAATGTATAAGATTCTGAGGGGGCTTGACAGGGTAGATGCAGAGAGGATGTTTCCCCTCCTGGGGCAATCTAGAACTAGGAAGCATAGTTTCAGAATAAGGGGTCGCTCATTTAGAACTGAAATGAGGAGGAATTTCTTCTCTCAGAGGGTTGTGAATCTTTGGAATTCTCTAACCCAGAGAGCTGTGGAGGCTGGGCCATTGAATATATTTAAGCTGGAGATAGACAGGTTTTTGAACGATAAGCAAGTCAAGGGTTATGGAGAATGGGTGGAGATGTGGAGTTGAGGCCAAGATCAGATCATACATGATCTTATTGAATGGTGGAGCAGGCTCGAGGGGCCAAATGACATTGTAAGAAAGACTGGTGTTAGAGATTCATATATATATTCAATTTGTCTCATTGACCAACTAATCTTACCCATGATTCTCTATGGACATTAGAAATATTAGAAGCTCCTCAAATAACAAACTAACACGAGCTGCGATCCATGGTCACATTATTATAATAACAAAGTGTAAATTGGAGTCGGTCTAAACAAAACTAACAGTTAGCATACAGCAGCATAAATAAGAGGTTCCAAGGAGATTAAGGAAAGTATAAACAAGATAACATGGACAAGCAGGCATTGATGGAACATTACTGGAGACAGGAGTGGCCACATGCTAGCTCTGGTTTGAGTGACAATGATATTTTGACCATTAGAACCAATTGAACAAGATGATTTTGTTAAAGGCCATATATGGACACTGGCCAGATGAATTTTTGATAAGAAATTGGTTAAAACATCGATACGCAAAGAATACTTTTGCACAGAAATGGCTGGAATAGCAATGTACAGATTTAGGACAACATCGACCTGTGCACGGAAGTTTCCAGGAACCTGGGCCTGCGAGCTTTCATCAACTGTCTCTGTTTGTTAAGTATACTATTGTTGTAAGCTTAATAAATCTAATCTATTGCACAAACCATATTAACTGTTGCCTATTAGGTATGTCTGGTTAAAGGACCCTTAACAGTTCTTCAGACTGGCACTCCAAAGACAAGCAGTCAGTATTGTGTAGTCGATTCGAGTTTGAGAGTGGCTCCGTGATCAAGTTGCCACACACAAAGAACAATTAACCCAAGGGGAAGTGAGGAGTGCCCACAAATTGCTTGCCAATCGTTTTAATGTTAGAGATCTATAAAGTAAATGGCTGATAAGAGTTTGGTTAACGTGTATAAGAGTAAATGTGTAACCAAAGGAGACCGAGTTCCCTTTAAAGAAGTGATAAACTTTATTCAAGAACGTGTGAGTTTTAGAAAAGTTAAAGGTGATAAAGCTACGCGGTTACTTGCCTATGAATACTGTAAGAAACAAAGTAAAAACATAAGCTTTATCCAGAAACGTGTGAGTCAAAAAAAAGTTAAAAATGATGTTTACCATAAGAAACAAAGTAAAGAGATGACATGGAGCGGGGGAGGGAGGAAACTAAAAGAGTGGGAAATGCAGAGGCAAAAAGATCAAAGAGAAACTTACAAGTTAAAACCGACACTTAAGCTGCCGAGGGAAAAAAAGCATAACATTTACTGAGTGAAAGGATGTTGTTTAAAAGTTTCAGTTTGTATGAAAGTGTATGTGTTGGTGTGGAAGTTTTCCTGACTGTGGAATGTTTGGGGTGTGAGTTAATAAAATTTTCATTTGTCTGAAAGCCTGTCTTTTAAAAGAAAGATGGTTGTCTGTATGCTTTTTTTAGATCCCCCACTTTTCGGACATGGAGCTAAAAGTTTTTTTTAATCCTTTGTAATGTTGTACTGGATCTGGGAAAGTATGAACAAATTGAGTATTAAAATGTTCATTGTGTACCTAGAATTGAATTAGATTTTAAGTTAGAAATGCAGGTGCAGATTTATTTTGAGTGTGATTTACGGAGCCATGAAACACACAAAAGATGGGTTGTTTAACAAAAGATAAAACTTCAGCCTTGAAGTTACAGTTGCTAAAAATAATGAATTGAACGTTTTAATCGGATTACAAAAAAAATTGCGATTGTCTTATGTAGTTTAAATTAAAAATGTGTGGTCTTGCTTTAAACCAATTTGAATCATAACAAAGCACTGTCTTTTCAATTTGGTTATTGCAAGCAAATCAATTTGAGCATTTAAAAAACACCGTCTTCTTTAGTGTTCATTTTTTTTTTAAAGCCTGCATAAATTTCTCGAGCTACAAGCTAAGGGAAGCTCCGCCCTCCTTTTCCTTTTGTGTAAAATGTGTGAAGTTGTTAAATACAAAAACTAATGTTTCTCCAGTTATATTCTGCATTTTACAGTTAATTGGACAGGCATTCAAAGAAAGAAGAATACAGAAACAGATGTAACTTACTGTGTTATTTTGTTTTATTTTATCTGCTCTGTATTGTGTTTAGTTAATAACATATTGGCTATGAGAAAAAAGATATTGGTCTGAATTTACTTGGAATTATAAAAGACACCCTATGTTTATAATGATTTTTGCTAGGGAAAATAAAAGTTGACGTTTGGTTGGTTGGAAAATTTAAATTAAAAATTGGTATTATTTGAATTGGAATTTTGAGATGTTTAAGATGATTTCGGGTTTGGAAACTTTTAAAAAATGGATGATAGTGGACAGTTTGAAAATAATCGTTTGTAAAGTTTAGAGGCAATATAAAATGCCGTATTCTCTGATGAGAGACAGTCGTGCTCAAGGTGGGGAGATCACAATGAATTGCAAGCACTTGTCTCTCATATCGGGAAAGTTTAAAAAAAAAGAATTACGTGAAGTCAGACAATGATTTGCTCTACCTTCTTACAAACCTGCAAAGAAATTAACCCTTTCCACTGACATGTGTTTTATTAATTCAGCAAGGAAAGCCTTTTGAATATTGGACATTATTAATTTAAGTTTCTTAATTGTAAGTGAATGTTTTCCCACGTGCCAGAAGGAAAATAAAATATAACGGGTTATAAAGAATTTTTAAAAAATGTGTTAATGACTGGGACCAAGTTAGAACATTTGATCTATGTTTTCTATCTTTAATATTTAATAATTTTGGACAATAAAGCTACTCCAGGTATCAGGGATGCGCTATGAATGGTAATCAATGGGATGTGTAAAATGGAGAGAGGAGGTGAATGAGGGTATGAGATAGAAACAGGGTCATTCAATTCTCCTAACATTCTAGTGAAAGTCAGCAAAGTGTAGTTAAGCATAGTAAACCGATAATTTTCTCCTGGAGACATTTGTGTCCTTGCCTATGTACCTTTTAAGAAAATTGCATTGATAGCCTGGCCACTACCCAAGATATCGGGAACATGCAGTGGAAGATAAGCAAAGATCTGCAGACGACTACAATCTTTTGATAAGATCGCCTGAAAGTCCGAGATGGCTTGCATCGGATGGCATCGAGATACCGGTGTAAGAGTGCAGACGTGATTTGTAGTATATGGAGCAATTAAAATGCGGAAATGCATGGTGAATTTGCACTGAAGAACGGGTCTCAGACATACTTGACAACAGCGAGACATGAAATGGTTAATGTGGCTCAGGAGAGTGAGACAATGTTTAAAGCATTGGCACATACTCATCGAGAAACCATCTAATTAATGAAACAATCAGGATAGAGTTAAACGCACTGGTACTTGTTAGAGGGATTGAAATTGAAGTTGAAATGGAGAGTTACATGGATTTTGGATTGGGACAATTGAAGGATCGGGTGGAATAAATTTAGCAAGAATTATCCACAAGATGGATACCAGTAAAAGTGAAATCTGGAGAAATTTTTAAGTCCACGACTTGTTGATTCGATGTTAAACTTCAGCTTTCTTTACAATGTCTATTTTCTTTGTCTACATCATTGTCACTCAAAATGTGTGTTCTTAATCAATGTGCTAGTGATTGTGAGACTGAATAATAACTTTAAATATCATTGTGTTTTGTAGGCAACAGAGCGTGGGAAAAGCCAGTACGAATCAGTATGAGGTGGTTTTAATAGTGCCTCCTGTACCATGCTTTATGGGTCTAATAGGGCCTGTCTGAAAACCTATGTTTAAGTGAAACCAACAGTAAATGAAATACTTAAGTATAAATTGCACAATATTTCAGCACACCCTTATGTTCGTATTAGTTCACATGCTCTGGTAGTTCTCCAACTTGTAATGATAGCGCATTTGATATGTATACCCCATGTAGAAAGACATTGATGCAAAAGCCAGAATCATACCAGATTTCAGAATGGATAAAGTTAGTGTCGTGAAGCATATGGATATCGGAGGTAGTGAATTGATCTTGGTATGCTGCTAATCCAGATTAAAAGGGCTAGCCAATATCATGATGAGGAGTCGGAAAGAATTCCTCCACCTCAAGTAAGCAATGTAGAGGAGATGCCATGTGGGGTAGTATCAGGAAAGAACTCAAGAAACAGAGGATACCCCAGGCGGGGCAGATATTCGAACATTGGAACAGTGAATTGAATTTGAGTAACGGGCCAGAGGTTGCTCCTCGCCCTCAAAGGAATGGACTATAAGAAGGGGGAAATCTTCATTTCAGAGTTTCCCTGCTAACAATTTACAGCAATGCTTGTTAGAAAGTAGATTAAGGTAGTAGAGGAATCAATGTTTAAAACATTTAATCCTCGAGGTGGAGATTGTAAGAAAGACTGGTATTAGAGATTCATATATATATTCAATTTGTAGTCATTGACCAACTAATCTTACCCATGATTCTCTGTGGACATTAGAAATGTTAGAAGCTCCTCAAAAACAAATTAACACGAGCTGCAAGCCAAGGTCACATTATTATAACAACAAAGTAGAAACTGGAATCAGCGTAATGCAAAACTAACAGTCAGAATACAGCAGCATAAATAAGAGGCTCCAAGGAGATGAAGGAATTTGTAAACAAGATAACATGGAAAGCAGGCATTGATGGAACATTACTGGAGACAGGAGTGGCCACATGCTAGCTCTGGTTTGAGTGACAATGGTATTTTGACCATTAGAACCAATGGTGATTTTGTTAAATGCCATATATGGACACTGGCCAGATGAATTTTGATAAGAAATTGGTTAAAACATCGATACTCAAAAAATACTTTTGCACAGAGATGGCTGGAATAGCAACGTACAGATCTAGGACAACATTGGCCTGTGCACGGAAGTTTCCAGGGACGTGACCTGCGAGCTTTCATCAACTATCTCTGTTTATTAAGTATACTATTGCTGTAAGCTTAATAAATCTAATCTATTGCACAAACCATACTAACTGCTGCCTATTAGGTATGTCTGGTTAAAGGATCCTTAAAAGTTCTTCAGCTTACTCCTGCTCCTATTTCTTATGTTCGTATGTTCTTATTCACCTCGGTTGTCTGACGACTGAAAATGGCACGAATTTCTCGGGAATATTGCTCGGCCATATCCATCGACATAGCTGGCTGACAAACTAAATCAAAAGTCAAGTTCGGAGTTGTCAGCAACTTTCTTCTGATTGCTTCATTTATCATCCAACAAACAAAGTGTCACGCAATGCTCGGTCCTTAAAGTTTCTGAAATTACTGTGGCTGGATAGCTTTTTTAAAGCTACAATGTACTCACTGATACTCTCACCATTCAACTGATTTTGTGTTCTAAATGATAATCTTGAGCAATTTCTAGGGACTCAGGACTGTAGTGCTATTCTAACTTGGTTAGAATCTGTATCAGTGGTGTGTCCTTTGGCTTGACAGGAACAAGCACATTTTTCAGGGTTTCATACACCTCGGGTCCTACTTCAGTCACAAAAATAACCCGTTTTCTTTCTAACACCATCCGGTTACGGTTTTCATCATCGGGGACTTTGGCGATACTATACGTGGTGAAAAACATTTCTAGCTGCTCCACATATGCAAAGAAAGTCTCTCGGTCACGATGGAACTTACCCAAGCGCCCTGTTATTCCCATAGGCGCAGCCGTCTGGATTCTTCAGTTCAGCCAAGTGTGCTTGAAATTTACCTTGGCTTTTTAGCTGTGCTGCAAAACAAAGAAGCTCTCAATGTCTCTTTGTTGGTTGGCTGGAACATCCACCAACAAAAATTTCAGCTAGGGAATCTGATTATACTATCTTCATCCCCAATGTGATATCTTCTTTATGACATCACAAGCACACACATACACAAGATGGCTCTGCAGGAACTTGTCACATGATCCTTTTATTATATACATGAGTAGTTGCATTACCACAGCAGTCCACTAGGTGGAGCAGTCGTCCACCAGAGGAAGATCTATATTACATACAGTTACTCCTAGTTGGGGCAGAGTTACTCCTTGTCATTTTAAGTTACTCTTTGCTATTTACAGTTACTCCTTTTTGGGAGTTTAGTTACTCCTTGCTGTGTACATACTCCTTCTTGGGTACAGTTACTCCTTGTTGGGATACAGTTACTCCTTGTTTGGGCACGGTTACGCCTTAATAAAAACTGAAAATGCTGGAAACCTCAGCGGGTCAGGCAGCAGCTGTGAAGAGAAACAGAGTTAACATTTCAGGTCGATGACCCTTCGTCAGAACTGGCAAAAGTTTGAAATGAACCGATTCTTAAAGACGTGCAAGGAGCACTGTAAGGGGGAGGGGGGGAAAGAACAATAGGAAAGGTCTGTGATAGGGTGGAAGGCAGGAGAGATTTGAGAGACAAAAGGGATGATGGGCCAAATTGAGATGGTAATGGCACAAGTTAGGAAACAAATGATGAGTCTAGATAGGGTGTGAATGGTAGAATAACTACCAGCTGCTATGGGAAACAGAGAACAAAAGAAAAAATAAAACTGAAAAGGGAAGAGAGGGAACAAAACATGAGCAGAGATTATGGTCTGAAATTGTTTATCTCGATGTTGAGTCCAGAAGGCTGTAAAGTGCCTAAACAAAAGATGAGGTGCTGTTCCTTGAGCTTGCGTTGAGCTTCATTGGAACAGTGTAAGAAGCCGAGGACGGAGAGGTCTGAGTGGGAGTGGAGCAGAGAATTAAAATGACAGAGGCCACCGGAAGCTTGGGGTCACACTTATGGACTGAACAGAGGTGCTCCGCAAAGCGGTCACCCAATCTGCGTTTGGTCTCCCCATTGTAGAGGAGACCACATTGTGAGTATATTAAATTGAAAGAAGTAAAAGTAAATCGCTGTTCCACATGGAAGGAGTGTTTGGGGCCCTGGACAGTGGGAAGGGAGGAGATAAAAGGGCAGGTGCTGCATCTCCTGCACTTGAACGGGAAGGTGCTGTGGGAAGGGGGTGACTGCGGAATGGACCAGGGTGTTGCGGAGGGAGCGGTCCCTTCGGAATGCTGAGAGGGGAGGGGAGGGGAAGATATGATTGGTGGTGGGATCATGCTGGAGGTGGCGGAAATGGCAGGGGATGATCCGTTGAACGGGGAGGCTGGTGGGGTGAAAGGTGAGGACAAGGGGAACCCGATCGTGGTTCTAAAAGGGAGGGGAAGGGGTGAGAGCAGAAGTGCATGAAATAGAACGGACACAGTCGAGGGCCACGTTAACCTCGGCTGGGGAAAAAGGAAGTCATATCAGAGGCACTAATGTGGAAGGTGGCATCTTCAGAAAAGATGCGACGGAGACAGTGAAACTGGGAGAATGGAATGGAGTCCTTACAGGATGCGGGGTGGAAGGAAGTGTAGTCCAGGTAGCTGTGGGAGTCAATGGGCTTATACACTAACTCTTTGTTGCAGTTCAGTTAATACTTGATGGGGTACAGGTACTCGTTGCTGTGTAATGTTAATCCTTTTTGTGTATGATTACTCCTTGTTGGGGTACAGTCATTCCTTGCTGTGTGCCGTTACTCCTTGAGCTAAGAAACAGCAAGGGGCAGAAAAAACATTTGTAGACCCCAAAAAGCAGTGGTAATGTAGGGCACAGTATAAATCAGGAGGTGCATGTAACAAAGGTAATACAATAATCATGGGGGACTTTAATCTACATTTAGACTGGGCAAACCAAATTTGCAGTGAGAGTGTGGAAGACAAATTCATGGATGTATATAAGATAGTTTTCGAGATCAATATGTTGAGGAACCAACTGGGGAACAGGCTATTTTAGATCTAGTCTTGTGCAAGAGAAAGGGTTAATTAATAACTTTGTAGTAAAGGGGCCTTTAGGGAAGAGTAACCATAATATGATAGAGTTTTATATTAAGCTTGAAAGTGATTTAGTTCAATCCGAAACCAGGGTCTTAATTCTAAACAAGGCAAACTACGTAGATATGAGGGGCGAGTTGGCTAAGGTAGATTGGGAAATTACATTAAAAGGTTTGAAGGTAGACAATCAATGGATAGCATTTAAAGAATTAATACATAATTTACAACAAACATACACTCGTTTAAGGCACAAAAACCCCACAGGAAAAGTGGCTCCAACCGTGGCTAACAAGAGAAGTGAATGATAGTATTTGTTGAGTATCGAATAACTCCACGAGGCTAAGTACGGTGAGGTAGTTCAGACATGACCTTACTCCAGTTTAGTTATTCTCAAAGTGGGGATTCAACATGGCTGCCAACATTATGTACACGGCTTGCACATGTCTGCCAGTGACCATGAGGACTCCGACAGTCGGGCCCTCCGGTGGCAGGTAAAACCCAGTAAATATACATAACAGTATTAGTTCAAAGGAAGAGGCTTATAATGTTGCCAAAAGAGCAGTAAGCCTGAGGACTGGGAGGATTTTAGAATTCAGCAAAGGAGGACCAAGACATTAATAAAGAATGGGAAAATGGAATATGAGAGTAAATTAGCGAGAGACATAAAAACAGACTGTATGAGCTTCTATAGGTGTGTAAAAAGGAACAGATTAGCAAAAGTAAATATGGGTCCCTTACAAGCTGAGACAGGGGAAATTATAATTGGGAATAAGGAAATGGCAGACAAATTAAACAAATACATGAGGTTAGAAATTTGGAATCGCCCATTTTGAGGCATTAATCCCGTCGGGGCCGTAACTGTAGCGCCCTCTAAAAGTTTGCGGCGCATACCGCAAGAGTTTTAGTATCCCAAGAGGAAAAGGGTGCACTAAATCAGTCGTTGCATAATTTTCTTAGGGCGGTGGAACCAAAAATCTCAGCGATAAATTTCCAGAACGAATGCGCATGCTGCGAAGGTCGCGATACATCCTGTGGACAGCCGATTCTACAAGGCGCGGTAAGATAAGTACGTGCATGCGCAGTTCCAACTGCTCACTCTGCTCAGAGTGGGAAAATGGAGGAGGCAGCAGGTCGCCAGCATGCACACCGTAGTATCTCGCCTACGACCGTCGAGGTATTAGTGGAGAGGCGGTGGAGAGACGGTGGAGAGGCACTGGAATATGCTGCAACCTTCCAGTGGAAGGAGGCCTGCTCCAAGAGTCTTTAGAAGGCTATGGAGGGAAGTGGCCCAGCACGTCTCCGCCAGGAACATGGTGGCCAGAACTATGACACAATGTCGCAAGAAGTTCAATGACCTCACTGGGGTCATGAGGTCAGTACCCTTTCTATTAACGTTGCAATGCCATAATGTGAACCTCACTGTCTCACACTATTGTATTCCTAACACAGATGAGTTATTGTGTTCCTAACACAGATGAGAATACACTCAGGGAGGTTAAAGTAACAGTGACCTCAGTCTTTATTAAGATACTCCAGAGTGAGGAACAGGCCTTCAGGGTCAGCTTATAGACAGTGCTGGGATCCCTTGGGACCTCAGGGGATGCACTCCCGGTGGCGGAACATGGGAGTGCATGCTTTACAGATGCACAACATCACTCCCCCCCCCAAAGTCAAAGTGAAAACTATTTACAAGATGAGGCGGTCGGGAGCCTTTCTTTCCCTGGTTGACCGCCTCGGTACAAATTTCTGTTCTGGTGTCTTGGCTGTGCCTTCGCTGGGCTGACATGTTGTTGGCCCTGCAGGGCTGCTAGGTGAGCCTGGCCTTGCTGGATTGTTGGGCATGATGGGTTCAATTTCCTGATCTGGAGTGGTGTCGTTGATCATTTGGGTGTCTGTTGTGGGCTCGAAAACGGTGGTGTCTGCTGTGGGTTGTTCTGGGCAGTCTGTGAACCGCAGCCTCGTTTGGTCCAGGTGCTTTCTGCAAATTTGTCCATTGTCTAGTTTGACTACAAACTCCCTACTTCCTTCTTTATCTATCACCGTGCCCGCGATCCACTTGGAACCATGTCCATAGTTTGGCACATACACAGGGTCATTCAGATCAATTTCCCATGACACAGTGGCGCGACCATCTTTTACATTTTGTTGCTGCCGCCTGCTCTCTACCTGATTGTGCAGGTTGGGGTGAACCAGCGAGAGTCTGGTTTTAAGTGTCCTTTTCATGAGTAGCTCAGCCGGGGCACCCCTGTGAGCGAGTGGGGTCTCGTGCGGTAGCTGAGCAGTACTCGGGACAGGCGGGTTTGGAGTGAGCCTTCTGTGACTCGTTTAAGGCTCTGTTTGATTGTTTGTACTGCCCGCTCTGCCTGCCCATTGAAGGTTGGTTTAAACGGGGCCGAGGTGACATGTTTAATCGCATTGCGGGTCATGAATTCTTTAAATTCGTCACTGGTGAAACATGGTCCGTTGTCACTGACCAGTATGTCAGGCAGGCCGTGGGTAGCAAACATGGCCCTCAGGCTTTCAATGGTGGCGGTGGCGGTGCTTCCTGACATTATTTCACATTCAATCCATTTTGAAAAAGCATCCACCACCACCGGAAACATTGTACCGAGAAACGGGCCCACATAGTTGACATGGATCCTTGACCATGGTCTGGAGGGCCAGGACCACAAACTTAGTGGTGCCTCTCTGGGCATGTTGCTCAACTGAGCACACATGCTGCATTGCCGTACACAGAACTCTAAATCAGAGTCGATGCCAGGCCACCACACGTGGGATCTGGCTATCGCTTTCATCATTACTATACCTGGGTATGTGCTGTGGAGATCTGAGATGAACATCTCCCTGCCCTTTTTGGGTAACACTATGCGGTTACCCCACAACAGGCAGTCTGCCTGAATGGACAGCTCGCTGCTGGAACGGCTTGATTAGCTCTTGCATTTCAACGGGGATGTTGGCCCAGCTCCCATGCAGCAAACAGTTTTTTACGAGGGACAGCAGAGGATCTTGGCTAGTCCAAGTCCTAATCTGGCAGGCCGTGACAGGTGATTTTTCATTTTCAAACACTTCAATCACCATCAACAAGTCTGTGGGCTGCGCCACCATCAACAAGTTTGCAGGCTGCGCCATTTCCACCCCCTTGGTGGGCAATGGTAGCCGACTGAGAGCATCCGCACAGTTCTCGGTGCCTGGCCTGTGGCGGATGGTATAGTTATACGCTGATAGCGCAAGTGCCCACCTTTGTATGCGGGCTGAGGCATTAGTATTTATCCCATTTTTTTCAGCGAACAGGAATATGAGGGGCTTGTGATCGGTTTCCAGCTCAAATTTGAGGCCAAACAGGTACTGATGCATTTTCTTTACCCCGAACAGATACGCTAATACCACTTTTTCAATCATGCTGTAGGCCCTCTCGGCCTTCGACATGCTCCTGGAGGCATAGGCTGCAACTTCCCCGCAACGTTAGCTTGTTGTAATACACACCCGACTCCATACGACGATGCATCACATGCTAGCACGAGTCTTTTATATGGGTTATACAATGCAAGCAGCTTGTTGGAGCATAAAATGTTTCTGGCTTTCTCAAAAGCAATTACGTGGTTTTTTTCCCCATACCCAGCTCTCACCTTTACGCAATAACACATGTAGGGGCTCTAAGAGGGTGCTTAACCCCGGTAGGAAGTTACCAAAATAGTTGAGGAGTCCCAGGAATGACCGCAGCTCCGTGATGTTCTGTGGCCTTGGTGCGTTCCTGATAGCCTCTGTCTTGTTGTCTGTGGGTCGAATGCCATCCGCCACGATCTTTCTCCCCAAAAGCTCCAATTATGTTGCCATGAAGATGCATTTCGACCTCTTCAGCCGTAGCCCTACGCGATCCAGTCGCTGGAGGACCTCCTCCAGGTTTTGTAGGTGCTCGACGGTGTCCCAACCCATGACCAATATGTTGTCCTGAAAAACCACTGTGCATGGTACCGACTTGAGTAGGCTCTCCATGTTTCTCTGGAAGATCGCTGCAGCCGACCGAATTCCAAACGTGCAACTGTTGTAGATGAACAGTCCCTTGTGCGTGTTGATGCAGGTGAGGCCCTTCGAAGATTCCTCCAGCTCCTGCGTCATGTAGGCCGAAGTCAGGTCGAGCTTGGTGAACGTCTTGCCTCCTGCCAGCGTCGCAAATAGGTCGTCTGCCTTAGGTAGCGGGTATTGGTCCTGTAGCGAGAAACGATTAATAGTTACTTTATAATTGCTGCAAATCCTGACCGTGCCATCACTTTTGAGTACTGGGACAATCGGGCTGGCCCACTCACTAAATTCCACTTGGGAGATGAAGCCCTCGCGTTGCAGCCTGTCCAGCTCAATTTCCACTCTCTCCCTCATCATGTGAGGTACCACTCACGCCTTGTGGTGAATGGGTCGTGCCTCTGGGACCAAGCGGATCCGCACCTTCACCCCGGAAAAGTTTCCAATGCCTGGCTCAAAAGGGGAAGGAAATTTGTTCAGAACCTGGGTTCTTGCTGTTGGGGAGGAGTTAAACTAATATGGCAGGGGGATGGGAACCAATGAAGGGAGACAGAGGGAAACAAGAAGGAGACAAAAGCAAAAGACAGAAAGGAGATGAGTAAAAGTGGAGGGCAGTGAAGGAGATGAGTAAAAGTGGAGGGCAGAGAAACCCAAGGCAAAAAACAAAAAGGGCCACTGAATATAAAGGGGCTGCAGGAGGGGTCAAACTAAAAATCATGGTTTAAAAACTAGGATTAAAACACTCTACCTAAATGCACGCAGCATTAGAAATAAAGTAAATGAGTTGACGGCACAAATCATTACAAATGGGTATGATTTGGTGGCCATTACAGAAACATGGTTGCAGGATGGCCAAGACTGGGAATTAAACATACAGGGGTATCTGACGATTCGGAAAGATAGACAAGAAGGGAAAGGAGGTGGGGTAGCTCTGTTAATAAAGGATGATATCAGGGCAGTTATGAGAGACGATATTGGCTCTAATGAACAAAATGTTGAATCATTGTGGATGGAGATTAGAGATAGTAAGGGGAAAAAGTCACTGGTGGGCATAGTTTATAGGCTCCCAAATAATAACTTCATGGTGGGGCGGGCAATAATCAAGGGAATAATGGAGGCATGTGAAAAAGGAATGGCAGTAGTCATGGGGGATTTTAACCTACATATCGATTGGTCAATTCAAATCGCACTGGGTAGCCTTGAGGAGAAATTCATAGAATGCATACGGGATTGATTCTTAGAACAGTATGTAACAGAACGTACAAGGGAGCAAGCCATCTTAGATCTGGTCCTGTGTAATGAGACAGGAAAAATAAACGATCTCCAAGTAAAAGATCCTCTCGGAATGAGTGATCACAATATGGTTGAATTTGTATTACAGATTGAGGGTGAGGAAGTTGTGTCAGAAACGAACGTACTATGCTTAAACAAAGGGGACTACAATGGGATGAGGGCAGAGTTGGCTAAAGTAGACTGGAAACACAGACTAAACGTTGGCACAATTGAAGAACAGTGGAGGACTTTTAAGGAGCTCTTTCATAGTGCGCAACAAAAATATATTCCAGTGAAAAAGAAGGGAGGTAAGAGAAGGGATAACCAGCCGTGGATAACCAAGGAAATAAAGGAGAGTATCAAATCAAAGACCAATGCGTATAAGGTGGCCAAGGTTAGTGGGAAACTAGAGGATTGGGAAAATTTTAAACAACTGCAAAGAATGACTAAAAAAGCAATAAAGAAAGGAAAGATAGATTTCGAAGGTAAACTTGCGCAAAACATAAAAACAGATAGTGAAAGCTTTTACAGATATATAAAATGGAAAAGAGTGACTAAAGTAAATGTTGGTCCCTTAGAAGATGAGAAGGGGGATTTAATAATGGGAAATGTGGAAATGGCTGAGACCTTAAACAATTATTTTGCTTCGGTCTTCACAGTGGAAGACACAAAAACCATGCCAAAAATTGCTGGTCACTGGAATGTGGGAAGGGAGGACCTTGAGACAATCACTATCACTAGGGGGGTAGTGCTGGACAGGCTAATGGGACTCAAGGTAGACAAGTCCCCTGGTCCTGATGAAATACATCCCAGGGTATTAAAAGAGATGGCGGAAGTTATAGCAGATGCATTCGTTATAATCTACCAAAATTCTCTGGACTCTGGGGAGGTACCAGCGGATTGGAAAGCAGCTAATGTAATGCCTCTGTTTAAAAAAGGGGGCAGACAAAAGGCAGGTAACTATAGGCCAGTTAGTTTAACATCTGTAGTGGGGAAAATGCTTGAAACTATCATTAAGGAAGAAATAGCGGGACATCTAGATAGGAATAGTGCAATCAAGCAGACGCAGCATGGATTCATGAAGGGGAAATCATGTTTAACTAATTTACTAGAATTCTTTGAGGATATAACGAGCATGGTGGATAGAGGTGTACCGATGGATGTGGTGTAATTAGGTTTCCAAAAGGCAACCGATAAGGTGCCACACAAAAGTTAACTACAGAGATAGAGGTACGCGGAGTCAGAGGAAATATATTAGCATGAATAGAGAATTGGCTGGCGAACAGAAAGCAGAGAGTCGGGATAAATGGGTCCTTTTTGAGTTGGAAATCGGTGGTTAGTGGTGTGCCTCAGGGATCGGTGCTGGGACCACAACTGTTTACAATATACATAGGTGACCTGGAAGAGGGGACAGAGTGTAGTGTAACAACATTTGCAGATGACACTAAGATTAGTGGGAAAGCAGGTTGTGTAGAGGACACAGAGAGGCTGCAAAGAGATTTGGATAGGTTAAGCGAATGGGCGAAGGTTTGGCAGATGGAATACAATGTCAGAAAGTGTGAGGTCATCCACCTTGGGAAAAAAAACAGTAAAAGAGAATATTATTTGAATGGGGAGAAATTACAACATGCTGAGATGCAGAGGGACCTGGGGGTCCTTGTGCATGAATCCCAAAAGGTTAGTTTGCATGTGCAGCAGGTAATCAGGAAGGCGAATGGAATATTGGCCTTCATTGCGAGAGGGATGGAGTACAAAAGCAGGGAGGTCCTGCTGCAACTGTATAGGGTATTGGTAAGGCCACACCTGGAGTACTGCGTGCAGTTTTGGTCACCTTACTTAAGGTATGATATACTGGCTTTGGAGGGGGTACAGAGATGATTCACTCGGCTGATTCCGGAGATGAGGGGGTTACCTTATGATGATAGATTGAGTAGACTGGGTCTTTACTCGTTGGAGTTCAGAAGGATGAGGGGTTATCTTATAGAAACATTTAAAATCATGAAATGGATAGACAAGATAGAGGCGGAGAGGTTGTTTCCACCGGTCGGGGAGACTAGAATTAGGGGGCACAGCCGCAAAATACGGGGGAGCCAATTTAAAACCGAGTTGAGAAGGAATTTCTTCTCCCAGAGGGTTGTGAATCTGTGGAATTCTCTGCCCAAGGAAGCAGTTGAGGCTAGCTCATTGAATGTATTCAAGTCACAGATAGATAGATTTTTAACCAATAAGAGAATTACGGGTTACGGGGAGAGGGCGGGTAAGTGGAGCTGAGTCCACGGCCAGATCAGCCATGATCTTATTGAATGGCGGAGCAGGCTCGAGGGGCTAGATGGCCTACTCCTGTTCCTAATTCTTATGTTCTTATGGGTACATGAGGCCTCATCGACATGTGATAGCACTCAGATGTCATCCCAGTTCCAGCGGATTTTGCCCAGCCAGCTCCTTCCAAGCAGTGTGGGGCCATCGCCGGGACAATCCAGAGTGTCAGTTCATGCACCATGCCCTCGTAGGTGACTTTGACCATGGCGCTACCCAGGACAGTGATAAGCTCTTTGGTGTACGTTCTCAGTTTCGTGTGGCTAGGGCTCAGGGCTGGTTTGAGTGCCTTGTTGCACCACAGTCTTGCAAACATCTTATTACTCATGATGGATTGGCTAGTGTCAGTGTCCAGTTCCATGGCTACGGGTAAGCTATTCAATTTTACATTTCGCATTATAGGTGGACATTTCGGCGAAAATGTGTGCACTCCGTGTACTTCAGCATCTGCCTCCTCTCTCTGAGGCTCGAAATTGCTTTGATCCACCATGGACCGATCTTCCTCTGCCACTTGGTGGTTAGCAGGTTTTGCAGAGCTTGCAGAGTTTGCAGCTTGCAGCTCTTGCAAACGTACTCTTTGAAGTGGCATGAATAGGCTGAATGGAAGCCTCGACTACGCCAACAAAGTGTGAATTGTCTTGCATTCATCCTTTGTTGCGGACTCTGAGTCATCTGGGTCAACTGAGGCTGCTGGCAGTTGCAGACTCGTGGTTTCTGCCCTGTACATTTCTGCTCGCAAACACAGTTCCAGTTAATTTATGAACATTGCTAGCACTTGTGTGCTGAGAAATTTGTTTGGTGTTATCACTGGTGGACATAAACTCCTGTGCTATCGCAATGGCCTTACTGAGGGTCGGTGTCTCCAAAAGTTTTCGTAGGATGGTCTTGTGGCCAATGCCCAGTACAAAAAAGTCTCTGAGCATTTGCTCCAGGTAGCCATCAAACTCACATTGTCCTGTCAGTCGCCTTAGCTCGGCGAAGTAGTTCGCCACTTCCTGACCTTCAGATTGCTGGCACGTGTAGAACCGATACCTCGCCATCAGCATGTTCTTCCTCGGGTTAAGATGCTCCCGAATCAGTGTACACAGCTCCTCATACGACTTATCTGTGGGTTTCACCGGAGCCAGAAGATTCTTCATGAGGCTGTAGGTCAGTGCCCCACAGACCGTGAGGAGGACCGCTCTCCTTTTTGCAGCGCTTCCTTCTCTGTCCAGCTTGTTGGCTACAAAGTACTGGTCTAGCCGTTCGACATAGGCTTCCCACTCCTCACCCTCCGAGAACTTCTCCAGGATGCCCACAGTTTGCTGCATCTTTGCGTTGGATTTGTATACTCGTCGCCAGTTATTGTGTTCCTAACACAGATGAGACTGCACACAGGGAGGTTAAAGTAACAGTGACCTCAGTCTTTATTAAGACACTCCAGAGTGAGTAACAGGCCTTACGGGCCGGCTTACATACAGTGCTCCCAAGGAATGCTGGGATCCCTTGGGACTTCAGGGGATGCACTCCCTGGTGGCAGAACATGGGAGTGCATGCTTTACAGATACACAACACACACAATGTCAAATCTTTGCAGTACCTGCTCTTTCACTATGTGTACCAGGCCATGGTCATCATTGGTGAAGACACCATAAAAGTTCAGGCTCAGTTCAGCAGCCATGCCCTGGTCATCCGAGCATCGCTCACCTTCTTGTTCCCTACTCAGCCTGATCCCTCCTCGCACTACCGTTTCAGTCTTGTTATGTGATCGCAATACTTCAGCCTCATCCTTCAACTTCGATGGTTGTCACCTAATCCCACCATTCACACAGTCATTCTGCGCAGTCACACTGATTCAAATGGAGATCTGCACACTTCTATACAATAGCAACTATTCAGCTATGGAAGGCACATGTGCCACACGATGAGCTGCACATTCACACCTTCTTGTGTTTGTTATCTTATGTTTGCAGTCGAAACTGGCACACAACAGGTGCGAGCAGATGCACACCGGAGGAGGGGAGCCTGACAGCCAGGACCTCACAGGTGGAGGAGCGAGTGTCCGCCCTCATGGGCACAAGATTTGGTACGGTAGCTGTCGGCAAAGCCGAGCCCCCGGGAACAGTGACGGTATGTTAATGCTCTTTGTGTTTTATGTGAGATCCTTTACCTTTGATACCACATACCTTACCCACTTTGTGCAATAAATGTCCAATGCCATCTCCTTCTTCTCTTCCTGCTCCCTCCCCTGCTGCTAACCACAGTTCTGTTCCTTTGTGCTTACAGAAGCGCAGCAGCCTGCCCGTGACGGGGGAGACGAGGAGGAAGGGGATGAAAGTGTTCCGACAGAGCGGGACCCTGCGTCAGCTGCACTGAATGGGGACACCACCTCAGTGGAAGACAAGACATTCCTGGGGTTTGAAGACCCTAAGGCTCTCGGCCCCAGTGGCCTGCAGCAATGCCCAATGCGAGGGGAAGCTCGGGGAACAGCTCCCCGGAGGGTGAGTCGGCCCATGAGTCCTACTGAGAGACACTCAGATGTGGACCTGCATTTGGAGGCTATGTGCACTTGCTCTGAGGTTGGGCGACGCCACCTCAAGCATTGCCCGTGCTTCTCACCAGCCCATTGAGCCCATCCATGACTGGTTACAGAGGGAGATGGGTTCATCGAGCAACAGTGGAGTCCCAGGGGTGATGGGGCATGCCATGTTTGATGTGGCCAAAGCCACAGAAGGCCTTTGTGATGTATTGCCGTCACTGGTTGCTGGCATCAACTCTTAGACTGCTGCATTTCAGACTCAGTGTGCTGTGAGCCTGTCTCAGATTGATGCCATGCAAACACTGACTGCTGCCATCCTCTCTGTGTTTCCCACAGTCCAAAGGGGAAGTGATGGTGCCGAAGCAGGCCAGCAATCTGTGCTCCCACTGATCGGTCCGGATGCTGAGGCTCTGCCCGAGGGAGTGGCAGTAGGCCACCAGAAATAGAAGGTACTTTCTTGCTGAAGATGACAGCATTCCGGTTCCCACCACTGCCACTCTGCCTTTGCACCTGCCGCGCTCTACACCCCAGCCATCCGAGATTGCTGCCACCAATGCTGAGGCGGTGCAGTCCGTAGCTGGGCCTTCCAGGCCCAGAGCTGGTCCAGGGCATCCTGCTAGGCCATCTGTAGTGTCTGTCTTACAGACACAGTAACCTTCAAGCAGCCTTGGTGCAGGCACTGCGGCCCCATTAAGGAGGTGCAGTAGGCGTGGGAGGAGTTAAGGAAGGGGGTGGGAAATCGGAGATCTAGTTGCAATAAAGACTTTGGCCACCATGGACAGATGTCCTCATCCTGTAAATACCATTGTAAATATCTTGTTGCTGTTGTTTGACGCCTGCTATTGGTGTATGGGTCTGGGCCTGATATGGCACATGGTAGCTGGTGGGCAATTACAAATGGCAGGGGTGTTTGCATAGATATTGCTGAAGTTGATTGTGAGTTATGCTGTTTCAAGGGGCATTTGTTACATTTTTATTCGTTGCTGGTGAGGGGTTTTTGGTGTGCTGTTTGAGACAAGATTTTGCTGGAATTATTAAAATGTTCATTTGACTGTTTGCATTCCCGCTGTGTCTTAATGTGTAATTTCACCGAGATGTGCCATTATTGTAGCTCGCAGCACGGTCAATATCAGCTGCATCCGTCATCTTTCTCCATTCAGGAGAAGCAATGCATTATGAGCCGCTGATGTGTGGCCCTTGCAGCGGCAGCATTGCCGCCGGTGTCTCCTCCGTGGATGCAGCTCCTCCTCCTCGTGTGGCTGGCTATTCGGGAGCTCGGCAGCCTCCTATTGCTCTTCCTCCTCCTCCTGAAGTGGGGCTGCGATCCCCACTGGCAATTCCTGGGCCTTCATTAAGGCCAAGTTGTGCAGCATGCAGCACCACAATGAATAGCGACACCTGTTGAGGGCAGTATTGAAGACTGCCTCCAGAGCAGTCCAGATATCGGAAACTCTGCTTCAGCACCCCTATTGTCTGCTCGACTCTGTTGCAGGTGGCAGCATGGCTGTCACTGTAGCGATGCTCCGCTTGGTTGGTGGAGTTGCGGAGGGGAGTCATTAGCTAGGTGGCCAGGCCACATCCTTTGTCCCCGAGCAGCCAGCCGCGCCCTTCCCCTGGTGACTCAAACATTTGTGACACATTGCTCTCATGCAGGATGAAACCATCATGTGCGCTGCCAGGGTAGCGGGAATTCACTGCGAGGATGCGCTGTATGTGGTCACACACCAGCTGCATATTCAGGAAGTACTATCTCTTTCAGTTTCAGAAGACTTCAGCATTCTGGAATGGTGCTCGCAAAGCCACGTGTGTGCTCCTTGCACCCTCAGGAAGCCTGCTATCCTGGTAAATCCACATGTCTACTTATTCTGTTTATGCCTGCTCATTGGAAACATTATGAATTCCATTCTCCATCTGTACAGAGCCCGTGTCATGTCGCGGATGCAGCGATGTGCAGCAAATTGTGTGATGCTGCATATATACCGCGAGGCAGCCTGGAAGGAGCCAGAGGCATAGAAAGTCAGCGCCACCGTGACCTTCAGTGCGATGGGCAGCGCAGTCCTGGTGCCAATGTCAGGCTGCAGGTCTGGCTGCAGGAGATGTCATATCTCTGTGAGGACCACCTTTCAGAAGTGCAGCCTTCTGCCGCATTGCTTCTCCGACATGTCGAGGTATGAGCGTTGCTCCTGATAAACCTTTCTGTCCCAATGTCTATGGGGGTCTCCTCAGTTGTGAGCTGACCTGGCCAACAGCCCTTCTATCTTGATGCCGCATAACTCGTGCATGTATAAGGCGACGCTGGCATGCTAGGCATGCATCCATTTATCTGCGGGACAATCTGTGCGGCTGGGCAGTAAGTCATTCGAGACATATTAATGCCCCTCCGGGCCGCTAAATGAGGTGCTACTCAAACAAATTTCTCGCCCATGGTGTCTATCTGCACAGTAGAAGCTGCAAAAAATCCTCCCGGAAATAGTGAAGAACCTAAGGTCCAGCGAGAATGAGGAACTGAAAGAAATTAGGATTAGTAAAAAAATAGTACTGGAAAAATTAATGGGACTGAAAGCCAATAAATCCCCTGGACCTGATGGCCTATATCCTAGGGTTTTGAAAGAGGTGGCTATAGATATAATGGATGTATTGGTTGTCATCTTCCAAAATTCCATAGATTTTAGAACGGTTCCTGTGGATTGGAAGGTAGCAAATGTAACCCCACTGTTTAAGAAAGGAGGGAGAGAGAAAACAGGGAACTACAGATGTGATTGCACTAGAGAGAGTACAGAGGAGATTAATGGGGATGTTGCCTGGACTGGAGAATTTTAGCTATGAGGACAGATTGGATAGGCTGGGTTTGTTTTCTTTGGAACAGAGGAGGCTGAGGGGAGTCCTTATTAGGTGTATAAAATTATGAGGGGCCTCGATAGAGTGGATACGAAGGACCTATTTCCCTTGGAAGATGGGTCAACAACCAGGGGCATAGATTTAAAATAATTAATAGGAGGTATACAGAGGATTTGAGGGGAACATTTTTCACCCAGAGGTTGATGGGGGTCTGGAATTCACTGCCTGAAAGGGTGGTAGAGGCTGAAACCCTCACCACATTTAAAAAATACTTGGATGTGCACTTGAAATGCCATAACCTACAAGGCTACAGACCAAGAGATAGAAAGTGGGATTAGGCTGGACAGCTCTTTGTCGGTCGACATGGACACATTGGGCTGAAATGGCCTCTTTCCGTGCTATAAATTTCTATGATTTCTATGATTCTATACAGACCAGTTAGCTTGACATCAGTAATAGGGAAAATGCTAGAGTCTTTATTAAGGATGTGGTAACAGGGCATTTAGAAAAGAATAATAGGATTGGGCAGAATCAACACGGATTTATAGAAACATAGAAACATAGAAAATAGGTGCAGGAGCAGGCCATTCAGCCCTTCTAGCATGCACCGCCATTCAATGAGTTCATGGCTGAACATGAAACTTCAGTACCCCCTTCCTGCTTTCACGCCATACCCCTTGATCCCCCGAGTAGTAAGGACTTCATCTAACTCCCTTTTGAATATATTTAGTGAATTGGCCTCAACTACTTTCTGTGGTAGAGAATTCCACAGGTTCACCACTCTCTGGGTGAAGAAGTTTCTCCTTATCTCGGTCCTAAATGGCTTACCCCTTATCCTTCGACTGTGACCCCTGGTTCTGGACTTCCCCAACATTGGGAACATTCTTCCTGCATCCAACCTGTCCAAACCCGTCAGAATTTTAAATGTTTCTATGAGGTCCCCTCTCACTCTTCTGAACTCCAGTGAATACAAGCCCAGTTGATCCAGTCTTTCTTGATAGGTCAGTCCCACCATCCCGGGAATCAGTCTGGTGAATCTTCGCTGCACTCCCTCAATAGCAAGAATGTCCTTCCTCAAGTTAGGAGACCAAAACTGTACACAATACTCCAGGTGTGGCCTCACCAAGGCCCTGTACAACTGTAGCAACACCTCCCTGCCCCTGTACTCAAATCCCCTCGCTATGAAGGCCAACATGCCATTTGCTTTCTTAACCGCCTGCTATACCTGCATGCCAACCTTCAATGACTGATGTACCATGACACCCAGGTCTCGTTGCACCTCCCCTTTTCCTAATCTGTCACCATTCAGATAATAGTCTGTCTCTCTGTTTTTACCACCAAAGTGGATAACCTCACATTTATCCACATTATACTTCATCTGCCACGCATTTGCCCACTCACCTAACCTATCCAAGTCACTCTGCAGCCTCATAGCATCCTCCTCGCAGCTCACACTGCCACCCAACTTAGTGTCATCTGCAAATTTGGAGATACTACATTTAATCCCCTCGTCTAAATCATTAATGTACAATGTAAACAGCTGGGGCTCCAGCACAGAACTCTGCGGTACCCCACTAGTCACTGCCTGCCATTCCGAAAAGTACCCATTTACTCCTACTCTTTGCTTCCTGTCTGACAACCAGTTCTCAATCCACGTCAGCACACTACCCCCAATCCCATGTGCTTTAACTTTGCACATTAATCTCCTGTGTGGGACCTTGTCGAAAGCCTTCTGAAAGTCCAAATATACCACATCAACTGGTACTCCTTTGTCCACTTTATTGGAAACATCCTCAAAAAATTCCAGAAGATTTGTCAAGCATGATCTCCCTTTCACAAATCCATGCTGACTTGGACCTATCATGTCACCATTTTCCAAATGCGCTGCTATGACATCCTTAATAATTGATTCCATCATTTTACCCACTACTGAGGTCTATAATTCCCTGCTTTCTCTCTCACTCGTTTTTTAAAAAGTGGGGTTACATTGGCTACCCTCCACTCCATAGGAACTGATCCAGAGTCAATGGAATGTTGGAAAATGACTGTCAATGCATCCGCTATTTCCAAGGCCACCTCCTTAAGTACTCTGGGATGCAGTCCATCAGGCCCTGGGGATTTATCGGCCTTCAATCCCATCAATTTCCCCAACACAATTTCCCGACTAATAAAGATTTCCCTCAGTTCCTCCTCCTTACTAGACCCTCTGACCCCTTTTATATCCGGAAGGTTGTTTGTGTCCTCCTTAGTGAATACTGAACCAAAGTACTTGTTCAATTGGTCTGCCATTTCTTTGTTCCCCGTTATGACTTCCCCTGATTCTGACTGCAGGGGACCTACGTTTGTCTTTACTAACCTTTTTCTCTTTACATACCTATAGAAACTTTTGCAATCCGCCTTAATGTTCCCTGCAAGCTTCTTCTCGTACTCCATTTTCCCTGCCCTAATCAAACCCTTTGTCCTCCTCTGCTGAGTTCTAAATTTCTCCCAGTCCCCAGGTTCGCTGCTATTTCTGGCCAATTTGTATGCCATTTCCTTGGCTTTAATACTATCCCTGATTTCCCTAGATAGCCACGGTTGAGCCACCTTCCCTTTTTTATTTTTACGCCAGACAGGAATGTACAATTGTTGTAATTCATCCATGCGGTCTCTAAATGTCTGCCATTGCCCATCCACAGTCAACCCCTTAAGTATCATTAGCCAATCTATCTTAGCCAATTCATGCCTCATACCTTCAAAGTTACCCTTCTTTAAGTTCTGGACCATGGTCTCTGAATTAACTGTTTCATTCTCCATCCTAATGCAGAATTCCACCATATTATGGTCACTCTTCCCCAAGGGGCCTCGCACAACGAGATTGCTAATTAATCCTCTCTCATTGCACAACACCCAGTCTAAGATGGCCTCCCCCCTAGTTGGTTCCTCGACATATTGGTCTAGAAAACCATCCCTTATGCACTCCAGGAAATCCTCCTCCACCGTATTGCTTCCAGTTTGGCTAGCCCAATCTATGTGCATATTAAAGTCACCCATTATAACTGCTGCACCTTTATTGCATGCACTCCTAATTTCCTGTTTGATGCCCTCCCCAACATCACTACTACTGTTTGGAGGTCTGTACACAACTCCCACTAACGATTTTTGCCCTTTAGTGTTCTGCAGCTCTACCCATATAGATTCCACATCATCCAAGCTAATGTCTTTCCTAACTATTGCATTAATCTCCTCTTTAATCAGCAATGCTACCCCACCTCCTTTTCCTTTTATTCTATCCTTCCTGAATGTTGAATACCCCTGGATGTTGAGTTCCCAGCCCTGATCATCCTGGAGCCACGTCTCCGTAATCCCAATCACATCATATTTGTTAACATCTATTTGCACAGTTAATTCATCCACCTTATTGCGGATACTCCTTGCATTAAGACACAAAGCCTTCAGGCTTGCTTTTTTAACACCCTTTGTCCTTTTAGAATTTTGCTGTACAGTGGCCCTTTTTGTTCTTTGCCTTGGGTTTCTCTGCCCTCCACTTTCCCTCATCTCCTTTCTGTCTTTTGCTTTTGCCTCATTTTTGTCTCCCTCTGTCTCCCTGCATAGGTTCCCATCCCCCTGCAATATTAGTTTAACTCCTCCCCAACAGCACTAGCAAACACTCCCCCTAGGACATTGGTTCCGGTCCTGCCCAGGTGCAGACCGTCCGGTTTGTACTGGTCCCACCTCCCCCAGAACCGGTTCCAATGCCCCAGGAATTTGAATCCCTCCCTGCTGCACCACTGCTCAAGCCATGTATTCATCTGCGCTATCCTGCGATTCCTACTCTGACTAGCACGTGGCACTGGTAGCAATCCTGAGATTACTACTTTTGAGGTCCTACTTTTTAATTTAGCTCCTAGCTCCTTAAATTCTTTTCGTAGGACCTCATCCCTTTTTTTACCTATGTCGTTGGTACCAATGTGCACCACGACAACTGGCTGTTCTCCCTCCCATTTCAGAATGTCCTGCACCCGCTCCGAGACATCCTTGACCCTTGCACCAGGGAGGCAACATACCATCCTGGAGTCTCGGTTGCGTCCGCAGAAACGCCTATCTATTCCCCTCACCATCGAATCCCCTATCACTATCGCGCTCCCAATCTTTTTCCTGCCCTCCTTTGCAGCAGAGCCACCTATGGTGCCATGAACTTGGCTGCTGCTGCCAAAAAGGGAAATCATGTTTGACAAACCTGTTAGAGTTTTTTGAGGTTGTAACTAGCAGAATAGATAAGGGGGAACCAGTGGATGTGGTGTATTTGAATTTTCAGGAGGCATTCAATAAGGTGCTACACAAGAGGTCATTAAACAAAATTAGGGATCATGGGATTGTGGGTAATATACTAGCATGGATTGAGGATTGGTTAAGGGACAGAAAACAGAGAGTAGGAATAAACAGATCATTTTCGGGTTGGCAGGCTGTAACTCGTGGGGTGCCGCAAGGATCAGTGCTTAGGCCCCAGCTATTCACAATCTATATCAATGATTTGGATGAGGGAACCAAATGTAATATATCCAACTTTACTGATGATATAAAGCTCGGTGGGAATATAAGTTGTGAGGAGATGCAAAGATATTTCAGGGGGATATGGACAGGCTAAGTAAGTGGGCAAGAACATGTCAAATTGAATATAATGTGGAGAAATGTGAAGTTATCCACTTTGGTGGGAAAAATAGAAATGGAGAGTATTTTTTAAATGGTGAAAGATTGGGAAATGTTGGTGTTCAGAGGGACCTGGGGTCCTTGTACACGAATCACTGGAAGTTAACATGCAGGTACAGCAAGTAATTAAGAAAGCAAATGGTATGTTGGCCTTTATTACAAGAGGATTTGAGTATAAGAGTTAACACGCCTTACTGCAATTATATAGGGCCCTGGTGAGACCGCACCTGGAGTATTGTGTACAATTTTGGTCTCCCTACCTAAGGAAGGATATACTTGCCATAGAGGGAGTGCAATGAAGGTTCACCAGACTGATTCCTGAGATGCGGTTTATACCTTGTTGTGTACAGTTTCTCCTTATTGGGGTACAGTTACTCCTTGCTGTGCACAGTCACTCCTTGCTGGGGTACAGTTTCTCCTTGCTGGGGTAAAGTTTCTCCTTGCTGGGGTACAGTCACTCCTTGCTGGGTATAGTCACTCCTAGCTGGAGTACAGTTTCTCCTTGCTGGGGTATAGTTTCTCCTTGCTGGGGTACAGTCACTCCTTGCTGGGGTATAGTCACTCCTTGCTGCGGTATATTCACTCCTTGCTGTGCACAGTCACTCCTTGCTGGGTACAGTTTCCCCTTGCTGGGGTAAAGTTTCTCCTTGCTGGGGTACAGTCACTCCTTGCTGGGGTACAGTCACTCCTTGCTGGGGGACAGTTTCTTTCTTGCTGTGCACAGTCACTCCTTGCTGGGGTACAGTTTCTCCTTGCTGGGGTATAGTCACTCCTTGCTGGGGTACAGTTTCTCCTTGTTGGGGTACAGTTTCTTCTTGCTGTGCACAGTCACTCCTTGCTGGGGTACAGTCACTCCTTGCTATGTACAATTACTCCTTATTGGGTGCAGTTTAGTTGTTGCTTCTCCACAACTATCCAGTTTTCTCTGCTTGATGGGAGATTTACTCAGCATTCATTCTGTGCTATATCTAATTTGGGATTACTTGATGGGCAGTATAGAGGGCGAATTACTCTATAACTTGTTCTGATGAAAGGACATCGGCCTGGAATGTTAACTCAGTGTCAGCTGTGGCTCAGTGGGTAGCACATTCATCTCTGAGTCAGAAGGTTGTGGGTCCAGGGACTTGAGTACAAAAAATCTAGGCTGACACTTCAGTGTAGTATTGAGGGAGGGCTGCACTGTCAGAGGGGTCGTCTTTCAGATGAGACGATATACTGATCTGGTGGACAGAAAAGATCCCATGGCACTATTTTGAAGAAGAGCAGGAGAGTTATACCAGTGTCCTGACCAATATTTATCCCTTAATCAACATAGGAAAAACAGAGTATGTGGTCATTATCACATTGCTGTCTGTGGGAGCTTGCTGTGCACAAATTTGCTGCTGCATTTCCCACATTACAACAGTGACTACACTTCAAACGTATTTCACTGTCTGTAAAGCGCTTTGAGAGGTCCGGTGGTTGTGAAAGGTGCTATATAAATGCAAGTTTTCCTTTTTTTTTAATTTACTCTACATCTAATATTTGCTATCCCTGATTTGGGATTACTCGATGAGTAGTATACAGGTGAGTTACTCTACAATCGCTCATGGGATGTTGGCGTCACTGGCAAGGCCTGCATATATTGCCCATCTAACCTGCGCTAATACCTGATTTGGGATGTGTTTCACAAACACCAGAATAAAACACGACTCTAATTTTGTTTATTTGTGCCAATTCTTTTGCTACAATTGTAACAAGAAGAATTTTAACTCCATGATCTGATTTATGGGCACCAATTCATCCCTGAAACTCTTTCCTGGCATTGGACAAGGTGCCAGCAACAATGAGTGAGAATCTGAGGAGACGGAATTAAACTGAAAGAGGTGGTAAGAATGGGATCTGCAAATAACTGCAGTGCCAAGGTCAATAGTGCTTCTCTGAGACTGGGTTTTGTACCCAATCTATTCTGTACCTGCCCTGAGAGTGCTTGATGGTATAATGTAGTATAATGTAGCCCCCAAATCTGCCACTAAGCTCATGGTCTACAGGGCTGCAGTAATACCCGCCTCCTATTTGACTCAGAGACATGGACAATATACAGTAGACACCTCAAGTCGCTGGAGAAATACTACCAACGATGTCTCCGCAAGACCCTGCAAATTCCCTGGGAGGACAAATGCACCAACGTTCGTGTCCTCGACCAGGCCAACATCCCCAGCATTGAAGCACTGACCACACTTGATCAGCTTCGCTGGGCAGGCCACACTGTTCGCATGTCAGACACGAGATTCCCAAAGCAAGCGCTCTACTTGAAACTCCTTCACGGCAAACGAGCCAAAGGTGGTGTTATGTATTAATGCTTGGGGGGGGTCACCAGACACCAGAGGGCGCCGTGGTCGGAGGTCATCGGGCTGTACGCATGTGGCATGTGTGCTTGGTCACCTGTATATAAGTGGGGTGCCTTTGTCACGCTGGCACTCTTGGGCTGGAATAAAGATGGATCAGGTTGCACCTGAGTGAGTTTACAGTAACCAGACTCGTGAGTCATTACAATTGGCGACAAGGTAATTTAAAAACCTTCTCATGCACAATGGGCACTGTTGGAATCCTGGAGAGATTTATGGAGGGTGAGGATTGGGCGGATTTTGTCGACCGCCTGGATCAGTATTTTGTGGCCAACGGCACGGAGGCAGAGGTCTACGTAGTTAAGCACAGGGCAGTTCTCCTAACCGTTTGTGGTCCGAAAATTTACAGCCTCATGAAGAATCTTCTCTCGCCTGTACGTCCGGCGGAAAAAGAGTATGAGGAATTATGTACTTTGGTGGGTAACCATCTGAAGCCAAAATAGGGGATCATCATATCACACAACCATTTCTACACGCATGTTCGTGCTGAGGGCCAGGACGTGTCAGGATTTGTCACCGACCTGCAACGTCTTGCTGACCCATATAAGTTCAGGAACATGCTGGAAGACATGCTGCGTGATGTCTTTGTGATAGGCATCAGTCATGATGCGATCCTCAGGAAGTTGTTGACTGCAGAGACGCTGGATTTGAAAAAGGCCATCACGACTGACCAGGCATGCATGATGACGGATGATAATTTGAGGCAGATATCATCGACGAATTGGAGTTCCACGGCAAGTACTGTAAACAAGATGGCGTTGGCTTCGGGCAGAGCTGCTTACGCAAAACCTGCTGCTGCTCAGAGCCCGCCAACTGATTTGATCCAGCTTTCATCCTGTTGGCGTTGTGGGGGCAATCATCGGCCTCATCAATGTTGGTTTAGACAATACTCATGCAATAGATGTTCGAAAGTAGGGCATCTTCACAGGATATGTCCACAACGGAGCAAGCGTGGTGCGGCTCACCACATGGTTGATGAGGACCAGTTCAGTGATGGCCCGGATATGCAACCCGAGGAGGAAGTGAATGGACTGGATTCGTTCCTGAGCAAGAGCCAACCAATAGTCGTTAAAGTGAAGCTGAATGGCGTGCCGGTATCAATGGAGCTGGACACGGGTGCGAGCCAGTCGATAATGAGTCAAAGGACATTCGACAAGCTGTGGGACACTAAGGCTGCAAAACCGAAGTTGAGTCCAGTCAATGCCACGTTGCGTACTTACACTAAGGAACTCATACCGGTGCTCGGCAGTGCAGCAATCGAGGTGTCATATAACGGTGTGGTTCACGAGCTAACATTATGGATCGTCCCAGGTAAGAACATAAGAACATAAGAATTAGGAACAGGAGTAGGCCATCTAGCCCCTCGAGCCTGCTCCGCCATTCAACAAGATCATGGCTGATCTGGCCGTGGACTCAGCTCCACTTACCCGCCCGCTCCCCGTAACCCTTAATTCCCTTACTGGTTAAAAATCTATCTATCTATGATTTGAATACATTCAATGAGCTAGCCTCAACTGCTTCCTTGGGCAGAGAATTCCACAGATTCACAACCCTCTGGGAGAAGAAATTCCTTCTCAACTCGGTTTTAAATTGGCTCCCCCTTATTTTGAGGCTGTGCCCCCTAGTTCTAGTCTCCCCGACCAGTGGAAACAACCTCTCTGCCTCTATCTTGTCTATCCCTTTCATGATTTTAAATGTTTCTATAAGATCACCCCTCATCCTTCTGAACTCCAAGGAGTAAAGACCCAGTCTACTCAATCTATCATCATAAGGTAACCCCCTCATCTCCGGAACCAGCCTAGTGAATCGTCTCTGTACTCCCTCCAAAGCCAGTATATCCTTCCTTAAGTAAGGTGACCAAAACTGCACGCAGTACTCCAGGTGCGGCCTCACCAATACCTTATACAGTTTCAGCAGGACCTCCCTGCTTTGTACTCCATCCCTCTCGCAATGAAGGCCAACATTCCATTCGCCTTCCTGATTACCTGCTGCACCTGCAAACTAACTTTTTGGGTTTCATGAATGTTTTATTTATTTATTTATTTTTTTTGAAATTCGTAGCCAATCGTTCCAATTCTTTGTCAAATCACAAACGCCAGAGGTCACCTTGCACACGCCAAGGATCACTCTGCGCTAATGCTCTTAGCCAAAAGGCCTAGAGCCACTGCACCGTTCCTGGAAGTACTGCAATACCAGGTTCGTGCCATGGAGGTGGATGGGTCAGGTCCCCCACACACCTCCGTGGAGGTGGATGGGTCAAGCCACCCCACCCACCTCCTATATGTTTTTGCAGGTGAACTCCAAAAAGAGTTTCATGCACAAGGAAATAATCGTGGAGCAGTGGAGGCGTGTCCTGCACAGTTGGAGCTGTGGGCAGTGAGGAGAGCAGCTATCAACTTTTGCTCCTGCCTGGAGAGCCCAGAGAACAGCCCAGGAAGAGAAGGAAGGAAGGGGCTTCACCACCAACTTTCACCCAGAGGGAGAGGAGGAAAAAGCAGAAAACTTTTCTACATCTTTACCATTTCTGCAAAGAGTTGGAGAGAGGGGGAAAAGACCAACAACATCCAGTGTGGAAGGAGGGAGACTCTACCATTCTACAGGTGGGTGTTGGTGCAGTCCCAAAAAGACTTTGTTGAATCGGTGGGGGGAGGAAAGAAGACCACTGAGGGCCGGAACATCGTGGGGGGTGTGTGTGTGTGGAAAGTGTGTGTGGGAGCCTTGCTTACAACGAGGCCCCCCCCACAATTGGAACCCCCCCCCCCCCAAATTGCCTAGCCTGGGATAGCTGGAGCTACCAGGCTGAAGATTTTTCTTAATCACCTAATTAAACATCGTTGGGAGTGTGTGCCTGGTGGCTCTAGCTGCCCCAGGTGAAGACATCTTCTCCCCTCACCTGAAGACCAACCCAAAGACTGTGCTTGTGTGTTTTGCCATCTGGGGAGTGCACCCACCAACAGCTGCGAGGGGAGACCTGCCCTCGCAGTTCCCACCCCCCCCACTCTCTCTCTCTCTTTCTCTGTTACTCGTTTTCTCCCCTCTCTCTCTGAGGCCCCTTTCTCCTAATTTAAAAAAAAACAATTGAGACAACTGAGCAGAGGGAGCAAGGCCCCTCCCCAATTGCCAACAAGGGGAGAGGTGTGCCTCATTAAGGGCTCCTCTGCTCAGTTAATATACGAGGCCAATAAAGACCATTAAGGCCTGTGACTTTGGGGTGGGTGTAGCCCTTAAAGGGACCCCGTGATGGCGACCCCATCCACGCCGGTGGCAGGGCCAGCGAGGACATATGCGCAGGTGGCAACCGCCTCCACGGCACCTCCTGCGCCACCCGCTGCCCTGCCACCTTTTCAACTTATCACCAGGAAACACGGGGTCAAGAGCTACACTCACCCCACAATGAGCATTGAGGAGTGCGTGCGGGCGATGGCTGGGGTAGTCGGCCCCTCGGCCATTGTCGTGGCCTCCAAGATGTCTGGGAAGGCTGTTTTCTTCCTGGGGTCGGAGCGGGCGGTGTCCCTGGCCCTCGAAAAGGGGCTCACGGTGGGCGGGACGTTCCTGCCGGTGGACCCTCTCGAGGCCACCGCGCAGAGGGTCATCGTGTCAAACGTCCCGCCCTTTGTTTCCGCTGAGCTCCTCCTCCCTCACCTACACCAACTGGGGGAGGTAAGGTCGGGGATCAACCCCATACCGCTCGGCCTCAGGGAGAACAGCCTGCGCCACGTGTTCTCCTTCCGCCGCCAGCTCTTTGTCCGGCTGGCGCGGGAGGACATGACGGAAGGGCACTTTAATGTGGTGCACGAGGGGACTGCCTACCGCGTCTTCTGGACGTCGGACGGCGTGCGGTGCCATGCCTGCAGGGAGGTGGGGCACGTTCGCAAGAACTGCCCCGCCTCCAAGGCCGCCAAACCACCGAAGGCGGCCAAGGCTGGCGCCGCCGCCACCCCTCCCCCTAGTTGCGTCCGCGTGCCGGGAGCCATAGGTGCCCGGGCATCGTCGGAGGCCTTTGTTTTCAGGGCCTCCGGCGGGGGGGAGGGAGAGCGTCCGAACGGAAAGAAGGCGCGGAACAAGGAGAAACATCTAGAGGCGGGTCCCCTTGGTGCGCCAGACAATTTGTTTACCGCGCTCGGCCCAACCCAGTCACCGGCGAGCGCGGGGTGCCCCGAGCCTGTGCCCGAGCCCTTGAACAACACCACAGAGGGGCCCGGGCGCGGGCAAGAAAAGGAAAAGGGGGGGGCGGAGCGGGAGGCCTCGGCAGACATGGAGGTCTCCCTGCCTCCGCGCGCCCCCAGGAACAAAAGGAGGCACGGCTCCGATGAGGCGGAGGGGGAACAACATCCCTCCGCGGAGGAGTCGGTGCCCGCCGCATGTCCTGCGTCCCCCACCAGCGCCCCCAAACAGCGCCGTAGGCGAGAGGAGTCTGTCCCCCGGGAGGGTGAGACAGTCGAGGCTGCCCAGCCTCTGCCTCCCGGGGATGGCGTGGAAGATCTGCCTGTCGTGGGGGGCGTGGGGATCACGGAGGAATGCATTGCCGCCGGGTCGGGCGTCCCGGGGACTGAGGCGGGCGGGGCCGAAAAGGCCGAACCTGAGCCCGCCCAGTCAATACCCAACTTCCCCCGGGAGTCGCTCGACCCGGCAGAAAATGAAACATATGTCTATTATGACACTGTAGATGCTGGGCCGGGGGGTGGCAGCGGGGATGGGGAGGAACACCCACCCTCGCCTCTTGCTGTGGAGCTGGAGCACTTGGAGAGCCTGGGGATTTCCTATGGCCGGGTCTCTCCTTGTTCCCCGGTTCCTGGGGCGGAGGGGGAACCCCTTCCGCTGTCATTTCCCGACCCAGCACCATTTTTAAAAGAGCCCAGTGGGGACTCCTCTGCCGACGATCCTGGGGGTGGGATCGGGGCAGAGCCAGGGCCGGTTGGAGCGGCCGGTTCATTTGCCGTACCTTGCGCGGTCGATGGGCCGGCTGCTGGCGGCCACCTCCCGGAGGAGGACGGGGACTCGGTGGGGGACGCGGGTGAAGACCTAGAGACCACCGCCAGCGAGGCGGTGGATCTGCTCGCGGCCGCCGCCGAGACCATCCTCATTCCTGCAAAGGAACTCCGGGACTTTTTGGCCCAGAGCCGGGGTCGCTGCGACCAAGCCCGACTGGCCCTGGAAAAATGGTCCGAGCCAGAGCTGATCAAGGGGTCCGTCCGCGCCGCCGTTAAAACCTTGGCCGCGGGCGGGCCCTTGACAAAGGCGCAACACCTTGAGCTGCGCGAGCTCGAGGGACTCCTCGCTGGGCTGCGGAGGGAGCGGAGTTCAACAAAAGACTCCGCTCCCTCCCCCACAATAGGTTAAGGTAGAGGTTGCACTATGCTTTTGCCATGAAGATAACCATAGCCAGCCTCAACATCAACGGCGGCAGAGGGGCACGCCGTAGATTTGACAATTTTTCGCTCCTGCGGGAGGGGAAATATGCGGTGTGCTTCCTGCAAGAAACCCACACCGTTCCGGGAGATGAAGCCACGTGGCTCCTGGAATGGCAAGGAGAGGTCCGCATGAGCCACCTCACCGCCATTTCTAGTGGGGTGGCCATCTTGCTGGGCCCGCATTTTCAGCCGGAGATCTTGGGGGTCGAGGAGCCCGTGCCAGGCCGCTTGCTGCACGGATCGGTTCGCCTGGGGGACGTGCCGCTCCATCTCGTGAACGTGTACGCCCCTCAGCCCGGCCCGCAGCAAACGCGCTTCTTTGAAGAGGTGTCCGCTCTTCTTGGCTCCGTCGACGTCGGCGACTGCATTGTCCTCGGGGGGGATTTTAACTGCACCCTCGAGGCGAGGGACCGCTCCGGTGCCCCGCAGCGCATGACGGCGATGGAGAAGTTGAGGGACCTGGTCGGGTCCTTCGACTTGGTGGACGTCTGGCGAAATCTCCACCCCGACTCCAGCGCCTTTACTTGGGTGAGGCCTGGAGTTGGATGGTCTAGAGTCGACCGCCTTTACGTGTCTCGGGCGTATGTTTCCTGCGTCCCGGCGGCCTCCATGCGGCCGGTGCCGTGTTCGGACCACCACCTGGTGTGGGCGGAGCTCGCTTCGCTCCGCGCGAGGACGGGGTCCGCGTACTGGCACTTTAAAAACCGGCTGCTGGAGGACGTGCGATTCCAGGACTCGTTCCGTCGATTCTGGTCCGACTGGAGAAGGAAGCAGGGGGGCTTCCCCTCCTTGAGGCTATGGTGGGACGTGGGCAAGGCTCACGTCCGCGTCTTCTGTCAAAAGTACGCGAGGGGGTCGACCAAGAGGCGGGCGGCCAGAGTCGGGCGCCTAGAAAAAGAGGTGCTCGACCTGGAAGCCCGTCTCGGTCAAGTCGTCCAGGACCCGGCCCTGCGGACGGTGTACGAAGCGAAGAAGGCCGCGCTGAAGTACCTGCAGCTCGTCGGGTCCCGAGGCGCGTTCGTGAGGTCGCGGATCCGGTTCCTGCGGCATCTGGACCGAGGCTCCCCCTTCTTCTACTCGCTGGAAAAAAGGCAGAGTGTCCGTAAGCAGCTCTTGATGCTGCTGGCCGACGACGGCTCTCTCGTCTCGGATCCGGAGGGCGTCAACAACAGGGCCCGTGAATATTACGGGGCTCTGTTCTCTCCGGATCCGTCCAGCGAGGAAGCGCGTAGAGTTTTGTGGGAGGACCTGCCGAAGGTCAGCCCGGAGGGCGCCGAAAATCTGGAAGCTCCGCTAAGCCTGGCGGAGCTGACCGGTGCCCTCGCCCGGCTCTCGAGGGGAAAATCCCCGGGGCTGGACGGGCTGACCGTGGAGTTCCACAGGGCGTTCTGGGACGTCCTGGGGGGCGACTACGCGCGGGTCCTGGGGGAAAGTCTGGCGACCGGGGAGATGCCCCTCTCTTGGCGCAGGGCAGTCATCGTCCTGCTGCCTAAGAAGGGCGATCTCCGCCTCCTTAAGAACTGGCGCCCGGTCTCCCTCCTCAGCACGGACTACAAAATCTTCGCCAGGGTGATGTCTGCTCGCCTTGGTGCCGTGCTGGATCACATGATCCACCCCGACCAGTCCTACACGGTCCCGGGCCGGACAATCCACGATAACATCCATCTGGTCCGGGACCTCATCCATTGTTCCCAGGAGCTGGTCTGTCGGTCGCCTTCCTATCCCTCGACCAAGAGAAGGCGTTCGACAGGGTGGATCACGACTATCTGCTCGGAACTCTGCGCGCTTTCGGGTTCGGGACGCATTTCGTCGCCCGGATCCGACTTTTGTACGCCGCCGCGGAGTGTCTGATTAAGGTTAACGGGTCCTTGACGGCGCCCCTTCGCTTTAGGAGAAGGGTGCGCCAGGGATGCCCCATGTCCGGCCAGTTATACGCCGTTTGCGTGGAGCCTTTCCTGCGCCTCTTGCGGACGAGGTTGACGGGACTGGCTCTGCAAGGGCCGGGCGTGGAGGTCGTCCTCTCGGCTTACGCCGATGACGTGCTCCTCGCGGTAGAGGATCCCGCTGACCTGCGGAGGATGCGTGAGTGCCAGGAGATTTACTCGGCCGCGTCCTCCGCCAGGATCAACTGGGAGAAATGTTCCGGACTCCTGGTGGGTCAGTGGCGGGTGGACTCCCTGCCGGAGGAGCTCAGGCCTTTTGCCTGGAGCACGACCCATCTCCTCTATCTGGGAGTCTACCTTAGCCCCGACGAGGGAGCCTGGCCGGCGAACTGGCAGGAGCTGGAGGCCAAGGTCGCCGCTCGCCTAGGGCGCTGGACAGGACTGCTCCGAGTGCTGTCCTACAGGGGTCGAGCGCTCGTCATAAACCAGCTGGTGGCCGCAATGCTGTGGTACCAGCTGGTCACTTTGACCCCTCCCCCTGCGTTTGTCGCCAAGATACAGAAGAAGCTGGTGGACTTCTTCTGGAACAACAGGAAGCACTGGGTCTCTGCTGCGGTCTTGAGTCTCCCGCTTGAGGAGGGCGGTCAGTCGTTGGTGTGCGTCAGCGCCCAGCTCGCGACTTTCCGTCTTCAGACCCTGCAGAGATACCTTTACGTCGAGCCCCCTCCTAGGTGGTGTGCTCTGGCGAGGTATTTCTTCCGCCAGCAGCGCGACCTCAATTATGACACGCAGCTCCTGTTTGTGAGTGTGGGGGGTGCCAGGACCGCCCTCCGGGAGTTGCCTGTCTTTTACAGGGAACTCATCAGGGTCTGGAACAAAGTCTCCACCAAGCGCAGCTCTCCGCCGGCTGGAGTGGCGGCCGTCCTGCAGGAGCCGCTGCTCGGGAATCCGTACCTCCACGACCGAGGTTTTATGTGGCAGTTGGAAGAGAGGGCTGTGGCTGGTGAGGTGACCAGGGTCAGGGACCTGCTCGATGGCGGAGGAGCGGGCTGGATGGCGCCAGACACGCTGGCGCGGCGCCTAAATTCTGCCAACGTCCGCCACGCGGCCGATGCCATCGAGTCGCTAAAAACAGCTCTGGGCCCTGACTCCGTTAGGTGCATCGAGGAGGCTCAAGCACGTGGGGAGATCCCGTCCGAACTGACCCCCGTCCGGACAGAATTCCTCATTGGCGCCAAACCCCGGAACCTCCCTCGGGGGCCGGCGCCTCACAACTTGAGCCGCCTCGGGGAAATCCCCTCCGTGCCTTTCAGTTCCGCGCGGAGGGGTTTCCTGTATGGGCTGCTCCTGCACACTCTCAACTTTGCCATCCTCGCCGGCCGTCCGGACACGCCATGGCGTACCATCTTGCCGTCCGGAGGAGGCGGGGGTCCCCGATGGAGGGCACTCTACGCAGGGGTCCTCCCACTATTCATCGGGGACTTGGCCTGGAGGGTGGTGCACGGAGCAGTGCCGTGCAACAAATTTTTAAGCCGGTTCACGGACTCCCAGGCCGCCTGCAATTTCTGCGGTCTGGAAGAGTCCGTGTTCCATGTTTTTATGGAATGCACAAGGTTGCAGCCCCTGTTTTATTATTTGAAGGGGCTGCTCCTGAAATTCTGGCTGCACTTCAGTCCCACTCTCCTGGTCTTTGGGCACCCTGTGCGGAGGGGAGCGGGTAGGTCCGAAGGCTTCCTCGTAGGACTGCTCCTGGGCACGGCCAAGGGTGCCATCAGCCGGTCCAGGCAGCGGGCGGTCGAGGGGGTCGTTCAACCTGACTGCCTGCCTCTCTTCCGCTCTTACATCCGGTCCAGGGTGTCCTTGGAGATGGAGCACGCGGTGTCCACCGGTACGCTCGCGGCCTTCCGCGAGAGGTGGGCACCGGAGGGACTGGAGTGCATCATCACGCCCGGCAACCAAATTTTAATTTGATTTTACGTTTTAAAGTTTAATTTGTTTCAATTGCCGGTGTTTTTAGTGTCCCCTTCCCTTTTATAGGGGGCACCGGAAAAATTGTGATTTTAGTGCCCAAAAAAAAAAGAAAAAGAAAAACACAAAAAAAAAAACCAAAAAAAGGAAAAAAGGGCCTTGTAAATGTCTGGTGTGTCACCCAGGTCGGGTGGCACAGTTTAATGTTTATGTTTTGCAGGTAGACTCTAAAAGATTTTCATGCACAAGGACCAATGGTGGAGCTTTGGAGGCGTGGCCTAATCACTTGGAGCCTGGAGCAGTGAGAGAAGAGCTACCTGCTTTGCTCCTGTCTAGAGGGCCTGGAGTGAGCCCTGAGAACAGCCCAGGAAGAGGAGGAAAGGGCTGGCTTACTACCCATTCAACGTCCAGAGGGAGAGGTGGAGAGCTGAACATTTATTATTTACTACAACTACAGAGAGTTGGAGAGAGGGAAAAAAAAACAACTTGAGGAAACACCATCCAGTGTGGAAGGAGGGAGAGTCGTTTCTACAATCTTTGACAGGTGGGTATGTTTTGGTGCATTCCCCGAAAGACTTTGTTGTATCGGTGGGGGGAGGAAAGAAGACCATTCGAGGGCCGGAACATCGCGGGGGGTGTGTGTGTGTGTGGAAGTGTGTGTGGGGGTCTTGCCTACAGCTAGGCCCACACACCAATGAAGCACCCCTCCCCCACTGCCTAGCCTGGGATAGCTGGAGCTACCTGGCTGAAGAAGTACTAATTACCTCATTAAACATCGTTGGGAGTGTGTGCCTGGGTGGCTCCAGCTACCCCAGGTGACGATATCTTCCCCCCCCACCCGAAGACCACTCTACAAAGACTGTGTTTTTTTTGCCATCTGGGGAGTGCACCCCAAGAAACACCCACCCACCGCTGTGAGGGGAGACCTGCCCTCGCAGCTTCCCTCCTTCCCAACCCCTCCCTCTATCTCTCTCTCTCTGTCTCTCCCCTCTCTCTCTGAGAGCCCTTTCCTCCTAATTTCTTTAAAAAAAAAACAATCAAGACAACTGAGCAGAGGGAGCAAGGCCCCTCCCCAATTGCCAACTAGGGGAGAGGTGAGCCTCTTTCAGAGCTCCCTCTGTTCAAATATTAAACGAGGCCACTTAAGACCATTAAGGCCTGTGACTTTGGGGTGGGTGTAGCCTTTAAAGGGACCCCGTGATGGCGACCCCATCCACGCCGGTGGTAGGGCCAGCAAGGACATATGCACAGGCGGCGTCCACATCCACGGCACCTCCTGCGCCACCCGCTGCCCTGCCACCGTCTAGACTGATCACGAAAAAACACAGGGTCAAGAGCTACACTCACCCCACAATGAGCATTGAGGAGTGCGTGCGGGCGATGGCTGGGGTAGTCGGCCCCTCAGCCATTGTCGCAGCCTCCAAGATGTCTGGGAAGGCCGTGTTCTTCCTGGGGTCGGAGCGGGCGGTGTCCCTGGCCATTGAAAAGGGGCTCACGGTGGGCGGGGCGTTCCTGCCGGTGGACCCTCTCGAGGCCACCGCGCAGAGGGTCATTCTATCAAACGTCCCGCCCTTTGTTCCCGCTGAGCTCCTCCTCCCTCACCTACACCAACTGGGGGAGGTAAGGTCGGGGATCAACTCCATACCGCTTGGCCTCAGGGAGAACAGCCTGCGCCATGTGTTCTCCTTCCGCCGCCAGCTCTTTGTCCGGCTGGCGCGGGAGGAGACGACGGAGGGAAATTTTAATGTGGTGCACGAGGGGACTGCCTACCGCGTCTTTTGGACGTCGGCCGGCGTGCGGTGCCATGCCTGCAGGGAGGTGGGGCACGTTCGCAAGAACTGCCCTGCCTCCAAATTCGCCAAACTACCGAGGGCGGCCAAGGCTGGCGCCGCCGCCACCCCTCCCCCTAGTAGCGTCCGCGTGCCGGGAGCTGTGGGTGCGCGGGCATCGTCGGGGGCCTTTGTTTTCACGGCCTCCGGCGGGGGGGAGGGAGAGCGTCCGGCCGGAAAGAAGGCATGGAAGAAGACGAAACATCTAGAGGCGGGTCCCCTCGGTGCGCCAGACAAGCTGTTTACCGCGCTCGGCCCAACCCCGTCACCGGCGAGCGCGTGGTGCCCTGAGCCCGTGCCCGAGCCCTTGACTAGTATCACAGAGGGGCTCGGGCGCGGGCAAGATAAGAAAAAGGGGGGAGTGGAGCGGGAGGCCTCGGCAGACATGGAGGTCTCCCTGCCTCCGCGCACCCCCAGGAACAAAAGGAGGCGCCACTCCAATGAGGCGGAGGGGGAACAACATCCCTCCGCGGAGGAGTCGGTGCCCGCCACGTGTCCCGCGTCCCCCACCGGCGCCCCCAAACCGCGCCATAGGCGCGAGGAATCTGTCCCCGGGGAGGGTGAGGCAGTCGAGGCTGCCCAGCCGCTGCCTCCCGGGGATGGCGTGAAAGATCTGCCTGTCGTGGGGGGGCGTGGGGCCAGCGGAGGAATGCGTTGCCGCCGGGTCGAGCATCCCGGGGACTGAGGCGGGCGGGGCCGAAAACGCCGAACCTGAGACCGCCCAGCTATTATCCAACTTCCCCCGGGAGTCGCTCGGCCCGGAAGAAACAGCAATGAATGATTTTAACGAGTCTGTACACGCTGGGCCGGGGGGTGGCGGCGGGGAGGGGGAAGAACAACAACCCTCGGCCCCTACTTTGGAGCTGGGGTACTTGGTGGACCTGGAACATTACTTTGACCAGGTCTCTCCGTGTTCCCCGGTTCCTGGGGCAGAGGAGGAACCCCTTCCGCTGTCGCTTCCCGACCCAGCACCAATTTTAAAAGAGCCCAGTGGGGACTCCTCTGCCGACGATCCTGGGGGTGGGATTGGGGCGGAGCCAGGGCCAGATGGAGCGGCCGGGCCGTTTGCCGTACCTCGTGCGGTCGACGGGCCGGCTGCTAGCGGCGGCCTCCCGGAGGAGGACGGGGATTCAGTGGAGGACGCGGGTGAAGATCTCGAGTCCATCGCCAGTGAGGCGGTGGATCTCCTCGTGCCCGCCGCTGAGTCCCCCCTCATTCCCGTAGAGGATCTCCGGGACCTTTTGGTCCAGAGACAGGGTCACCGCAACCGAACCCATCTGGCCCTGGAAAGATGGTCCGAGCCGGGGCTGCTCATCGCTTCCGTCCGCGTCGCCGCTAAAACCATGGCCGCGGGCGGGCCCTGATCAAAGGCGCAAGGCCTTGAGCTGCGCCGGCTCAAAAAGTTCCTCGCTGGGCTGCTGAAGGAGTGGAGTTCAACAAACGACTCCACTCCCCCCCCCACAATAGGTTAGCTAGAGGTTGCACTATGCTCTTGTCATGAAGATAACCATAGCCAGCCTCAACAGCGGCAGAGAGGCACGCCGTAGATTTAACAATTTTTCGCTCCTGCGGGAGGGGAAATATGCGGCGTGCTTCCTGCAAGAAACCCACATCGTTCCGGGAGACGAAGCCACGTGGCTCCTGGAATGGCAAGGAGAGGTCCGCATGAGCCACCTCACCGCCACTTCTAGTGGGGTGGCCATCTTGCTGGGCCCGCATTTTCAGCCGGAGATCTTGGGGGTCGAGGAGCCCGTGCCAGGCCGCTTGCTGCACGTAACGGTTCGCCTGGGGGACGTGCCGCTCCATCTCGTGAACATGTACGCCCCTCAGCCCGGCCCGCAGCAAACGCGCTTCTTCGAAGAGGTGTCCGCTCTTCTTGGCTCTGTCGACGTCGGTGACTGCATTGTCCTCAGGGGGGATTTTAACTGCACCCTCGAGGCGAGGGACCGCTCTGGTGCCCCGCAGAGCATGACGGCGATGGAGAAGTTGAGGGACCTGGTCGGGTCCTTCGACTTGGTGGACGTCTGGCGAAATCTCCACCCCGACTCCAGCGCCTTTACTTGGGTGAGTCCTGGAGTAGGATGATCCAGAGTCGACCGCCTTTACGTGTCTCGGGCGTACGTTTCCTGCGTACCGGCGGCCTCCATGCGGCCGGTGCCGTGTTCGGACCACCACCTGGTGTGGGCGGAGCTCGCTTTGCTCCGCGCGGACGGGGTCCGCGTACTGGCATTTTAACAACCGGCTGCTGGAGGACGTGCGGTTCCAGGACTCGTTCCGTCGATTCTGGTCCGACTGGAGAAGGAAGCAGGGGGGCTTCCCCTCCTTGAGGCTATGGTGGGACGTGGGCAAGGCTCACATCCGCGTCTTCTGTCAAGAGTACGCGAGGGGGTCGACCAAGAGGCGGGCGGCCAGGGTCGGGCGCCTAGAAAAAGAGGTGCTCGGCCTGGAAGCCCGTCTCGGTCAAGTCGTTGTGGACCCGGCCCTGCGGACGGTGTACGAAGCGAAGAAGGCCGCGCTGAAGGACCTGCAGCTCGTCGGGTCCCGAGGCGCGTTCGTGAGGTCGCGGATCCGGTTCCTGCGGGATCTGGACCGCGGCTCCCCCTTCTTCTACTCGCTGGAAAAAAGACAGAGTGTCCGTAAGCAGCTCTTGACGCTGCTGGCCGACGACGGCTCTCTCGTCTCGGATCCGGAGGGCGTCAACAACAGGGCCCGAGAATATTACGGGGCCCTGTTCCCTCCGGAGCCGTCCAGCGAGGAAGTGCGTAGAGTTTTGTGGGAGGACCTGCCGAAGGTCAGCCCGGAGGGCGCCGAAAATCTGGAAGCTCCGCTAAGCCTGGCGGAGCTGACCGGCGCCCTCGACCGGCTCTCGAGGGGAAAATCCCCGGGGCTGGACGGGCTGACCGTGGAGTTCCACAGGGCGTTCTGGGACGTCCTGGGGGGCGACTACGCGCGGGTCCTGGGGGAAAGTCTGGCGACCAGGGAGATGCCCCTCTCTTGGCGCAGGGCAGTCATCGTCCTGCTGCCTAAGAAGGGCGATCTCCGCCTCCTTAAGAACTGGCGCCCGGTCTCCCTCCTCAGCACGGACTACAAAATCTTCGCCAGGGCGATGTCTGCTCGCCTTGGCACCGTGCTGGACCACATGATCCACCCCGACCAGTCCTACACAGTCCCGGGCCGGACAATCCACGATAACATCCATCTGGTCCGGGACCTCATCCATTATTCCCAGGAGGCTGGTCTGTCGGTCGCCTTCCTATCCCTCGACCAAGAGAAGGCGTTCGACAGGGTGGATCACGACTATCTGCTCGGAGCTCTGCGCGCTTTCGGGTGCGGGACGCATTTCGTCGCCCGGATCTGACTTTTGTACGCCGCCGCGGAGTGTCTGATTAAGGTTAACGGGTCCTTGACGGCGCCCCTTCGCTTTGGGAGAGGGGTGCGCCAGGGATGCCCCATGTCCGGCCAGTTATATGCCGTCTGCGTGGAGCCTTTCCTGCGCCTCCTGCGGACGAGGTTGACGGGACTGGCTCTGCAAGGGCCGGGCGTGGAGGTCGTCCTCCTGGCTTACGCCGATGACGTGCTCCTCGCGGTAGAGGATCCCACTGACCTGCGGAGGATGCGTGAGTGCGAGGAGATTTACTCAGCCGCATCCTCCGCCAGAATCAACTGGGAGAAATGTTCCGGACTCCTGGTGGGTCAGTGGCGGGTGGACTCCCTGCCGGAGGAGCTCAGGCCTTTTGCCTGGAGCACGACCCATCTCCTCTATTTGGGAGTCTACCTTAGCCCCGACGAGGAAGCCTGGCCGGCGAACTGGCAGGAGCTGGATGCCAAGGTCGCCGCTCGCCTAGGGCGCTGGACAGGACTGCTCCGAGTGCTGTCCTACAGGGGTCGAGCGCTCGTCATAAACCAGCTGGTGGCCGCCATGTTGTGGTACCGGCTGGTCACTTTGACCCCTCCCCCTGCGTTTGTCGCCAAGATACAGAAGAAGCTGGTGGACTTCTTCTGGAACAACAGGAAGCACTGGGTCTCTGCGGCGGTCTTGAGGTTCCCGCTTGGGGAGGGCGGTCAGTCGTTGGTGTGCGTTAGCACCCAGCTCGCGACTTTCCGTCTTCAGACCCTGCAGAGATACCTTTACGTCGAGCCCCCTCCTAGGTGGCGTGCTCTGGCGATGTATTTCTTCCGCCAACAGCACGGCCTCAACTACGACACGCAGCTCCTGTTTTTGAGTGTGGGGGGCGTCAGGACCGCCCTCCGGGAGCTGCCTGTCTTTTACAAGGAACTCATCAGGGTCTGGAACAAAGTCTCCACCAAGCGCAGCTCTCCACCGGCTGGAGTGGCGGCTGTCCTGCAGGAGCCGCTGCTCGGGAATCCGTACCTCCACGACCGAGGTTTCAGGTGGCGGTCGGACGAGAGGGCTGTGGCTGGTGAGGTGACCAGGGTCAGGGACCTGCTCGGTGGCGGAGGAGCGGGCTGGATGGTGCCAGACACGCTGGCGCGGCCGATGCCATCGTGTTGCTAAAAACAGCTCTGGGCCCCGACTCTGTTAGGTGCATCGAGGAGGCTCAAGCACGTGGGGAGATCCCGTCCGAACTGACCCCCGTCCGGACGGAATTCCTCATTGGCGCCAAACCCCGGAACCTCCCTCGGGGGCCGGCGCCTCACAACTTGAGCCGCCTCAAGGAAATCCCCTCCGTGCCTTTCAGTTCCGCGCGGAGGGGTTTCCTGTACGGACTGCTCCTGCATACTCTCAACTTTGCCATCCTCGCCTACCGTCCGGACATGCCATGGCGTACCATCTTGCCGTCCGGAGGAGGCGAGGGTCCCCGATGGAGGGCACTCTACGCGGGAGTCCTCCCAGTATTTATCGGGGACTTGGCCTGGAGGGTGGTGCACGGAGCAGTCCCGTGCAATAAATTTTTAAGCCGGTTCACGGGCTCCCAGGCCGCCTGCAATTTCTGCGGTCTGGAAGAGTCCGTGTTCCATGTTTTTATGGAATGCACGAGGTTGCAGCCCCTGTTTTATTATTTAAAGGTGCTGCTCCTGAAATTCTGGCTGCACTTCAGTCCCACACTCCTGATCTTTAGACACCCTGTGCGGAGGGGAGCGGGTAGGTCCGAGAGCCTCCTCGTAGGACTGCTCCTGGGCACGGCCAAGGGTGCCATCAGCCGATCTAGGCAGCGGGCGGTCGTTCAACCTGACTGCCTGCCTCTCTTCCGCGCGTACATCCGCGCCAGGGTGTCCTTGGAGATGGAGCACGCGGTGTCCACCGGTACGCTCGCGGCCTTCCGCGAGAGGTGGGCACCGGAGGGACTGGAGTGCATCATCACGCCCGGCAACCAAATTTTAATTTGATTTTATGTTTTTTAAGTTAATTTATTTTAATTGCCAGTGCTTTTAGTGTCCCCCTCCACTTTTATAGGGGGCACTTGGGGAAAAAAAAGAAAAAAAAAATTCGATTCTGTGCCAAAAAAAAAGGCATTGTAAATGTTGGTGTTTCCCCCAGATCGGGGGGCACGGTTTAATGTTTTTCTGTTTACTCCTAAAAGAGTTTCATGCACAAGGACCCTCAGGTCTCTCTGCACCGCAGCATGTTGTAATTTCTCCCCATTCAAATAATATTCCCTTTTGCTGGTTTTTTTTCCAAGGTGGATGCCCTCACATTTTCCGACATTCTATTCCATCTGCCAAACCTTAGCCCATTCACTTAACCTATCTAAATCTCTTTGCAGCCTCTCTGTGTCCTCTACACAACCCGCTTTCCCACGAATCTTTGTGTCATCGGCATGAATTGGCTCGAGAAAATCAAGCTGAACTGGAATGATGTCAAGATGTTGTCCTCGGTGGATGATACTTCGTGTGCTCAAGCATTGAAAAAGTTTCCTTCTTTGTTTGAACCGGGAATTGGTAATTTTACAGGAACCAAGGTGCAGATTCACCTGGACTCCAATGCAAGGCCTATCTATCACAAAGCTCTGTCTGTTCCATACATGATGATGGAGATGGTTGAAATTGAGCGTGACAGACTCCAGCGTGAAGGGATCATATTACCAGTCGAATGTAACAAGTGGGCTAGTCCCATTGTTCATGTGTTGAAGAGTGATAGCACTGTCAGGATTTGTGGAGACTACAAGGTTATGATAAACCGATTTTCGAAACAGGATCAGTATCCGTTACCGAGGGCTGATGACCTGTTCGCCATGCTTGCTGGTGGAAAGTCGTTTACGAAACTGGATCTGACGTCAGCCTATATGACCCAGGAGCTTGTCGACACTTCAAAGAAACTCACCTGCATCAACACTCATAAAAGACTGTTTGTCTATAACAGGTGTCCTTTTGGGATTCGTTCGGCTGCAGCCATATTTCAGAGGGATATGGAGAGTTTACTGAAGTCCGTTCCGAGAACTATCATGTTTCAAGATGACATTCTGGTCACAGGTCGCGACACTGCTGAACATCTGAACAATCTTGAAGAAGCCCTACAGCATCTGGACAAAGTGGGACTCAGGCTGAAACGCTCAAAGTGTGTATTCATGGCATCTGAAGTCGAATTCCTCGGGAGGAAGATTGCTGCTGATGGCATCAGGACCACTGATTCGAAAACCGAGGCCATCAAAAATGCACCCAGGCTTCAGAATATGACAGAGCTGCGTTCGTTACTTGGGCTACTCAAATGCTTTGGTACTTTCTTACCCAGATTGAGCACTTTACTAGCGCCACTGCATGTGTTACTAAGAAAAGGTGACAACTGGGTCTGGGGTGCATCTCAAGATAGAGCCTTTGAGAAAGCCAAGAATCTGCTATGTTCAAACAAGTTGCTTGTTCATTATGATCCGCGTAAGCGTCTTGTTTTGGCCTCTGATGCTTTATCATATAGGGTTGGCTGCGTACTCCAACAAGCAAATGAATCAGGCAAGTTGCAACCTGTTGCGTATGCTGCGAGAATTCTGTTTAAAGCGGAAAGAGCTTACAGTATGGTAGAGAAAGAAGCTTTGGCCTGTGTGTATGGGGTAAAAAAAAATGCACCAGTACCTGTTTGGTCTTCGTTTTGAACTAGAAATGGATCACAAGCCACTCATTTTATTGTTTGTGGAAAACAAAGGAATTAATACCAATGCATCGTCCCGCATTCAAAGGCGGTCGCTAACATTGCCTATGATTACATCATCCGTCATAGACCTGGTACTGAGAATTGTGCCGATGCACTGAGTCGTCTGCCCTTACCCACAACTGAGATGGAGACGCCTGCAGATCTACTGTTAGTAATGGATGCTTTTGAGAGCAAAGGAACCCCTGTCACTGCCCAACAAGTTAGGATCTGGATCAGCCATGACCCTATTTTGTCAGTTGTGAAACGGTGTATACTCAGTGGTGATTGGTCTGCCATACTTATGGAGATGCGTGAGGAAACCAAACCTTACAACCGTTGCAAGGATGAGCTGTCCATTCAGTCAGACTGTTTACTGTGGGGTAATCGTGTAATCATGCCTCAGAAAATTAGAGAAAAATTTGTACGTGAACGTCATAACATTCATCCGGGTATTGTCATGTTGAAGTCCATTGCTAGGTCTCATGTATGGTGGCCTGGAATTGCCTCTGATATGGAATCATGCATGCATCAGTGCAATACTTACATGCAGCTAAGTAAAGTACCAGCGGAATCTCCGCTGAGTCTTTGGTCGTGGCCATCCAAACCATGGTCGAGGATCCACATTGATTTTGTGGGCCCGTTCCTAGGAAAGATGTTTTTTGTTGTAGTAGATGCATATTCTAAGTCGATAGAGTCTGCTATTATGTCATCCAGCATGTCTACAGCTACCATTGAGAGCCTTCACATCATGTTTGCTACTCATGGTTTGCCTGACATTTTTTTGAGCGACAACAGATCTTGCTTCACAAGTCTTGAGTTCCAGGAGTTCATGAAACTCAATGGCATCAGACATGTGAGATCAGCTCTATTCAAGCCTGCTTCTAATGGTCAAGCAGAGCGTGTCATTCAAACGATCAAGCAAAGTATGAAACATGTAACTCAGGGCTCACTGCAGAGACAGTTGTCATGTATATTGCTCAGTTACAGCTCAAGACCTCATACGCTTACTGGGGTTCTTCCTGCTGAACTACTGATGAAGAGAAATCTCAAGACCAGGCTTTCTCTTGTTCATCCTGATTTGAATGATCATGTTGAAAACAGACGTCAAAGTCAGCAATGGTGTCATGATTGTGTTGCCGTGTCATGTGACATCTCGGTCAACGATCTGGTTTATGTACTGAATTATGGTCAAGGTCCAAAGTGGATCGCCGGCACTGTTACAGCCAAGGTGGGTAACAGAGTATTTATTGTCATGCTCAAGAATGGGCAAACATGCAGGAAACACCTTGACCAGGTTAAACTGTGGCACACAGATGAACTGGAACCGAATGAGGAAGATGCAGTCAGTGATCAACCAACCCTTGTTCACTCATCGGAGGACTCTGCTGACATTACTGACTCTGAACCTTCAGTCTCTAATGTGGTCATGAGCACTCCTATCAGATCGGCTACTCAGCCATCAGTCTCAATGGACTCAGAACGCTCGCCCAGAGCCAGAGTTAAACTGAGACAATCAACTCGTGAGACGAAAGCCCCAGACCATCTTAATTTGTAAAAAAAATTTAAAAGGGGGATGTTGTTATGTATTAATGCTGGGGGGTCACCAAACATCAGAGGGCATCGTGGTCGGAGGTATGCGTGTGGCATGTGTTCTTGGTCACCTGTATATCTTTGTCACACTGGCACTCTTGGGCTGGAATAAAGATGGATCAGGTTGCATCAGAGTGAGTTTACAGTAACCAGACTCTTGAGCCATTACAATTATTACAGGTGGGCAGAGGAAATGTTGCAAGGACACCCTCAAAGCCTCGCTGATAAAATGCAACAGCCCCACTGACACCTGGGAGTCCCTGGCCAAAGACCGCCCTAAGTGGAGAAAGTGCATCTGGGAGGGCGCCGAGCACCTCGAGTCTCGTTGCCCAGAGCATGCAGAAATCGAGCGCAGGCAGCGGAAAGATCATGCGGCAAACCAGTCCCACCCACCCCTTCCCTCAACGACTGTCTGTCCCACCTGTGACAGGGACTGTGGTTCTCATATTGGACTGTTCAATCACCTAAGGATTCATGTTTAGAGTGGAAGCAAGTCTTCCTTGATTCCGAGGGACTGCCTATGATGGTGATGAATGTAGTCAGACCTTTCCCCTTCATTGGATTCATGGTGTCCTTGACTTGTGATGCTTGCTGAGTCAGCATAGGGTGAGCATTATTACCCTGTATCTGAGCTGTGTGATGTTTGACTTGGGAGCATGTGATGGGACAGTGTGTAAAAACATCCGAAATTGATGGGTAGGAAAAGACCAGCTGGTCCGTTAAGCCTGCCCACATTATGGCCGGAGCATCATGGCCAAAGATTGCAAAGTGCTGCAGTACAGCGGGACCTGGGGGTACTTGTGCATCAAACACAAAAGGTTAGTATGCAGGTAAGGCAAGTGATCAGGAAGGCCAATGGAATCTTGGCGTTTATTGCAAAGGGGATGGAATATAAAAGCAGGGAAGTCTTACTACAGTTGTACAGGGTATTGGTGATGTGATGTATGTAGCACTCAAATCACTGACTCCACACAGTGTGGTGCTGTAGTAACTGCTGTGACCTTGGTCCTTTATTGTATAACTCCAGAGTGCCTCTCAGGTGTGATGGGCAGCCTTTTATACTGTATCTTGCAGGTTCTTTCGGGTCTCTCACCACAGCGCCCTCTGTGGCGCATCATTGTAACTATACATTTAATGTACCTGGACAATACATAACAGGTGAGGCCACACCTGGAATATTGCGTGCAGTTTTGGTTTCCATATTTACGAAAGGATATACTTGCTGTAGAGGCAGTTCAGAGAAGGTTCACTAGGTTGATTCCGGGGATAAGGGGGTTGACTTATGAGGAAAGGTTGACTACGTTCTGCCTCTACTCATTGGAATTCAGAAGAATGAAAGGTGATTTTATTAAAACGCATAAGATTATGAAGGGGTTGACAAGGTGGATGCAGAGAGAATGTTTCCACTGATGGGGGAGACTAGAACTAGAGGGCATAGTCTTAGAATAAGGGGCCGCCCATTTAAAACTGAGATGAGGAGAAATGTCTTTTCTCAGAGGGTTGTGGATCTGTGGAATTCGCTGCCTCAGAGCTGTGGAAGCTGGGACATTAAATAAATTTAAAACAGAGATAGATAGTTTCTTAATCAATAAGGGAATAAGGGGTTATGGGGAGCAGGCAGGAAAATGGGCCTGAATCCATGATCGGATCAGCCATGATCGTATTAAATGGCGGATCAGGCTTGAGCGGCCGTATGGCCTACTTCTGCTCCTATTTCTTATGTTCTTATCCTCCCCCACCCTTCCCCCCAGCCATGTAATCTCCTGGGAGAGGCCAAAAAAAAACAAAGAATAAACCCATGGCCAGTAAGAGGAAAAATACCCAGGCAAATTCCTCTACTTCCCCTCAGGCGATCGAAAGGCTGCGATTTCATCATCATAGGCAGTCCCTCGGAATCGAGGAAGACTTGCTTCCACTCCTGAAGTGAGTTCTGCGAGATGCCTGAAACGAGCACAGCAAAAACCGGGAGCAGCCTCTCAGGAGTGAACACGCAGTTGATATTTCTTGCTTGCGTCCGACCCTGGGGAATAACCTGGGAGTTCCTGACACCGATAGTGGGCTCAAAGGCAAAATTACATTGCATTGGCCTGGATCGCGGATCTTTCACCTTTGGAGGACAAAAGGTGGGCGGAGAAATCCCACAAAAGTTAGGAAAAGATTTGCACAGCTCAAAACAGCCAGAAGCGAGTTCAAATGCTCTACTGGTGCCCTCCTGACCCTGAACGGTTTTACTTCACAGCGGCGCATAAATTAGAATGCATTTGGGGGCATGTCCACAGCAGAGACATCAGTGCAGTGATCTGTTGCTTATGTCCCCACAATGGGGCCCTTTGTTCCCGAGAAACGCCGAGGATTCAGGAGCTCTGGGGGTCACGGAGAGGGGTCACCGTCTATAACTGCCACCATTTGTGTTTCTCAATGCAGCAGCAGAGTGTGTTGCCAGCCTGGAGTGGGGGGAACTGACCCACTGGGGACCTACCTCTCCTTCTGACTTACCCCCTGGGGCAGCAGCACTGCAGCATGGAGAGCAAGTTTGCAGTCCATGCTGATGAAGATATTACATGGGTTTCACAGCACAGAGACAGGTCCAATCCTGGTGTTTCTGCTCCACACGAGCCTCCACCCACCCCGCTTCACCATATCCTTCTATCCCTTTCACGCTCATGCACTCAGCTAGCTTCAGCTTAGCAGCCACAGCAATAAGCCGACAAGGGTTGGTCTTGCAACGCGATGCTCATGGTGGCTGGTAGGAGAGCTCTCACTGCCCCTGCTTTGCAGCAATTCACTTCCTCCCAGTTTAGTGCCAGCGTTTGCTAAAGGCCTGGCCCCTCGCACTCCAACACCCCTTGCTGTTCACCCGTGAGTCGAGGCTGTGGAGGGCATCGTGGCCAGGCACAATCCGCCCTCTCCTCGCCCCATGCCCACACACTTCCAGTAGGGGGCAGTGGATGGTGATCACAAGCCGAACACTTTGACCAACTTTTCTACTTTGTAGCTAAAAGAGAACAGTAAACGTACAGAAAGAAATGTCAGGAAAAATACCTTACTCCTTGAAAATGCAAGTGCAGGCAGATAAATCCATAAAAAACAGGACAATAGTGTTTTGAAATACAAGCATAGAATACAAGGGGAAAGAGGTAATGATCAAGATAAATTTGACCAGGTCACAGTTAACAAGTATTGCATGCAGTTCTGGGCACACCATTGTAAGAAGGGCATTACAGCTTTAGAAAGCAATGTCTGCCGGATATCTGGATGACACTAGTGATGAGAAACTATAATTATATGAAGAGATTTCAATATTGTGACTGGAGCAGACAAGGCTCTGAGGAGAATTAATAGACGTTTATTTAAAAATTAGAAAGTGTCATTGTAGGTTGAATAGGGAAAAACTATTTCATGTGAGGAGTCAGCAATTTAAAATTGTCAAAGAGTGTGTTTTGGAGAAATTCCATAATGCAGTGCTTTGCCACAGGGAATAGTTGAGGCAAAGACAACGGAGAGAGAGAGAAAGAAAGAAACTTACTTGCATTTAAATAGCGCCTTTCACAACCTTAATCATCCCAAAGTGCTTTATAGCCAATTCCAGTCACTATCGTGCACCCAAAATATGACAGGGAACATTGGTTGCAGCCCCTGTTCTATTATTTGAAGGGGCTGCTCCTCTATTTCTGGCTATACTTCAGTCCCACGCTCCTGATCTTTGGCCACCCGGTTGCGGAGGAGAGCGGGCAGGTTGGAGGACCTCCTCATCGGTCTGCTCCTGGCCCTGGCCATCAACAGGTCCCAGGCAGGGCGCTCCGGAGGGGTGGGGTGTCCTTGGAGAAGGGAGCACGTGGTGTCCGCCGGCACATTTGGGGCTTTCCACGACCCGGTGGTCACCGGAGTGACTGGAGTGCACTGCGGATAAAGGGAACAAAATTATAATTTTTATTCAAGTTAATTCTGTCATCATTTGAAACTGTTGTTTGTGCGTCTCTAAAAAGGGGACACTTATGGTTTAATTATGGATTATGTGTTCCTGTTTGATGATTTAATCATCCTTACTAATTAACTAAAGGAGTTGAATGGCTCTGCCTGTTTACACGCTTTGAATCCGAGCGAGCACTTTAGAGACGAGCCCTGGAGGGAGGGGACAGAATGATACTTTCCTTTGTCCTTTTCAAGCACGTGGTGGGAGGCTTGGCGGGGCTTTTGGTAAAAATGAATGAAAAGTTGGAGAGCTTTGTGTTTTTTTCCTTTACTCTTGGTGTGTCTGCAGCTGGGAAGAGGAGGGGGTGTCAGCATTCGACACAAGTTTGCTGCTGCCTTCCTGAGGTCTGGATTAAAGAAATATAGAGGTTTCACAAGTTGGGCACCAGCCAGTGCTTGCAATCTACAAGAGAGCTGTGAGTAAATGTTGCAGGAGACTTTTTGACTTGGGCGGGAGGATGTGAGGACGATGATTGTAACTCTGCCTTTTTAACACGCGTTTAGCAGCAATTATATTGTGTTTTCTTTTCAAAGGTCCAACTTGTTAGTGACTTTGCATTGTTCTGCAGCCGGTTTAAAGGGAACTAGATCAATTTGAATATCAGATTGTGATATTTTGCAGGCAGCAGTCTCCTCCAATCACGCGAAGAACCTCTCGCAAACTGAGGTTTTTAGTTTTTAAAAAGTCAAAATCCGATTTGTTTTTGAAACTTAAAAAAATAAATTACAGACTTAAGTCCCAAAATAAAGGAATTGCGTTTTTTTTTTAAATCAGGCTGGTTAAATGGGAAATTAGAGGTTTAGTAAAGAGGTTAATTATTTTATTTTTAAAACCTCGAAATACTGGAAATAAAATCTGAAAATGCTGGAAAACACAGCAGATTTCCACCAGCACGTAACAAAATCGTGACTGAAAGGCTGCATTAGACGAGATGGTGGCAAACTACTGGAAATTTGTCTGGGTGCTTTCTGTGAAGTGAATTTGTTTGGTTGAACAGATAGGGATAGAGCAACTCAAGGATGCAAATACACAGCCAGAATTTGATAAGGCCTCTTTTTTTACCACTGATCCTTTGTCTTTCCCAAATTCCCTATATTCCCTGCCTGGGGAATGCTGTGTATACATGGCTTCACCTTTTGTTCACCGTGATGCAGTTCTGTTTTAAATGTTGGAAGTTTGCACGATTCCTCTTGGCACCCTGTTGTGTGTATTTTTGTGGGGTTGCGAGAAAAGGGACCAATACCCTGCCTCACTTTGGCAGTTGGTTAAATGCGGCATTGTATTGAATCAAAGCTTTCACTGTCTGCGTATTTTTTTTAAAAGAGAGAGATTCCCAACTCCAGGGAGTGGCAGATCTGTGTGGCTGTTTTCGAAGAGGAATCCCTACAAATCTTGCAGTCATAGATTCTTACAGCACAGAAGGGAGGCCATTTGGCCCATCGTGTCTGTTCCGGCTCTTTGGAAGAGCAATCCAATTAGTCCCACTCCCCTGGTCTTTTCCCAAAACCCTGCAAAATTTTCCTTTTCAAGCCTACATCCAATTGCCTTTTGAAAGTTATTGTTGAATCTGCTTCCACCACCCTTTCAGGCAGTGTATTCCAGATCATCATAACTTGCTGTGTAAAAATACCTTCTCATCTCCCCTGGATCTTTTGCCAGTTATCTTAAATCTGTGTCCTCTGATTATCCATCCTCCTGCCCCCTCCAGAAACAGTTTCCCTTTATTTACTCTACCAGAATCCCTCATAGTTGTGAACACCTCTATTAAATCCCCCTTCTGCACTAAGAACATTCCCAGGTTATTGAATTCCTTTTGAAAGTTACTATTGCATCTGTTTCCACCACCTGTTCAGGCAGTGCATTTCAGAAATCTGAATTAAAGTAAAAGATGCTGGAAATACAGATCAGGCTCTTCAGGGTCTGAAAAGATGGATTAATGATTTGGGCGTGATCTTTTATTAGAATGTAAAGTTCGTCTATCACCAGTCTTTACTTCATGGAGATTGAGCTTTTTGATGTCTTTAATCGAGCTTTTGTGACTAAGCACTAGTCCTACTGCAGGCTTCCTCCATTTTATCTGTTGCATGAACTCTTAAATTGGCCTTGCAGAATTTCATAATTTTGTTCATTGATTCATTTTCTCTCTCAGATTATATGCTGATGTATTTTCACGATTTGTACATCAGCTTTCAGTTGAATTGATGAGAATAGTATTTTCTACCATTGCCATAAAGGGGGGTGGATGTAAACCTTTTCAAAGGGTCAGTACAAGACGGATTGAAGTGCAAAGGGAATGATCCACGAGGAGAGATAAGGGCCGCTTAATCTTATGGTATCGAATGGAGCCACTGTTTGTCTGGGAGGTAGTGGATTCATCAAGGTATGTGATGTTTTTAATTGAAACAAATGATGAATGTTACTTTAAAGTAAATTCGCCCATTAAATTCGTGAAAAGTAAACTTGTAACTGCTCAACAAAAAGTCTCTCCTCAAACAACAACAACTTGCACTTATAAAGCGTCTTTAATGTAGTGAAACGTCCCAAGGTGCTTCACAGGAGTATTAAGAGATGAAAAAAAATTTGACACAGAGCCACGTAAGTAGAAATTAGTGCAGGTGGTCAAAAGCTTGGTCAAAGAGGTATGTTTTTTAAGGAGTATCTTGAAGGAGGAAAGAGAGGCTGATAAGTTTAGGCAGGGAATTCCAGAGCTTGGGTCCTAGACAACAGAAGGCACGGCCACCAAAGGTTGAGCAATTATAATCGGGGTGCTCTAGTGGGCAGAATTGGGGGTGGGTGAGGGTTGTGTGGAGATTAGAGATGGGGAGGGTTGAGGCCATGGAGGGTTTTAAAAATAAGGATGAGAATTTTGGAAACGAGGCATTGCTTAACCAGGAGCCAATGTAGGTCAGTGAACACAGGGGTGATGACCCAACAATAACAACTTGCATTTATATAGCGCCTTTATCATAGGAAAACGACCCAAGGCACTTCACAGGAGAGTAAATCAGTCAAACATTGACACCAATCCAAAGGTGTGATATTGGGAGGGGTGCATAAAAGCTTGGTGGAAGAGATGGGTTTTTAGGAGGGTCCATAAAGGAGGGTAGAGAGATGTAGAGGTTTAGGGAGGGAATTCTGCAGGTTGTGGACTAGCCGATCGAAGGCACGGCTGCCAATGGTGGGCAAAGGCTGATAAATAATTAATTGGGTGGCGTCAGAGAAAAAGTTTTGAAGATGTTCAAATACAGTTGAGTGGTGTGACTGGGGAATTTTGGTACTAGAAAAATGAACTTTGATGGGCAACTTGCCTTTTCCTCAACCTTAAGTGCTACTTGTGTCGATACAGAAAATGGCCTATTAACTCAGTTATTTCTCTTAATTCCTCCTTGGCTTAAATCTACTAGTAATTGCTGTGATTTCGATTTGAGGCTCGATTTTCGAGAAGCAGGTCTGGGTGGAAGGTGGTTCTAGCTGTCCATCTGCTGACGACCTGCCTCCATCTCCCAGTGTCAGTGTATTGAATTGCGCCCTTGCTATCAGTCCTTGGATGTGGGGCAGATTTGATGCGTGATCAGATTCGTCCTGATCAATAATTTTGTATGCATAGTGTGGGTGGGAATCAATTATTGAGTTGCTGTTTTTGTATGGCCTTAGCCATAGAAATAAAGGACGATATCCAATTTTAAAAACAAGGACATACAAAGTGGCTAAAACTAGTGGGAGGGCAGAAGATTGGGAAGCATTTAAAAACCAACAAAGAATGACAAAAAAAAAATTAAGAAAGGGAAGATAGTTTACTTTCATAGTCTAACACGAAATATAAAATCAGATACCAAGAGTTTCTATAGGTAAATAAAAAGGAAGAGAGTGGCTAGAGTAAATGTTGGTCTCTTGGAGGACGAGACCGGGGAATTAGTAATGGGGAACATGGAGATGGCAGAAACTCTGAACAAATATTTTGTATCAGTCTTTACGGTACAGAACACTAATAATGTTCCAACAGTGGATAGTCAAGGGGCTATAGCCGGGGAGGAACTTAAAACAATCACAATCACTAAGGAGGTGGTACTCAGTAAGATAATGGGACTAAAGGTGGATAAATCCCCTGGACCTGATGGCTTGCATCCTCAGGTCTTAAGAGAAGTCGTGGCAGGAATAGTGGATGCATTGGTTGTAATTTACCAAAATTCCCTGGATTCTGGGGAGGTCCCAGCAGATTGGAAAACTGCAACAAAAAAAAAAGGAGGCAGACAAAAAGCAGGAAACTATAGACCAGTTAGCTTAACATCTTTGGTTGGAAAAATGTTGGGAGTCCATTATTAAAAAAGCAGTAGCAGGACATTTGGAAAAGCAAAATTCAGTCAGGCAGAGTTAGCATGGATTTATGAAGGGAAAGTCATGTTTGACAAATTTGCTAGAATTCTTTGAGGATGTAACAAACAGGGTGGATAAAGAGGAACCAGTGGATGTAGTGTATTTGGACTTCCAGAAGGCAATTTGACAAGATGCCACATAAAAGGTTACTGCACAAGATAAAAGATCATGGGGTTGGGGGTAATATATTAGCATGGATGGAGTATTGGCTAATGAACAGAAAACAGGGAGTTGGGATAAATGGGTCATTTTCCAGTTGACAAACAGTAACTAGTGGGGTGCCACAGGGATCAGTGCTGGGACCCCAATAATTTATAATCCATATTAACGACTTGGAGGAAGGGACTGAGTGTAACGTAGCCAAGTTTGCCGACGATACAAAGATGGGAGGAAAAGCAACGTGTGAGAAAGACATGCACAATCTGCAAAAGGACATAGACAGGCTAAGTGAGTGGGCAAAAATTTGGCAGATGGAGTATAATGTTGGAAAGTGTGAGGTCATGCACTTTGGCAGAAAAAAGCAAAGAGCAAGTTATTATTTAAATGGAGGAAGATTACACAGTGCTGCAGTACAGCAGGACCTGGGGGTACTTGTGCATTCAACAGAAAAGGTTAGTATGCAGGTACAGCAAGTGATCAGGAAGGCCAATGGAATCTTGGTCTTTATTGCAAAAGGGATGGAGTATAAAAGCAGGGAAGTATTGTTTCAGTTGTACAGGGTATTGGGTGAGGCCACAGCTGGAATAATGCATGTAGTTTTGGTTTCCATATTTACGAAAAGATATACTTGCTTTGGAGGCAGTTCAGAGAAGGTTCACAAGATTGATTCCAGAGATGAGAGGGTTGACTTATGAGGAAAGGTTGAGTAGGTTGGGCCTCTACTCATTGGAATTCAGAAGAATGAGAGGTGATCTTATCAAAACGTATAAGGTTATGCGGGGGCTTGACCAGGTGGATGCAGAGAGGATGTTTCCACTGATAGGGGAGACGAGAACTAGAGGGCATGATCTTAGAATAAGGGGCCGCCCATTTAAAACTGAGATGAGGAGAAATTTCTTCTGAGGGTTGTGGATCTGTGGAATTCGCTGCCTCCGAGAGCTGTGGAAGCTGGGACATTGAATAAATTTAAGACAAAAATAGACATTTTCTTAAACGATAAGAGGTTATGGGAAGTGGATCTGAGTCCATGATTAGATCAGCCATGATCGTATTAAATGGCGGAGCAGGCTCGAGGGGCCGTATGGCCTACTCCTTAATTCTCCCAGGATTAAAGTTTTATTACTTGTCTATCCCCCAATTCCTTTTCTCCACCATTGGCAGCCATGCCTTCAGCTGCCTGTGCCCTAAGCCATGGAACTCCCAAAATCTCTCTGCCATGCTGCCTCTCCTCATTTTAAGATGCTACTTAATACCTACCTTTTTGACCAAGCTTTTGGCCACCTGTCCTAATATATTCTTGTGTGGCTCAGTGACAATTCGTTTTGCCTGGTTCTGCTCCTATGAAGCGTTTTAAGACGTTTTAGGCACTGTATAAATTGTTAAGTTGCTTGTCTTGTTCAATACTGCAGTGAATTCTTTACTCAGAGCGTCAAATACATGCTCTCATTATACTGAGCTGAGTGGACTGGAGCTGGGAGGTGGTGCCTACAGTTGTTTTCACTGCCCTTGTGCTAGGGAACGAATGAATCAGCCATGAGTTTCACACATCTACGATCGCTATCCAATGTGTGCACACATTGAGTAAGTGCAGTGTCCGTCTGAGCTGTTCTGTCTGCCATTGAAAAGTCCACCACTGTTCAGTACCTATCAGGACTCTTGTACTGTGGGGCGCTCAAAATCTCTGCCCTAGTTTAAGTAGAAAATGGTTTCCACCTCTAGGTTCACACGGACAAATTGAGTGGGAGCTTTTTATCTTAAAGTTTGTGTCCACTTTGAGATCCCATCTGCCTTTTCAGGTGGATGTAAATGACCTTCAAAGAAGAGCAGGGCAAGATCTCCCGGTATCCAGGTCAACAATCCTCAACACAACCAAAAAAAAAAACAGATTAGCTGGTAATTTCTCTCATTTTCTGTTCGTGGGACCTTGCTGGGTTAACTGCAATGTTTGCCCACATGACTGTATTGACTGCACTTCAAAAGTGTTTTCATTGGACGTGAAGTGCTTGAGCAGTCTTTACTGCACAGTGATATACAGGTGCAAGGTCTTCCTTTTCTGCCGAAGTGCGGTCCTCTAAACATTGGTGGTGTGATTTACTCTTTTTGATGTTTCTTTTTAAATATAAAAGTGTTCGGCCGTGCTCTGTGGAACTAGACAGGTTCTCAGAATGTTGTAGCCTAAGACACCAGTTCTCTACTGATGGTGGCCTCGACAGAGTCCGATAGGATATTGGTGGGAGAGACTGCTCTGTATAGACGACTGCAGCACACCATTCAGATTAAGTTCCCCCAGCTCGATTTCATTCATTTCTCCCCTCCATCCTATCGCCCTTGCACATCCTGAGTACGGTATGGTAAAATGGTCCCCTTGCCATTGCCTTGATCCGGCCTCTGAGGTGCAGTTTCACCCCTCCCAGTGGGGCAGTGTTGAGCTCTTCCCATTGACATGCAATGCTTGAGATCAGCAACAGTGCCAATGAAGCCTGCATCCGGCGCCCTTTGTGATGCTGCAAAAATCCCAGCTTCGTAATACACTGACGTCCTTTGTTGCCTGGAGATGTGTGACGGAGGCTGACTGCTCACGTTGGCACTGGGTCTGTGCTGCTACGTGCTTCAGAATTGAATCTGCAATAGAGTTCACTTCTGTGCAGACCCAGCAGTATCGATGTGACAAAGTGAATCCAACCACTGGGAGGATGAGTGGCTGTCTTGGAGAGTGCTGTTTCAATGGCCCTTGCAGAATGAAATGAACTTTTGAGTTGTTACCAGGTGTAATGCTAGCTGTGAGAAATTCTTTATCTGATGTCCACTTTGTGGATGCTCACAGGTTGGTAGAGCTGTTGAGTTGGGAGTGGCTTAGCCAGTCACGTGATGTTCACAAGACTCAATAAACCCCCAGCCAGTTGGGTTCGGGGGATCCACGATGCGGCAGGTGGCTGTGAACCTGGTGGATGAACTGGTAATGTGTAGTGTTGCTTATAAACCAACTGGTTCTTAATAGCAAAGAACCCATGAAGCAAATACATTCCACACTTCAGCAGTGCACAATACCCAATGGTACAGTGAGAGATTTTGTTCTTCCAACTATAAGTTTTCTAAACTGTATAACCATAGGGTGGAGGGCTGGGGGGATGGGGAAGAGGGTGTCACAGAACTATAAAGGGGATGAGGGGTGGGGGCCACTCTAAGTGATGAATTGATGTCACTTGAGGCATGTTGGTATCTCTATGCGAAATGGGCCTGGTGACATGGTCTAGGCTCACACATGGGTAACAGCCTTTTGGGCAAGGTATTTGGTATTCCATGGAACTGAAACCTAGCATGGGGCAGAAAATATTGCGGGTGTGGGGTGAGAAAATATGCTTGAATTCCAAATTTTGGGGGAAGGGAGTGCTGATTGGTGACCCCTGTCCTCGCTGACTTGCATTGACTGCCAGTCCCCCCATTGCCTCAGATTTAAAATTCTCAATCTCGTATTTAAAACCCCTCATGGCCTCAACCCCCGCACTTCCTGCACCCTACCATTGGTGGCCGTGGCTTCAACTGTTTAGGCCCTAAGCTCTAGAATTCCCTGCTCAGCCATCTCTGCCTTTCCATCTCTTTCCTCCTTTGAGTGGCTGCTTAAAACCTACATCTTTGACCAAACTTTTGACCCCATGTCCTTGTATCTCCTTTGGCTTGATAAGTTTTGTATAATTATGCTCCTGTGATGTTCCTTGGGATGATTTACTATGTTAAAAAGAAAGAAGAACTTGCATTTATATAGTGCCTTTCACGACCACTGGACGTCTCAAAGCTCTTTACAGCCAATGAAGTAATTTTGGAGTGTAGTCACTGTTGCAATGTAGGAAACGTGACTGCCAAGTTACGCACAGCAAGCTCCCACAAACAGCATTGAGACAATGACCAGGTAATCATTTTTTGTTATGTTGATTGAGGAATAAATATTGGCTAGGACACCGGGGATAACTTCCCTGCTCTTCAAAATAGTGCCATGGGATCTTTTACATCCACCTGAGGGGGCAGACGGGGCCTCGCTTTAATGTCTCATCCGAAAGATGACACCTCCGACAGTGCAGCACTCCCTCAGCACCACACTGGAGTGTATATAATATGTTTTTTTTTAAGTCGCTCTTAAACCCACCTCTGACCAATATCTCTAATTTTGTCTCTGAATCTTTTTTTTGTCTGATTGCGCCTGTGGAGTCCCTTGTGACATTTTCCTAGGATAAAGACTCGACATATACGCATGTTGTTTTGTTATGAGGCTGGGAATTCGATTGAACTGAAGTTTTGTGTAGGTGGTTATAGTCTTGACTCGCAGGCCAAGCACATTGTGGGTGGAGTGGGGGCAAGGAACGGAAGCTGCTCTGCATTTTAAGAACATAATTCCTTTTCAGCTTCACTTCTAAAACCATTTCTGGTTTTAGAAGGACAAAAAGCTCCATGAGTCATCCAGCGAGGTTTTGTATGGTTGGACTGACTCCGTCGAGTGGAATGGGAGCAGAACGGCGAAAACAAAACACAAAATGCAGCAGCCATCAGAAAGGGAATGATTTGGGACATGTTATTGGGCGCACACAAACAGATTTAACAGGGCACCTTAAACAGCATGTTGTAACCTTAGTGGAAATCGTGAGCTCACAGCCCATAATTTGTCATCTATTAATATTAATGCCTGTAATTTCCTGAGCTGCACAATCTGCAAATTGGGAGCACCGTATCACGAGTTCACTGACCAGAGCATGTACCTTGTGACTCCATTTGGCCTATTGTGCATTTGTATCAATCAATCACGAGCGAGAGAGACGCATTTTATTGTTTGTTATACTTCTTGTACGATTATTTTAGTTTGTCACCTCAAATTAATCCTGTTGTGTAAACAGCGGTACCGAAAAACATTAGGAACAGGAGTAGGCCATTCAGCCTCTCGGTCCTGGCCCACCATTCAATTCGATTATGAATCTGTACCAGAAACCCATTTAGCCACTTGTGCTCCATGTCTGTTGATAACCTAATCTAACCAGAATCTACCAATCTCAAGTCTTGAAAGTTCCGAATGACCCAGCTTCCACAGCCTTTTAGGGGAGAATACCCCAGTCTGAGCATCACATTTTCTGTTGGTTTATCTGCTAATTTAGCCATGGAACTAACCCCTTTAAATACGAGCGCAAACCTATTTGTTTTAAATAGAAAAGAAAGAAACTCAGACTTGCACTTGTTTTGTGCCGTTCATGACCCTCGGATACAGCTTTACAACCAATGCAGTACTTTTGAAGTGTAGTCACTATTGTAATGTAAGAAATGCAGCAGCCAATATGCACACAGCAAGCTCCCACAAATGGCAATGTGATAATGACTCAGCTAATCTGTTTTTAGGTGTTGGTTAAGGGATAATTGTTGGTAAATTTTCCTTGAATAGTGTTATGTGCCATAGGATCTTTTACCTGTGAGGGCAGACGGAGCCCTGGTTTAACATCTCGTCCAAAGGATGGCACCTAGGAAAGAAAGATTTGGATTTATTTAACGCCTTTCACTACCACCAGACATCTCAAAGCGCTTTATAGCCAATGAAGTACTTTTGAAGTGTAGTCACTGTTGTAATGTGGGAAACGCGGCAGCCAATTTGCGCACAAGCAAGCTCCCACAAACCGCAATGTGATAATGACCAGATCATCTGTTTTTGTTATGTTGATTGAGGGATAAATATTGTCCAGGACACCAGGGATAACTCTCATGCTCTTCGAAATAGTTCTATGTTATATTTTACGTCCACTTGAGAGATTAGACGGAGCCTCGGTTTAACGTCTCTTCCGAAAGAGGACACCTCCGACAGTGCAGTGCTCCCTCAGCACTGCACTGGAGTGTCAGCCTCAGAGGCCAGTCTAGATTTTGTGCTCAAGTCCCTGGAGTGGGAACCCACAAACTTCTGACTCCAAAGTGGATGCATTTGTTGTAATCTACCAAGATTCCCTGGATTCTGGAGAGGTCCCAGCGGACTGGAAAACCGCAAATGTAATGCCTCTATTTAAGAAAGGAGTTAGCCTAACGTCTGTCATTGGGAAAATGCTGGAGTCCATCAGTAAGGAAGTCATTGCAGGCCACTTAGAAAATCATAATGCAGTCTAGCAGAGTTAGCGTGGTTTTATGAATGGGTAATCATGTTTGATAAATTTGTTCGAGTTCTTTGAGGATGTAATGAGCAGGGTGGATAAAGGGGAACCAGTAGATGTCCTGACTATGAATTTCCAGAAGGTGCCACATAAAAGGTTACTGCATAAGATAAGAGCTCACAGGGTTGGGGGTAATATATTAGCATGGATAGAGGATTGGCTAACTAACAGAAAGCAGAGCATTGGGATAAATGGGTCAGTTGGCAAACTGTAACTAGTGGGGTGCCACAGGGATCAGTGCTGGGGCCTCAATTATTTATTTACAATTTATATTAATGACTTGAATGAAGTGACCGAGTGTAATGTAGCCAAATTTGCTGATGATACAAAGATAAGTGGGGAAACAAGTTGTGAGGAGGACGCAAATAATCTACAAAGGGATATAGACAGGTTAAGTGAGTGGGTAAAAATTTGGCAGTTGGAGTATAATGTGGGAAAATGTGAGGTTATCCACTTTGTTAGGAAAAATAAAAAAAGCAAATTATTATTTAAATGGGGAGAGATTACAGAGGGACCTGGGAGTCCTTGTACATGAAGCACAAAAGGTTAGCATGCAAGTACAGCAAGTAATTAGGAAGGCAAATGGAATGTTGGCCTTTATTGCAAGGGGGATGGAGTATAAAAGTAGGGAGGTCCTGCTACAACTGTACAGTGCGTTGGTAAACCACACCTGGAGTACTCCGTACAGTATTGGTCTTTTTTAAGGAGGGATATACTTACATTGGAGACAGTTCAGAGAAGGTTCACGTGGTTAATTCCTGAGATGAAGGGGTTGTCATGTGAAGAAAGGTTGAGCAGGTTGGGCCTATACTCATTGGAGTTTAGAAGACTGGGAGGTGATCTTATTGAAACATATAAGATTCTGAGGGGGCTCGACAGAGTAGATGCAGAGAGGATGTTCCCCTAGTAAGGGAATCTAGAACTAGGGGGCATAGTTTCAAAATAAGGGGTTGCCCATTTAAAACAGAAATGAGGAGGAATTTCTTCTGAGGGTTGTGAATCTGTGGGATTCTCTACCCCAGAGAGCTGTGGAGGCTGGGTCATCGAATGTATTTAAGGTGGAGATACAGATTTTTGAACGTAAGAGAGTCAAAGGTTAAGGGGAACGGGCAGGGAAGTGGTGTTGAGGCCAAGGTCACATCAATCAGTGATCTTATTGAATGGTGGAGCAGGCTCGAGGGGCCTAATGGCCTACTCCTGTTCCTATTTCTTATGTTATGTTCTTAAAGCTAGAGTGCTACCCACTGAGTCACAGCTGACACAAAAGATGGCACATTTGAAATGGGGAGCTCGCTGTGTGGGAGATCAAAGTACGCAGACCTCTCTATCCCATGGCCCATAAACGAAGACACTGACTGAGATTGCAGTCTCGACAAAAGCTTGGTGCGTAACCCCCCGAGGTTAAAGGTTAACCTAAACTTAAAGATGTCCTGGGAAAGCAGCACTAAGGCCTTTTCAAAGGGATACTTTTCAGTCCTTCCATTGACCTGTAATGGTTGCATTGTCCTTGCACATTGGCCAACATTTGGCTAGCTTTTGTTTCACAGAAAGCGAGGAAAATGTATTCTGCTTAAATGGCATGCTGGCCTCCAGGGTTAAGTCCAGCAGTGCAGCCCCTGCTATGGCAGGAGCCCGTGCAATCATTTATAATAGTGGGTTGTCAGAAATTGTATCTAAGTGGGGGAGGGAAGGATAATTCCAAAACCAGCCTTCACTTACCAGTTGTGTACATGACTGTTCTGTACAAACTTGGTGTAAAAAAACAAAAATCATCTTTTAATGTGACATTGTTCCACTTTTTGTTTTTTCTGAACGTTATTGTTCAACCAGACATGGAGCCGGGACATTTTTCCATTTCGGAAAACTAGAAAAATGTATTCTGCTTAAATGATTTGGCATTGGCCTCTTGAGGTTCAGTTCAGCACTTTAGCCCAGTGTCGGCCTCAAACGTTCCCAGTTCAGATAAAGCTCCCTCGGTCTGCCCAAAGAATGCACCTTCTCTCTACTGCGCCAATGGGTATTGTGGATCCATTTATCATCCTCCTTTGGATGTAAAAGATCCCATGGCACGATTTTGAAGAAAAGCAGGGGAGTTATCCCCGGTGCCCTGTCCAATATTTATCCCTCAAAAAAACATCAGAAAAACAGATGATCTGGTCATTATCACATTGCTGTGTGTGGGAGCTTGCTTGTGCGCAAATTGGCTGCTGCGTTTCCTACATTACAACAGTGACTACACTCCAAAAGTACTTTATTGTCTGTAAAGTGCTTTGAGTCATCCAGTGGTCGTGAAAGGTGCTATATAAATCCAAGTGTTTCTTTCTCTGCTGCAAATTTTATGAAAAGGTCCTTTCCAGTGCGCAGAGAGAGAAGAAACTTCCGTCCTTTTGTCTATGCTGGGCTTTTTCCCGGGTGTGAAACGGCAGTGTGCTAACTAATGTACCTTGGGTCAGGCCAAATGTTGGGCAGTCTTGTGCCACATTTTTAAACCATAAGTATTTAGAATAAACTTCACTGATGTGGTTAAACAGGAAAATGGAATGTGTCCAGGTAACTCCTCAACCTTAAATGCTGTGGCCTCCCAATTACATGTGGTTGTCAATATATAATTAATTGGATTAGACAATCGGCATTCTGATGAATGCGGGTGTGTAAAATTGTCTTTAAATATGAACGCTTACATTTCTGTATTTAGGATGTGGTTTGTAATGGATTAAATTCTGACAACAATAATTGGCATGTGAAAATTTCACTGAAAATCGATTTAAATGGAATTTTGATGAAGCATATGAACAAATTCATATTTATATAACCCCTTAGTAAATCATTCAAAAAAAATTCCATAGCACTTTGCATTGAATGTTACATTGTTCAGTAATATAAGAGTAACACGGTGGCCATTTTGTGAGCAGCACGGTCCCACAAAGAGCAGTGAGATGAATGACCAGTTAATCTCTTTGGAATGTTGACTAGGGCATGTGGAGAATTCCTTGTGCTGCTTGGAATAGTGTCATAGGATCTTTAATATCTCTGATTCTGTGACCTGAACAGACAGATGGAGCCTTGGTTTATGCCTCATCCACTGACTGTGCAGCACTCGCTCAGTAGTGCACTGGAGTGCAGCCGAGATTATGTGCTTGAGTCTCTGGCGTGAGGTCTGTACCCACAACCTTCTGAGGTGGGGTGTAAGGCCATTGACTGAGCCATGCAGGGACAAAGTTGTTTGAGCACTACTCTACATCAATGAATACCAAGTAAGGTGGCATGGCTATTTCACTACATGCAGAGTTAACAAACACCCGGTCAAATATATTTGAAAACATGTATTTGGTGTTTTTTTTTTAATATAGCGAATGTTTCTCCCCATCAAGCAAAGAAAGAACTTGCATTTCTATAGCGCCCTTCACGACCTCAGGACATCCCAAAGTGCTTTACAGTATATTTGAAAACATGTATTTGGTGTTTTTTTTTTATATAAGAAGCACTTTTAAAGTGTAGTCACTGTTGTAATGTAGGAAATGCAGCAGCCAATTTACGCACAGCAAGCACCCACAGAGAGCACTGTGATAATGGTGATCGTAATCTGTGTTAGCAATGTTAGTTGGGGGATAAATTTGGCCCCTGCTCCTCTTGAAATAGTGACGGGGGACTGAGCGGGCAGACGGGGCCTCGATTTAACGCCTTATCTGCAAGAAGTGAAATATGTGGTGCTGACAAATCTCTTTTTTATAAAAAAAATCCCATCCCAGTATCTTCCTCCCTAGTTAGCCCTCGTGTTCATTGGGAGATTCCGACACTTGCTGATCTTTAGTTTGCGTTGCACAAGTGTGGAACTTGCCTCCTGTGGCAGTCATAAGAAATAGGAGCAGGAGTCGGTCCCTCGAGCCTGCTCCGCCATTTAATAAGATCATGGCTGATCTGTAACCAAGAGCTGAAGCTGTGGCAATACGGCTGCTGTGGTAAATGTAGATGCCCGTAACGATGGCCCACTTCTCCTGATGGCACTGCCTTGCTGCAGTGCGGGCCCGCAGGCCACAGTGTGTGCTGAGTTAGTGTGTTTGCCAGCACGGGTTGGCAAAACATAATACCAGTTTTATTCCATGGACTGATGCCCGCTATACACTAGGGAGCAATTTTGATCCTGTCGGGTTGGATTGGATTTGATTTAAAAGCTTGTCCCCCAGAAGTAAGAGGACAGGATTCTAACACAATGTGAGCCCACATCTTAAACTATCTGAAAGAATCATATGTCAAAAAGCACCTATTATCAGCTTCTTGTATAAAGCAAACAAAATAGGCCAGTAATTCGCCCAAGCACAATCCTGGGGAAGGGGCCGCACGGTCACGTTCTGAGCATTTGCTGCTAACGTGCTCTTGTGTTTGCATTTATTCCCATGCAGATTTTGTATGTAAATTTGCTACTTTTCCCAATACACCTCAAACAGAGACCGAACAAGTCACGGTCCGTGTTTAGTCCATGGGGTTACAGGGATTTTGCCAGTACATTGGCATTCATTATTCCGTCAATTTAAACTAAACCCATTGGTTCATAGTGACATTCCATTATTTTAATGACCATATGGGATTCTCGGTGTTTTGGAAGTCAAAACATTATTTGATCAATTTCCCTGTTAAAACTGTTGACCAGCGGCCTTGCTTATAATGCTTTAAGCTGCCACTCATTTTAATCCAAAATGTCCAATATGACAGATTCCTTTGGACTTTTAGGTTCTGTTCAATATCAACAACAGCTTGCATTTATATCGTGTTTTTTAATGTAGAAAACATCCACGGCGCTTTACTGGTGTGGGGAATTTATATCGATTTTATAAAGGGAGTAAGGAACAAACCAGATTTGTCAACAAGAATCACGTGCACCACCAGATTTTCAACATGCCTGGTAGGCTAAATGGTTGCATGCATGTCTGCTGTGGCTCTCTGGGTAGCATACTCGCCTCGAGTCAGAGAGCATGGGTTCAAGTACCACCCCAGAGACGAGCACATAATCTAGGCTGACACTCCAGTGCAGTGCTGAGGGAGTGCTGCATTATCGGAGGTGCTGTCTTTCGGATGAGACATTAAACCAAGGCCCCGTCTTCCCCCTCGGGTGGACTTAAAATATCCCATGGAACTATTCAGAGAAGAGCAGGGGAGTTTTTCCTGGTGTTCTGGCCAATATTTTATCTCAACCAATATCACTAAAACAAGCCATTATCTCATTGCTGTTTGTGGGACCTTGCTGTGTGCAAATTGGCTGCTGCGTTTCCCTACACTTCAAAACAACTTCATTGGCTGTAAAGCGCTTTGGGACGTCCCGAGGTCATGAAAGGTGCAACATAAATGTAAGTTCTTGTGTAAATTCATTGTGGAATTTGATTGAATAGTTAGGCACGGAGTTGTTTAGTTGACTTGTGAAACCTTGATTAGGCCAGTGATGCTGAGTCCCAAGCAGCTTGAAATTGTGACCCCTGACCTCTCCGAAACGTGGCCAGGCTGCATTCAGCCTGTTAACAAAGCAGCAGCAGCAGCAGATCAATTGGGCCTGAACAATAGGCCTACCCTGAAGGCCAAGTGACCCTTCAGGTTTTATCTGCAATTATAATCCGAGCGGAGTTGCCCTTTGAGAAGCCCTGAGCCTTTTGAACTGTTCGATCTCTTCCATTTGTACCAGTGCAGGCATGTTTACAATGTGGGGGCGGGGGGGTGGGGGGGGGGGGGGGGGGGGGGAAATGCTAGCTTGGTTGGGTTGTCCAAGCTGGGATTTAATAATTTAATAACTTTAAAAAAATGCTTCCGTCAATGGCCCTCTGGGTGAAGCCACCATCTGGTGTAGCACTAAGCCGTGCAAACCAGAAGAACTCACGTTTGATCCTTTCTTTGAAATGGTTCGGTTGACCTTGCCTGTGGTCGAAGTTGAGGTGCCAAAATTGGGCTCAGCACAATGAGGCAACTCGTGCAAGGTTTACCTGCTCCTGATCATACCGCGCCCAGATGAGGTCACTGATTATGTGCCTGTGTGTGTGTGCTCATAAACATCAGATGAACGCAGGAATGGTCTCAGCCGTGTTGGTCTTCACAGTACAACAGCCTGCAGGATGCTTGTTGTCTAGGCTTGCAAGTGAGTGAGGTAGAAAGAAAGAACTTGCATTTCTGCAGCATCTTTCATGATCTCCGTGCATCTCAAAGCTCTTTACAGCCATTGAAGTACTTTTGAAGTGTAGTCACTGTTGTAATGTAGGAGATGCAACAGCGAATTTGTGTTGACCACTCTCTCAAACAGCAATGAGGGATAAATATTGGCAGGACACTGGAGGTAACTTCCCTGCTCATCTTCGATATTGTGCCGTAGTATCTTTTATTTCCACTTTAGAGGGTAGTCGGGGCTTTGGTTTAACGTCTCGTCTGAAAGATGACACCTCCGACAGTGCAGCGCTCCCTCAGCACTGCACTGGAGTGTCAGCCTGGATTATATGCTCAAGTCTCTGGGGTGGGGTTTGAACCCATGATCTTCTGACCTCTGGTGCTATGACTGAGCCAAGGCTGACATCTTGGATACTGGTGAGGGGTGGTGAACGGCTGTCAGTCTCCCTGAAACCACCCCGAAAGAGCCAGTTAAAGTAGGGGAGGAAATAAAAACTGCACTGAAAGAGAGATTGTCTCTTCACTTCCCGGCTGGCTGGATAAAAATCCCAGATCATGTTTACACAAGGGGCCTGCTCCCGAGAGGGTTAATACCTTCTGAGGCTTTGCTGCTTTTGAAAGCCTGAGATCTGGTTTCCTCTACATGGGGCTGTGCAGATGTCGTCTTCAGGCGCTTTCTGGTTGGCAGCTGAGGAAAATAATGGCACAAAGGCAGCACTTGGAGAAGTAACTTTGCAGTTTGATGTCTTGCTAGAGATCATCAATGATGTGACGACCTTTGTCTGAGGGGGGTGCGGAGGAGGGAATCCGCTTTAGCCGGCGTCTCTCTGGAGACCTTTGTTTTATAAGACAAAAAACAGCAGGTAACTGGATGTTTTAAGTCTTCATAATTATTTTCATGATTCAAGCTCCCAAAGCATCAAAACCACAAAATAATAGCCTCCCATTTTAGAGCACCAACCTTGTTTATTGCACAGGAATTTGTTTACAAATCTATAGGTAGTCATGAGCTGCATTTTACTGGTTAATGCCCCATAATTCGCAAAGTCCCAATCATCCATCACCCATGCTCTGGTGCAGCAGGGAGGGATTCAAATTCCTGGGGCATTGGAACCGGTTCTGGGGGAGGTGGGCCCAGTACAAACCGGACGGTCTGCACCTGGGCAGGACCGGAACCAATGTCCAAGGGGAAGTGTTTGCTAGTGCTGTTGGGGAGGAGTTAAACTAATATGGCAGGGGGATGGGAACCAATGCAGGGAAATAAAAAGGAGGCAAAAGCAAAAGACAGAAAGGAGATGAGGAAAAGTGGAGGGCAGAGAAACCCAAGGCAAAGAACAAAAAGGGCCATTGTACAGCAAAATTCTAAAAGGACAAAGGGTGTTTAAAAAAAACAAGCCTGAAGGCTTTGTGTCTTAATGCAAGGAGTATCTGCAATAAGGTGGATGAATTAACTGGGCAAATAGATGTTAACAAATATGATGTGATTGGGATTACGGAGACGTGGCTCCAGGATGATCAGGGCTGGGAACTCAACATCCAGGGGTATTCAACATTCAGGAAAGATAGAATAAAAGGAAAAGGAGGTGGGGTAGCATTGCTGGTTAAGGAGGAAATTAAGGCAATAGTTCGGAAGGACATTAGCTTGGATGATGTGGAATCTATATGGGTAGAGCTGCAGAACACCAAAGGGCAAAAAACGTTACTGGGAGTTGTTACAGACCTCCAAACAGTAGTAGTGATGTTGGGGAGGGCATCAAACATGAAATTAGGGGTGCGTGCAATAAAGGTGCAGCAATTATAATGGGTGACTATAATATGCACATAGATTGGGCTAACCAAACTGGAAGCAATACGGTGGAGGTGGATTTCCTGGAGTGCATAAGGGATGGTTTTTTAGACCAATATGTCGAGGAACCAACTAGGGGGGAGGCCATCTTAGACTGGGTGTTGTGTAATGAGAGAGGATTAATTAACAATCTCGTTGTGCGAGGCCCCTTGGGGAAGAGTGACCAGAATATGGTGGAATTCTGCATTAGGATGGAGAATGAAACAGTTAATTCAGAGACCATGGTCCAGAACTTAAAGAAGGGTAACTTTGAAGGTATGAGGCGTGAATTGGCTAGGATAGATTGGCGAATGATACTTAAGGGGTTGACTGTGGATGGGCAATGGCAGACATTTAGAGACCGCATGGATGAATTACAACAATTGTACATTCCTGTCTGGCGTAAAAATAAAAAAGGGAAGGTGGCTCAACCATGGCTATCAAGGGAAATCAGGGACAGTATTAAAGCCAAGGAAGTGGCATACAAATTGGCCAGAAATAGCAGCGAACCCGGGGACTGGGAGAAATTTAGAACTCAGCAGAGGAGGACAAAGGGTTTGATTAGGGCAGGGAAAATGGAGTACGAGAAGAAGCTTGCAGGGAGCATTAAGACGGATTGCAAAAGTTTCTATAGATATGTAAAGAGAAAAAGGTTAGTAAAGACAAATGTAGGTCCCCTGCAGTCAGAATCAGGGGAAGTCATAACGGGGAACAAAGAAATGGCGGACCAATTGAACAAGTACTTTGGTTCGGTATTCACGAAGGAGGACACAAACAACCTTCCGGATATAAAAGGGGTCGGAGGGTCTAGTAAGGAGGAGGAACTGAGGGAAATCCTTATTAGTCGGGAAATTGTGTTGGGGAAATTGATGGGATTGAAGGCTGATAAATCCCCAGGGCCTGATGGACTGCATCCCAGAGTACTTAAGGAGGTGGCCTTGGAAATAGTGGATGCATTGACAGTCATTTTCCAACATTCCATTGACTCGGGATCAGTTCCTATGGAGTGAAGGGTAGCCAATGTCACCCCACTTTTTAAAAAAGGAGGGAGAGAGATAACAGGGAATTATAGACCGGTCATTCTGACATCGGTAGTGGGTAAAATGATGGAATCAATTATTAAGGATGTCATAGCAGTGCATTTGGAAAGAGGTGATATGATAGGTCCAAGTCAGCATGGATTTGTGAAAGGGAAATCATGCTTGACAAATCTTCTGGAATTTTTTGAGGATGTTTCCAGTAGAGTGGACAAGGGAGAACCAGTTGATGTGGTATATTTGGACTTTCAGAAGGCTTTCGACAAGGTCCCACACAAGAGATTAATGTGCAAAGTTAAAGCACATGGGATTGGGGGTAGTGTGCTGACATGGATTGAGAACTGGTTGTCAGACAGGAAGCAGAGTAGGAGTAAATGGGGACTTTTCAGAATGGCAGGCAGTGACTAGTGGGGTACCGCAAGGTTCTGTGCTGGGGCCCCAGCTGTTTACACTGTACATTAATGATTTAGACGAGGGGATTAAATGTAGTATCTCCAAATTTGCGGATGACACTAAGTTGGGTGGCAGTGTGAGCTGCGAGGAGGATGCTATGAGGCAGCAGAGCGACTTGGATAGGTTAGGTGAGTGGGCAAATGCATGGCAGATGAAGTATAATGTGGATAAATGTGAGGTTATCCACTTTGGTGGTAAAAACAGAGAGACAGACTATTATCTGAATGGTGACAGATTAGGAAAAGGGGAGGTGCAAAGAGACCTGGGTGTCATGGTACATCAGTCATTGAAGGTTGGCATGCAGGTCCAGCAGGCGATTAAGAAAGCAAATGGCATGTTGGCCTTCATAGCGAGGGGATTTGAATACAGGGGCAGGGAGGTGTTGCTACAGTTGTACAGGGCCTTGGTGAGGCCACACCTGGAGTATTGTGTACAGTTTTGGTCTCCTAACCTGAGGAAGGACATTCTTGCTATTGAGGGAGTGCAGCGAAGGTTCACCAGACTGATTCCTGGGATGGCGGGACTGACCTATCAAGAAAGACTGGATCAACTGGGCTTGTATTCACTGGAGTTCAGAAGAATGAGCGGGGACCTCATAGAAACGTTTAAAATTCTGACGGGGTTAGACGCAGGAAGAATGTTCCCAATGTTGGGCAAGTCCAGAACCAGGGGACACAGTCTAAGGATAAGGGGCAAGCCATTTAGGACCGAGATGAGGAGGAATTTCTTCACCCAGAGAGTGGTGAACCTGTGGAATTCTCTACCACAGAAAGTTGTTGAGGCCAATTCACTAAATATATTCAAAAAGGAGTTAGATGAAGTCCTTACTACTAGGGGGATCAAGGGGTATGGTGAGAAAGCAGGAATGGGGTACTGAAGTTGCATGTTCAGCCATGAACTCATTGAATGGCGGTGCAGGCTAGAAGGGCCGAATAGCCTACTCCACCTATTTTCTATGTTTCTATGTTACCTGGACAGACTGGAGAAGCCGGGGTTGTTCTCCTTGGAGCAGAGAAGGTTGAGAGGAGATTTGATAGAGGCGTTCAAAATCATGAGGGGTCTGGACAGAGTTGATCGAGAGAAATTGTTCCCATTGATGGAAGGCTTGTGAACCAGAGGGCACAGATTTAAGGTGATTGGCAGAAGAACCAAAGATAACCTGAGGATAAACTGTTTTACACAGCAAATGGTTAGGATCTGGAATGCACTGCCTGAAAGGGTGGTGGAGGCAGATTCAATCGCGGCTTTCAAAAGTGAATTGGATAAGTACCTGAAGGAAAGAAATTGCAGGGCTACGGGGAAAGGGCGGGGGAGTGGGATTAGCTGAAGTGCTCTTGCAGAGAGCTGGCACAGGCTGAATGGCCTCCTACTGTGCTGTAACTATTCTACGGTTCTATCTGAACATCAATTCAGAGAAAACGGGTTTTAGACGAAAATGGCAAGGGGTGGGGTGGGGGTGGGGGGGCGGCTGGGGCTGGAAGGGCGGCTGGGGCTGGGGGGAGGGTGCATGGCGGCAGAGGAAATACTTTAAGACTGCAAACCAATTAGATTGGATGGAAAAAGATGTGCTTTTAAGCATCTAGGATAGTGGGTCACTCTAAAATCTGTCTGTGATGTTCTGATCACATTAACATAATCTCTCCAAATCAATAGATATTGAGCTGTGCTACAAAAATAATTGATTTTATTTATTTAACCTTCCTCTCTCCCGTTCCAGTTTACCTTCATCTGGTCCACCAGACTTCCGATGGTCCGGTGTTTTGGGCTTTAGACCAGTGACCTATACATTTAAAGGAGACACTTGCATTTATATTGCACCTTTCACAACCACCAGACCCCTCGAGGGCTTTACAGCCAATGAAGTAATTTTGAAGTGTAGTCAGTGTTGTAATGTGGGAAACGCAGCAGCCAATTTGTGCACAGCAAACGCCCACAAACAGCAATGTGATAATGACCAGATAATCTGTTTTTGTTATGTTGATTGAGGGATAAATATTGTCCAGATCACTGGGATAATTCCCCTGCTCTTCTTCGAAATAGTGTCATGGGATCTTTTACGTCCACCTGAGAGGGCAGATGGGGCCTTGGTTTAACGTCTCATCCGAAAGACGGTACCTCTGACAGTGCAGCACTCCCTCAGCACTGCGCTGGAGTGTCAGCTAGATTTATGTGCTAGAGTTCCTATTGGAATACAATAGGATTCCCTTTTTTCCCCCTTTATTTTCTTGCTTTCTCTCACGTCCCCCCACCTCTCACTCCATTTCCCTATTCCCTTCCTGCCGGTGTCACTCCAGATAGGGTACAGTTTCATGGGTGCCAGCTGTCTTCTGGTACCTCACCCAAGATTCCCAAAGCAAGCTCTGAACTCTGAACTCCTACACGGCAGGTGAACCCAAGGTGAGCAGAGGAAATGTTTCAAGGACACCCATAAAGCCTCCCTGATAAAGTGCAACATCCCCACCGACACCTGGGAGTCCCTGGCCAAAGACCGCCCTAAATGGGGGAAGTGCATCCGGGAGGGCGCTGAGCACCTCGAGTCTCATCGCCGAGAGGGTGCAGAAACTAAGCGCAGGCAATGGAAAGAGCTCCCTTTCCCTCAACGATGGTCTGTCCCGCCTGTGACAGAGACTGTAATTCCCGTATTGGACTGTTCACTCACCTGAGAACTCACTTTTGGAGTGGAAGCCTCGATTTCGAGGGAATGCCTATGATGATGATGACCTCGCCCAAATGATCATTCTTCAGGTGTAGGTTTCGACAGTGTTGCTGACGCTTTCTGACCTATCCCGGTTGGTTATAGAACCATGCAGCACAGAATCTTGTGGCCTATCATGACTGCACCGGTTCTTTGGTACCGCTATCCAATTAGTCCCACTCCCTGCTCTTTCCCCACAACCCTGCAATTTTCGCCCCTTCAAGTATTTATCCAAATCCCTTTTTGAAAGTTACACTTGAATCTGTTTCCATCACTCTTTCAGGCAGTGCATTCCGGATCATCATAACTTTCAGATTTTTTTTTTAAATCTCCTCCGCTCACCTCTGGCCATTTTGCCAAATACCCTAAATCTGTGTCCTCTGGAAACTGACGCTCCTGTCACTGGAAAGACTTTCTCCTTATTTACGGTCTTATTGAAACATCTAAGATTTGGAGGGGGCTCGACAGGGTAGATGCAGAAAGGATGTTTCCCCTAGTGGGGAAATTTAGAACTCGGGGGCATAGTCTTAAAATAAGGGGTCGCTCATTTAAAACGGAGATGAAGAGGAATTTTTTCTCTGAGGGTTGTGAATCTTTGGAATTTTCTGACCCAGAGAGCTGTGGAGGCTGGGTCATTGAATATATTTAAGGTGGAGATAGACAGATTTTTGAACGATAAGGGAGTCTAGGGTTATGGGGAGCAGACAGGGAAGTGGAGTTGAGGCCAAGATCAGATCAGCCATGGTCTTATTGAATGGCGGAGCAGGCTTGAGGGGCCAAATGGCTGACTCCTGCTCCTATTTCTTATGTTATTTACTCTTATTAAAACCTTCATGATTTTGAACACCTGTATCAATTCTCCCCTTAACCTTCTCTGCTCGAACAACAGTTTCTCCAGTTGCCAAATAACTGAAGTCCCTCATCCCTGGTAACAAAATCCCCTTTGCACCCTCGCCAAGGCCTTTACATCTAAAGTAAGGTGCCCAGCATTGGAATAAAGGTAATCTCTGGGGATTGCCGCAGGTCTTGACCACAGTTGTTTATCCAGCCTCGGGGTAATTTACATGTGGGAGGTGGGCTCCCCAGCCAGCAGCCATCTAGGCTCCACACTCTGGAATTCTCTCACTAAACCTGTCCACCCTCTCCTCCTTTTAAGACCCTCCTTAAAGATCCTCCTTAAACTCCCAGCTTAAGCAAGCTCCCAATAGCCCCTTTTTTGTGTCTGATTCCACTGCTGTGAAGCAGCTTGGGATATTTTCCTACATTAAAGGCGTTCTATAAATGCATAGTGTTGTCGGTGATACTCTGAGGGGCAGCAACCTGCTATGGGAGGCCTTGGGCCCTGCCACAGTGAGGGGGAAGGCAGTCTGTCTCTCCTCCCCCTGCCCACCACCACCACCCCAGAAATGCTCCCTTTCAAAGAAAATGTATTTCATTGGAGCCTGGGCATGACTGTGCTGTGAGGACACTTGTCTCTGGCCCCTTCTCTTCATGCTCCAAGGCCCCCTCCACAGATCCCTGGTTAATGGTGGCCAGGGCCTAAGATGCGGCCCCCCGTAGCCAGTGTTCAGAGTAATGGTAGGCTGCGCTTTTCACACTTGCACATCGTAAACCTATGCTCCTCCACGAACTGTGAAGCAATATTGTGCGCTGCCGGGACTGGTCTCCAGTCAGTGCTGGTGGGGCAGCAGAGCCTTCCTTCTCCACCTGCCCCACTGTAAATTCAGTGGGGTGAAGGCGGAAAGCCTTGGCCTCCATGTCTTGTAAACCCTCAATGCCATCTTTCTTTAATTCAATATATATTTTGGTGTTGAGTGACACCTTTTAATCCCCTATACCTGTTGTTGCTGGGCTATGGTTCCACAATGCCAGGTACCTTGCGAAAATTACCATTCTTCATGAATATTGAGAGTTTCAGCAGCCTACTTCAGTGTTGGGGGTGGGAGCTGATACTCCCCCCTCCAGGCCCTGAGGGACAAGGATCAATGATAGCGCCCCAGTGAGCAAGGTTGAGGACGTCCATCACTTTAGGAGGATGTTGAACAGGCTTTTGGTGAGGAAATATATTGAGGGATATAACTAGTGAACTGTGTTTTCTGGTTTTGAACACTAGGGGCTGGTCAGAGGAATTGAGATGGTCATTTTGGATCATTCTTGTATTCCGATAAATGTTGCGCTGGCTGAAATGAGCAGCAACATTTATATATTGCATTTAACAGTAAAATGTCCCAAGGAGCAACTTCAGCACAGACCAGAAATTGAATGTGGAGTCTTTTGGCTAGTCTGCCTTTGTATTCTATTTGACCACTTTTACCCACTCAGTCAATGACCCCTCGATGTCTGTTTGTCTATTTATATTTTGTTTAGACGAATGGATGGACAGTGTTTTTAAGACAACGCATTGCGATAGTGCCGATGTGTCCAAAATAAGAATGGCGCTGTTGTGTTAGCTAATCTCTCCCGATGTGATACTGAACTACACCGATCTAGATTGGCCCAATTTCCATCTGCGGTCTGTGCTTAGTTAGCTGATCTCACTTGGGATTCCATTTGATTTTGGCGGTGGAGGGGTGAAGGTCCTGCACATAGCACGGCAGTTGGCTTTGAGGTGAAGTGACCAGCAGCTTCTATAGATCACTACCTGGCCTTTACTGAGTTAACAGATTTCAGCCAGGTTCATTGTTGGCTGCAGTGCCCCAGGGTTGGGACAGAGAAAGTTGCTCGGGTTAGCCGCTCCAGGAACTTGAACCTGTCGAATTGGTGACTCCTTTACAACATATCTGCATAGTTCTGGTCTGCAGATCTCCCTTGGAATTGTTCGTGGTGAGTCAGAGGATACCCAGTGTTGTACCGATAGTGTTATCAATGGAGTGTGAGGGAAGGGTGTTGCAGGAAGTAAATGTGATGCATACAGGAAGTGCGTGCTATATTGCAAGACCTTTAATATATTATAGGTGAATGCATTTAGGATATATAAAGTTGTTGCTGCTTGACTGAGTGTTTGTTTTTTTTTAAATTACAAATTTTGAGAGGCCAGCTACCATCACTATTGCCATTATTTAAAGTAGAGCAAGGGAGTTCTCGCGGTGTCCTAGCCAACATTCCTCCCTCGATCCAAAACACATTCATTCAGTTCATTCACTGATCGCGGGGTGTAGCTGCATGCAAATTGCAGCCAGTGATTACACTTCAATGGTAATCCATTGGCAGTAAAATATATTGGGATGTCCTGAGCATGAGATGGAAGGGGGTTATAGAAATTCCAGTTTGCTGATTTGTTATTTACAGAAGTGGCTATTGAGACTATGGGGCCATTTTTCAAGTAGGTGCTGCCGGCAGCAACCTATCGGGAGTTCAGATACGTGCCGCTGCCATTTTCCAATGCTCTATGGTCAGAAAATTGTAGGACCACCTTCCTACGTTCCCGATGTCTGTTGTCAACGGACAAGGCTCCCTCGTCCCCAATTCTCTTTCATTTTAAAAGCGAATTAGGTCAGGATTTGAAAGGAGAGGATGTGAGGCCAAGGGAGGGAAATGGATTAGTGCAGTTTGAATTTGAAAAGCGAGCACCAGCACAGTGGACTCAATGACCTGTTTATCTGCTCGAAGTTCCATGCTCCATTGAAGCATTTTAATTTTATTTGATGAATATTAAATAATAGCACCACATATTGGTAGTTTTTTTTTAAAAGCAGAGATGAAGTGCAATGCTAGTCATTCAAAGATTTAAATGGCAAAATAGTTGAGAACAATCCTTTTCCTTTTTAAGTAGTTGAAGCCAGTGGGAAGAGCATTGCTGTGATGGAGTCGTTAGTTGGACTACTCGTCCTCCCATCGAAAGGGAGCTGTCCTTGCTGCTTCTACCCACGTGCGACGCTTGAGTCGAGTAAAGCTGACGTTTGCAGGTAAAATTAGTCCTGGAAATGCTGGTTCAGTACCTGATGCCACCAAAACACTTGTGGTTCTCCTGCATTTTGATAAGAGGCCATTTGGCATTCGAGTGCTGCAGTATTGAGATTTTACCACTAGATGGCCTTGGGGATCAATTCGAAGAGAGTAGAAAATGGATACTGGAGTATTTCAATTTCCTCCACCGATCCAAAGATTCGTTGTGGAAATTCCCAATTATATATTTGGAAGTTTAGAGAACTGCATTACCGAGTTAGACACTGGTCTTTCTCCTCCTCCTACATGAGTTCAGTGTAGTTTGGTCTGCTTGATGTCTGACTGAGGTCTGTTCAGTGTCAATTCAATGCTGAGCGGGCATGGCACAACAGACAAAAGTGTCCCTAATTCAACACCAATCGGCAATCTCGCATGGATCACAGGATGCCTGGTGTAGGAAATGAAAAAACATCACATTGATGCAATCGGGGTTGAGGCACATTGTTGGAGTAAAGTAAGGGAGTTTAATTCCACATCAAATCTTGCCTAGGGTGCTTGAAATAGAAATCGTGGTGCTAACATATCACACATTTTGAGCACAAAAAAAAATTCTCCATGTAATATATAGTTTCAGTTTTCAGTGAATAGAGCTTTATTTGTAATGCTAATTCACTCCTCCCCTGAAGTCATGATCTTTTAGCGAGGGTATAATTGGTTGCCCTCTGGTATGTTGCCCAATATATTTAAGGTGGAGATAGATTTTTGAACGATAATGGAGTCGAGGGTTATGGGGAGCGGGCAGGGAAGTGGAGCTGAGTCCATGATCAAATCAGCCATGATCTTATTGAATGGCGGAGCAGGCTCGAGGGACCAATTGGCCTACTCCTGCTCCTATTTCTTATGTTCTTATGATGCTTAATATGAGCTGAAACTGGGAGTATTGGCAGGCTGGTGGCAGTGCTTCATAGCCAAATTCAATTCTATTCTCTCCCAGAATCCACACGCACACTCTTTCCTGCAGGTAATTGCTGGGTAATCAGCAGCAGAAACCCTGGCTGTTTCTCCCCCCCACCCTGTCCTAACAAGTTGCTCCCTGACTCAGATCAACCACCTCTGGAGAAACCAGAGATGAAAGCTGGTTTGATCTCGCCTGGGAGTATGACATTATAGCCATTACAAAAACATGGCTGAAAAAAGGGCAGGTTTGGCAGATCAACATTCCTGGCTACAGGATTTTTAGACAAGATCGAGAGGGGGGTAAAAAGGGGGGTGGGGGGTTGCGGTACTGATTTAAAGAAACTATTATAGCGGTGAGGAGGGATGATATGTTAGAGGGATCATCAAATGAAACCATATGGGTAGAATTGAAAAATAAAAAAGGGGCAATCACACTGCTGGGCGTGTATTATAGACCCCCAAACAGTGGGAGGGAGATAAAGGAGCAAAGATGTAAGCAAATTGCTGTGAAGTCGAAAAACCGTAGGGGATTTTAACTATCCAAATAGTAATTGGGACAAATTTAGTGTCAAGGGTATAGAGGGTGCGGAATTCTTAAGATGCATTCAAGATAATTTTTTTAGTCAATATGTAGCAAGCCCAACATGAGAGGGGGCGGTCTTGGATTTAGTTTTGGGGAAGGAAGTTGGGCAGGTTGAAGGGTATTAGTGGGGGAGCACTTGGGCGCCAGTGACCATAATTCAATCAGATTCAAGTTGGTTATGGATAAGGACAAGAATAGGCCTGGAATAAAAGTTCCAAATAGGGGAAAAGCTAATTTTGCTAAGTTAAGGAGTGATTTGGCCATAGTGGACTGGAAACAGCTACTTGTGGGTAAATCAGTGTCGGAACAGTGGGAGGCAATCAAGGAGATCCGGAAGGCTCAGGCCAAACATGTACCCTTAAAGAAAAAGGCTGGGAAAAATAATTCTAGAGCCCCCTGGATGTCTAGGGACTTACAGTGGAGGATTAAGAAAAAAAGGGATGCTTATGTCATATACCAACGGCTAAATACTATAGAATCTTTAGAGGAATATAGACAGTTAAGAGGTAAAATTAAAAAGGCTTTTTAGGAATGCTAAGAGAGAGCATGAGAAATTCTTGGCCAGTAAAATTAAGGAAAACCCTAAGATGTTCTATAAATATATTAAGAGTAAGAGGGTAACTAAAGAAAGGGTAGGGCCCATTGGAGACCATGAAGGGTAATCTTTGTGTGGAGGTGGAAGATGTTGGTGAGGTTCTTAATGCATATTTTGCATCTGCTTTCACAAAGAAAAGGGGCAATGCAGATACTGCTATTGAGGAGGAGTGTGATATTCTGGATGAAATAAATATAGTGAGAGAGAAAGTATTAAGGGGTTTAGCAGCTTTGAAAGTAGATAAGTCCCTAGGCCCGGACGAAATGCATCCCAGGCTGTTGAGCAAAGTAAAAGAGGAAATGGCAGAGGCCTTGATCATCATTTTCCAGTCCTTTTTAGATCTGGGCATGGCTCTGGAGGACGGCTAATGTAGTACCCTTGTTTAAGAAGGGAGAAAGGGATAGGCTGAGTAATTACAGGCATGTCAGCCTAACCTCAGTGATGGGAAAATTATTGGAAAAAATCCTGAAAGGCAGGATAAATCTACATTTGGAAAGACAAAGATTAATTTGGGACAATCAGCATGGATTTTTTATGGGAAGATTGTGTTTGAATTTTTTGAGGAGGTAACCAAGAGGGTTGATGAGGGTAGTGCGTACGATGTAGTATATATGGATTTTAGCAAGGCTTTTGATGAGGTCCCACATGGTAGACTGGTCATGAAGGTTAAAGCCCATGGGATACAGGGCAAAGTGGCAAGTTGGATCCAAAATTGGCTCGGCGGTAGGAAGCAAAGGGTAATGATTGATGGATGTTTTTTGTGACTGGAAGGATGTTTCCAGTGGGGTTGCGCAGGGCTCAGTACTGGGTCCCTTGCTTTTTGTGGTTCTATATCAAAGATTTAGATTTGAACAAAAAGAGTATGATTAAGAAGTTTGCAGACGACACTAAAATTGGCTGTGTCGTCGATAATGAAGAGGAACGTCATGGGCTGTAGGAGGATATCAATCTACTGGTCAGGTGGGCAAATGGAATTTAATTCAGAGAAGTTTGAGGTGATGCACTTTGGGAGGCTAATAAGGAAAGGGTATACACATTAAGCGGTAGGCCACTTAATAGTGTAGATGAACAAAGGGACCTTGGAGTGCTTATCCACAGATCTCTGAAAGTCGCAGGCCAGGTGGATAAGGTGGTTAAGAAGGCACACGGAATGCTTGCCTTTATTGGCCGAGGCATGGAATATAAGAGCAGGGAGGTTATGCTTAAATTTTATAATACTTTGGTTGGGCCACAGCTGGATTACTGCGTGTAGTTATGGTCGCTGTATTCTAGGAAGGACGTGATTGCACTAGAGAGGGTGCAGAGGAGATTTACTAGGATGCTGCCTGAAATGGAGAATCTTAGTTATGAGGACAGATTAGATAGGTTGGGTTTGTTCTCATTGGAACAGAGGAGGTTGAGAGGAGACCTCATTGAGGTGTACAAAATATTGAGGGGCCTAGACATAGTGGATAGTAAGGGTCTATTTCCATTGGTGGAGGGGTCTATTACGAGGGGGCATAGTTTTAAGGTGGTTGGTGAAAGGTTTCGAGGGGATTTGAGGGGGGGGGGCTTCTTTACGCAGAGGGTTGTGGGGATCTGGAACTCGCTGCTTGGAAGAGTGGTGGATGCAGAAACCCTCACCACTTTTAAGAAATGGTTGGATGGGTACTTAAAGTGCAGTAACCTGCAGGGCTGGTAATTGGGATTAGATTGGATGACCTTTTGTTGGACGGTGCAGATATAATAAATACTGCAGGGAATAGAATACAGCCAGGGTGATCTCCTGGACTAATGTCGATTGGCTGGATAGGTCGGAGAGGAATTTTCCCAGATTTTTTTCTCCCTAAATTGGCCTGGGTTTTTATCTGATTTTTGCCTTTCCCAGGAGATCACATGGCTCCGGTTGGGGTGGAGTGTAGATGTTTTCAGTATAAGTGGTGTCGCAGTTGTGTGAGGCGGACTGGTTGGGCTGGGTGCTCTTTGCCTTTCCGTCATTGTTCATAGGTTTGTATGTAACCTTTAGGGCTGCTGACCAAGGGCCGTGTGGCTCTTTGTCGCCCGGCGCGGACACGATGGGCCAAACTGGCCGCCTTCTGCGCTGTAAGTTTGTGTGTAGCCTCGTATCGTACCAGGCCACACCCTTTAGGTATTGGCTTCTGGAACCACGTAACCGTTGCAACTGTAAATTTGTGACTTCAGGGCGGATTTCTTTCCCAGCTGGGGGCTTTATTGGGGTATTTTGTCTCAAGACTCGAGAGGATGCGGCCTTGGGGTCCTTTTGAAGCCTATTTTGACTGGATTGGTGTGTGTGTGTCTGAGGATTCATTCCTGATGAAGTGAGAAGATGAACTCTTTGTTGGATGGAATGATGCAGCATGTCCCCGCAATGTCTGGACTAATTTCCGTGGTGTAACTTCAATACGTCTTGATGTAATGTCCCCCCCCCCCCTCCCAGTGGATGGATAACCAAGGGAGTGTATCGAAGTTCGATGCTGTAGTTTATCTTTGCACTGGTTGTAAAATCATTTTATAATGGTTGTGTTCTAAATCAGTCGTTATTCATTGGCAAGATGTTTAAAATGATTAAAGGATTTAATCGGGTAGCTAGAGAGAACTGATTTTCCCTCGTGGGACAGCCCAGAACAAGGGACATAACCTTAATTAGAGAGAGGTCATTCAGAGGTGATGTTAGGAAGTACTTCAGACAAAAGATAGTGGAAATCTGGAATTCTCTCCCCAAAAAGCTGGGGGTCAGTTTAAAAATTTCAAAACTTAAGATTGATGGGTTTTTGTCAGGCAAAGGACATTAAGGGATTTGGAACCAAGGTGGGTAAATGGAGTAAAGATACAGATCAGCCATGATCTCATTGAATGGTGGAACAAGCTCGAGGGGCTGAATAGCCTACTCCTGTTCCTATGTAAGTTGCAATTGTTTTATAACCTGGCACTCATTTGAACTTGCACTGATCCAAAGGTAAGGCAAACTGAAGATTGGACAAGTGTGAGAGGGCAGTATTTTTCTTCATAACCAAATGAACAGGAGCTAATACTGTTTAACAATGGAGGTGCTTACACTCAATACTTTTGAAACAAAACAAATACTAATCCTTTTGATGAATTGTGTTAAAAGCCACTCAACTCTATTTTTGGATTGGTCTTTGTCAATCCAGGCTACAGTTCGAAACCGTTGCAAGATCTAATATATGACCATCCAACATGCACATGTGTGCATGTGAATGAGTACTTGTGTAATTACCATCCAACTTCTTTGAAAGACTTGTACACTTGCTGATGTTCATTCGGATCTGCTCTCTCTTCTCCCCATCCACCCCCCCCCCCCCCCCCCCAGCTTTTGATTTCCTGTGCCGTTTAGTGACTCGCACTCGAGTGCGGTTTGCACTGGTGGTCGGATAAGATTTGAACTGTGGTAAAACTCCCAGCAGTACATCGAGTGACTATTGTCCTTCTTAACCCTGGGTGAGAGCTGGAGTGAGTATTTTGAACTATATATCACTAGGGTGAAATAGCTCGTGGTTACATGACAGTCCTAGAGCGAGCCTTTGGCTTAGTGGTAGCATGCCTACCTCGGAGTCCGAATATGCAGGGTTCGAACCCAACTCCAGACTGTCCCAGTGAACTCCTGCTCTGAATTCTGACATCCAGCGAGATACGCTTTGTCCGGTGGACGTGACTCCTCTTCCCCCAGCAGCGCCGCTTATCTCTGCTGTTCTCCTTGTTTCCTTCCCCAAGCCAATAGAGGCAGAATTATCCACCTTAAGCTCAATGGTACAGTGGATTAGGTGCTGGTTTTTCACCTCTGGGACATGGTTCGTACCACAGCCCAGACCAATGGGATGAAAGTCTGCTGGTTGTAAGTGTCTTGTGTCAAATGCGTTTGAACAGTCCCAGTCCAGTTTGTAGTGGGCAGGGGTTTACAGCAAAAAAAACGCCTCATTGGGAATCCCACTTGGAGACAATAAGACCTGATTTGGGAAAACTTACTCTGTTTACATTAGAAATCTTTTATTTGTTTCTTGGGTGTGGATGTCGCTGGCCAGGCCAGCATTTATTGCCCATCCCTAATTGCCCTTGAGAAGGTGGTGGTGAACTGCCGCCTTGTGTGATGAAGGTACTCCCATAGTACTGCTTGAGAGGGAGTTTCAAGATTTGACCCAGCGACGATGAAGGAATGGCGATATATTTCCACGGTAGGATTGTGTGTAACTTGGTGAGGAAGTTGGAGGCGATGGTGTTCCCATGCGCCTGCTGCCCTTGTCCTTCTAGGTGGTAGAGGTCATGGGTTTGGGGGTGCTGTCGAAGAAGCCTGCAGTGCATCTTGGAAATGGTACACACTGCAGCCACGGTGCGCCGGTGGTGGAGGGAGTGAATGTTTAAGGTGGTAAATGGGGTGCCAATCAAGCGAGTCAGAAACGTTCACTCCGATGCATCGTGCGGCCTTGCAGTGTGGCAAATGGCCTGCATAGTGCAGTAGGAGATGCCCTGTTGAGGTTGGGGCATAGAAAAGGGAGTTTTACTCTACTCCTGGCTGTGCTATGCCTGACCTGAAATGCAAGTGCTCCATTCCCCAGACACTAACATCTCACTCCCAATGGGCACCAAAGCAGGAGCTACACCTGCAGCAGTCGTCCCATTCTCAGTTTGTATCTGGGGGAACTGCTTCTGACTACAGTAAGAGCCCGTTCCACATGTTTATACTGAGGACAGTCTCTGGGACAACTACTGTATAAGCACACTTAACTGCAAAGCTGTGTTTGTGGACCCCTGGTGCATGCCTGATGTTGGTGGCTAGGAGGTGGGTGATGAGGGTGCTCTCAGCAATGGACTGCATAAATCCAAATGGTGTGGCTGGCATTTTCTTCAGCTGGTGGCACTTGCATGCGCATCACAGGTTGCAACGCTCTGGGAACATAGAAACGGGATTCGGTCATTCAGCCCCTCAGGCCAGTTCTGCCATTCAGTTAGATCATGGCTGATTGGTACCACCACTCCATTTACCTGCCTTTTTGACCATATAGCTTATACCCTTGCCTAACAAAAATCTATTGATCTCGGTCTTGAAAGCTCCAATTGACTCACCCACCATCCACAACCTTTGGGAGAGATTTCCACTTGTGTGGGGGAAAGAAACATGCTTCCTAATGTCACTGCTGAACGTCCTGGCTTTTATTTTAAGATTATACCTCCTTTTGTTCTGGTACTTCGTGCCAGAGGAAATAGTTTTGCTTTATCTACCCTATTGAATCATGTTTTATCATTTTAAACACCTCGATTAGATCACTGCTCAATCGTCTAAGCTCAAAGAAGTACAACCAAAGTTTAGGCAACCTGTCCCTCCTAATTTAGCTTTTTTTAGTTCCGGTAACATTCTGAAGAAAAGGAGGCATCGAAATGATTTCAATTGAGGCAGGCAGAATTGAGTGCTGGGCACCTCTGGTTGGGAGAACTACTGACTGGACCAGCAGGAATGCTTCTGCATGCAGTGTGTATTTTCAAATGCTGGAAACTTTTATTATGGCGATTAAAATCATTCTAATTTTACCAATTCAATGTTTTAACATTCTCACTCTCTTGATTTAGCCAGATTATATAAAGTCGTCCTTTGTTACTGTGTTATGTTGACAGGCAAGCTGCGAAAACTATAAAGAGGTTTCAAATAGTGTAATGTTGAAATTTTACATTATATTAACGAATCTTGAAGGTTGTTTGCAATATCAGATATGTGTCATTTTAGACATAGTTGTACCTTTTTTTTAAATAAAATGAGTTACGAATTCCGGATTGGTGCTCCATCTTGTAAAGCACGTTTGTTTATAAGCCGAGAGAAGCTGTAAACATTTTTTGAAGTGTTTTTTTTTGCTGTTGCTCAATGCCGGGAGCGTTTCTTTGAGCTTCGGTCGGGCTCCAGTGGCGGCGAAGTCGAGTCTCGCGTGTCGGCGGTGTTTTTGAGCAAAATTGTGCGGGGAAGCAGGAATTAAAAGACAACCATTTAACGAGGGTGGGGAATGGAGTGCTTTAAGATGTCAGCGGGGCTTCTCAGCCCCTGCCTGCGTGCCTTTTTTAAACGGCGCCCAGTGGAAAACATTGGGCGGGTGAGAGATTTCAATTTAAATTCGCAAAGGCGGTGAGCGGTTTGCAATTCGAGGATGTTTCGTGTAGTTTTGCCCTAATGCATTGTGAACTGACCGTCTTTAAACGGGCTGAAGAGTAACTGCCCTTAATGGGGAGTAAACACGCTCGCCACGTTTTTTAATCGCAACTTTAAAAAAAAAACGGACGAATACAGAAAAGTTATTCTGAATTCAGCCATCCATTTTCACGAGAGATGCTATCCAAGATTCTCACTAGAACTATATACCAACTTTTGTGGGGGTTTTTTGATTTGGGGAGGGAGCTAATTTAACAAACTCGAAAAAGAGTTTGCGCTTTCGGGTTGTGCTGTGATTTTAAGAGGAACATCCAGTTCGCAATCCTACCAATGCCCGGCGAGTCGGGAAACCTTCTCATCAAGAACCATGAAATGAAATGGGAACTGACTGAGTTTTTTTTTGTGTTGCATACTGATTGGCAAGCCCATGACATCACTGCCTTCTACCCCTCCTCCCTCCCTCCCCTCCCTCTTTACTATTTTTTTGCAGCCTCAGAATCTGTGTTTTTTCCATGTGTCTTCAAGCTTTTTGTTTTTGTATATAATGCGATAATAAAATGATACAAAGTATCTTCAGAGAGAGAATATTCGCCCCCTCTCGCCAAAAAAAGGAAGTCTTGGATCGGATGTTGAGGAGCACAACCGTCTGGCGGAGTGTTTAAAGGCGGTGAGGAAAGCCTGTTCCCTTCCCTTCCCTTCCCACTTTCCACCCCCACCCCGCCCCCCACGTCTTAATTTGCCCCCTCTCTCGGGTTCTGGGGCCGGAGGCGCGGCCGGGGGGCGATGGAACGTTGCGGTGGTCGAGGTTCCAGCGCTCGATACGTTGTCGCCGCCCCGCGTTCCATTTCCGAACCTGGAGACATTGTGTGTAAGTTTCACCGATTGTAAGTTTGGGGCTGGTCGCGGCACACGTGGGGAGAAGGGGGCTCCCTGGAATTGTTGGCTCCCACCTCTTGCGCTCAGGCTGGCCTCCAGGTTTATTTTGTGTGTGTGTGTGTGTGTGTGCAGGTACAAGGGTGCAGGTTTATTTTTAATATATTTTAAGAGTCGATTGTTACTTGTAGTCTCTCTCCAACCACCCCCTCCCCTAAAAAAAAACCCTATTAACGAGAGATTCTGCACGCAGGGCTCAGGCAGCTTTGGCTGAAGTGCGCCACTTTTGTTAAGTTGAGTTGCAAGCAGGCCTTTCTTCCGGCTTGTGGCCTTTCCATGCTCCCTTTTCTCTCTTTTTCTTCCTCCTTCCCCTCCCCCCCCCCCCCCCCCCCTTTCCTTCCTTCCGAAGATAGAAACAAAGGCATAGAAAGTGCAGCACCGAGAGTCGCGGAGGGGAAACGGGTGGAACGGGAAGGGAAAGCGAAAGGGGAAATGAAAGCCAAGAGCAACGGGGTGGAGAATCTGTGAAATTTTAGTTGTGAATCCCTTCCCCTCCCTCCAGAACTAACCGTACGGTTCAAATCACAACAGACGCGCGCCTTTCTGCACAGATCCCTGCCTTTTCGACGCATGTACCGGACGCAAAGTTCACTGCAAAATGTTTCCTTAATTTTTCTTCCAACTGTAATTTTTTTGGGGAGGCCAGGCATCCTTTCCCCATCCCGCCAATTCTTTTATTTGTAATTTGTAACTACTTTAAACGAGTATGGGATTAGTGAGTAAATGTGTGTGTCGGAGACGGATCCGATCAATTTTAAACCTGCTTTTTGAAAAAAAAAATGCCCTTTGCCCCATCCCAGGATATTGTTTTATGATGTACTTATTTTTTTAATGATCAACCGTGGATTTTTACGGGTAGATTGTTGCTTCATTGAGGACAGTGCGGTGTATAAATTACTAGCCAAAAATGAGCAGGAACAAAAGCACTCTTTCCCCCCCCACCAATGCCCCAGTGATTTGTAACTTCCCAGCTCCCCCATAACCACTTGCTCAAGCTGAGGAATAGCTCCACAGGTGGTGCATTTCGCCCAATTCTCCACATGTTCGGCTGGCAGGTGGCACAGTCCAAACCCCCTCCTGGCCTTCCCCAAAACATGCAGCTGTGTGCACTTTCCAACTAGAGGCACCCACGTCCCCCAGCCTGCGGAGGCACTGAGGCCAACTGTGCCATCCGGGCTCGGACCCGAGGATTAAGCCTGAGTATTTCTGCTCTGTGTGGCCGGTTTTCTCACCGGTCCAGTCGCTTGATCCCAGAGCAGCGAACTATGCAGTTATATAACGCTTTGAATGTAGAAAAACATCCCATGGGCACTCAGAAGAACAACATAGGTACAGAGTTTAAATGGGGACGTTGGGAGAGGTGATCAAAGGCACAGGTTGGTTTTGAGACAAGGAGAAAGGGAGGGTGTTACAGGGAGGAGGGTGTGATTCCTGAACGCTCTATCGCCAATGGTGGAACAGTTCGCGGGGGTTGCGCAGGAGCCCAGAATTGCTGGATTAAAGTCATGGTGGACTTTGTAGGTAAGGACGAGGAAGTGTTGGGGCGATAGGGAGCCGGTGCATGTCAGTGAGTTTTGGCGTGATAGGTAAGTGGGATTCTGATGGGAGGGTGGGTGCATTTTGGATGAGTTGGAGTTTGAGAGGGGATGGTATTGGACCAGATAACTCTGGGGATGAGAAAAGTGGATTAGGTTTCAACTGGGCGGGGGGAGAGTCGGAAATGCGCATGATGCGGAGAGACATGGTGTTGGTGCTGGCCAGCGTATGGAATTTGAAGGATTTTCAATCCATGTGCTTGTAGCAGGTACCCCTCTTCATTTGTAGCCTTGAGTATTAAGTGCCCGTTCCTTCGACTAACTCTGTTCACTTTTGTGGCTTGGAGCATGGTCCCCACCTGTATTCAATGGAGAAGTGCCGCTCAATCCTATGCCTTTAACTTGACAGTAGACCATCGTGCCGGATATAGTGATGTCAGACCACTTGTGACTGGCACTGGGTCTTGCTGCGGGGGTCAGCAGGAATGGGAGGCTGTATCTCCGTTCGGTTGTGTGCTCTGATGATGTCGGAGTGGCGGGAGCGTGGCTCTGCGCTGTTTTTGTTTGGTAGTTAGCGCTACAGTTGCATGGTTTCCCATCCTCGCACTTATATTTCAGGAAGAGATGGGGTGTGCGGACAAATGCCCTGCCTTTTGTATATAATCCCTCTCCGAAACATCCCAAAATGGCGGCGAATTAGTGCACAGCAAGATCCCACAAGTGAGGCGAATGGCTAACTGATTAATCTGTTTTTGGCAGTGGTGATTGAAGGAAAGACTGTTGGTCAGGATACCAGAACTCCCTGCTCTTCGAGTAATGCGGTCGTATCTTTACTGTTTGTCTGAACCACGGCTGATGGTGCAGCACTCCCTCAATGCTGCTCTGAATTGTCTGCCTAGAGTGTGGGATTTGAACTCCAAACCTACCAACTCTGGCACTGAGGCTTGCTCATGTGTGTTGGCCGTCAGTTCCCCTGGACCCCTACCTCTGCAGGTCGCCTTCCAGTGTGCAGTTGCTCCAGAGCCACTTTCCCACTGTGGGTAATGGGGCGGGGGGGGTCCAAGCGGACCACCGATAAAGTAACTGTTACAGGTCCGTACGGCTGGGTTAGGCACTTGTAACGACATCCAGCTCTGCCGCGCCCACTCCCATCTGCTCTCAGTCTTGCTGTACTTGTAGCTGTGGGTTGGGTTGGGGTTGCACATACCTCCTTGAAGTGGCAAATGGCGGCTCCAGTACCGCCTCACATTACTTTGCAGCCCTGTCCCCAAAGTTGGGCTCCATTGCACAGTGGTTGCAGCACCATGTGTAGAATGCCAATGGGAGTGAGAGTCGAGGGTAATTATTCCTGCATTGGGTAACAGGAGTCCTTGCACTGGACGGGACCATGTGATATCAATGAATGGACGACATCATTCCCATTACTGGCTGCGTTCTGCTCCCAAGGTGGAGTTTGGGCCGTGCCAATGTTGAGCATTTTATGAGAAGGCCAGTACAAGCTTGTGTGGTCGTCTGCCTCTGATCTGTGAATGTAGGGGATCCTAAACCTGCACTGCAGCCCTACCGCCTCCTTCAGTGGGGCTTGATATCGCAGCGAATTTGTGTACAAGAGATGTGAAGTTAACGAGCCATCGAAAGGGCCGTTTGCACCAAGTGTAGGAGTTTGACCAACATTGGAATGTCTCTGCGTTGGTTCACTTTATTCCATTTCCTGTGGGCCTTGACTGTTGCTGGGGTACAATCGCACATTGACAGCGTCTCTGGGCCCAAGTACCCCCACTCCTCCCTTTTCTTCGCCGTCCCCGTGCCCGATTAGCACCAGCAGACTGGCCCAATAGGGAGGGACACCCCACCAGAAGCTCTGTGGCACTTAGCACAGAGGCCATGATTGATGCAAGAGTCTGGATAGGGCCTCCGCTGAGCTCCGTCCTGACATCCCACTGTGTATATTGGCCAGTCCGACACGCTTGAGATAGAGATTGGAAACAGAATCATGGCTGCTGTTTATCCTTCGCCCATCTCCTTCCTACCTGGGGTCAATGAGCCTAATTGTCGTGCCCGACTACACCCAACTCAGCGGAAACTGGTGAGCTGTGATGGCTGTCTCAAGTTAGACTATCCCAAGGCGTGAGTGAGCGCGAAGAATTGCCCGTTTCTCTGTTCTGCTTTGTGTCCTGGCCAATGTTTATCCCTAACCAACAGTACAAACAGATTATCTGCTCACGAGCTCTGTGCTGTTTGTGGGATCTTGCTGTGCACAAGCTTCCGGTGCCGGGCTTCCTACATCGCAGCAATGGCTGACTGCATGTCAAAAGTAATGGCTGTAAAGCTCTTCGGGTGTCCTGAGGTTGTGAAAGATGCCATATGAATGCAAGTTCTATATTTCTTTGCTTTAAGGGGCTGTACATTTTTTTACAAAAAGAAGAAAATGATAAACTTTCCTGAAGTTTACTTCTTGGGGTTGGGTGGGGTGGGGGGGAATAAAAAGTTTCCTTCTGCCAAGTAGGGTCTTCCACCATGCTCGCGAGATCAGCCCAGTGTGCCTCTTCTGCGAGTGAGTGCGGTTTGGGCCCAGAAATGGAGGCAACAAGCATTGCTTACCTGTAGTGTGACACCCTGAGGCAGGGCTGAGTTGATCTTTCAGTGGAGCTGCAGTCGAGTTCCTGTGACCGACTTCACCAAATGGAAGGAGACTGCACTCGAGAGGCTGCTAGCCAGTAGGAGAAAGGGGGAAGGAACACTGGGGAATTTCAAAAAAAACTTCAGCGATTTCTCCAACAGCTCAACAAATTGACCAGTTATCTTCTTTGTACCATCCCCCTCCAGAGAATTCGAAAGTTGCTTTCTTTTTTTACCTGATAAAATCGAATGCTGCGATAATCTGACTGCGGTGACTCTGATTTAAGAGTAGACAGGGCTCGACCTGTGTGACGGGCATTGGGTAAGTGGGAGTGTGTGAAAGATCAGTGTCTTCTCCCATTGTCAGAAGTGGTGCTTCCACCTAAGCTTGAGGCTCTGTTGACGGGGAGAGTGAAGGAGCGAGTTTGATATTTGGGTGGTGGGAGGGAGGGTGGGAGCTGAGCTGAAATGGAAAATGGACGGTGGTTTCAGCAGGTGGAAGTTCAGATCTCTCAGCTGGGCGAGATTGAGAGATTGACCTGATTTAAAGCGAGACACTATCTATCTATCTTTCTGCTCTCTGTTCTCTCACCCCTCTCTCTCCCCTCCCTGTTCACTCTCCTGTCTCCTGCCACGAGATTCATTTGGTGGTGGTCGCTGAACTGTAACGCAAACATTATTTTCCAGTAGGTTGTTGTGACTTTCAATAGAACTTGGTCCAGAGATAACTCTGCATTTCTGAAATTTACTCTCGATAGGATGTTGCTGTTTCATACCCATTTAAAATTTTGAATTGGACCCCCCCACCCCCTGTTCTAACCAATGGCATTTTCTGTTGTGCAGATTGGATGCAGGAAATGGCCCAGGACGAGTATCCTGCTAAACAGACAATAGAGAGCAGAATGTTGATCCAGAAGGCATGCCTCGCCGGACAGGAGCGACTTGCGCAGGTTTTAAATCGAGAACTAGAAGCGAAGGACCCAAGTACGTAACATAGAAACATTGAAACATAGAAAATAGGTGCAGGAGTAGGCCATTCGGCCCTTCGAGCCTGCAGCGCCATTCAATGAGTTCATGGCTGAACATGCAACTTCAGTACCCCATTCCTGCTTTCTTACCATACCCCTTGATCCCCCTAGTAGTAAGGACTACATCTAACTCCTTTTTGAACACCCAAGATTGAAAAGAATGGGGGAAGGGAGTAGTTTTTAGACAGCCTGTAGATTTTCGAGGAAGAAAAGACAGTGAAGGACACAAAGTGCCACAGTTTTGACGTCCTGGTTAAGAATGAGTTGTCTCAATCTTCTCAAATGGGATCATTATACTGATCATTTAAATTTAAAGTACAGATTGAACCTCCCTTATCCAGGACTCCCTCATCCGGCACCATTCCCGGCCGCTCCGACATGAACAAATTGAAGTCCTTCCTCGCTGCCGACTCTCGCAATCGCTGGCCTGACCCCGCGATCCACCGCGCCCCCTCCCCACAATCTCTCTGCCACACTCCCAGCCCCAAGCCAGCCAGCCCCGATATCCCCTTGTTCAGTGCCTGTACCATCCAATTTAACGTGACCACCTCTCGTCCAGTAAAATCCCTTATCCAGAACAGGCCAGGTCCCGAGGGTGTCGGATAAGGGAGATTCAACTTGTATTGACTGAATGTTTGATGAAGTTTCCTCTCCTTTAATCCTTTCCCCTCCCATATTCAGGCTGGTGTATGACGATACAAGTGCCAATAACATGACGATCCCTAGTTTAAGCAGCCATTTTCCATGGCCTGAGAGTATAATAAGACTATTTGACTGTCGGTTGGATGCGGGGGAGTCCATCACAAGCCCCAGGAATGGGAGCCCGGGCTAACTTCTTACTTTCCTTCCCGGGTCCAGGGGCATCGATGCCGATTGCACCCCTGCTGCCATGTCGAGGTCAAAGGTTAACGAGAAATCTCCCTTTTTGAGCATGATGTGATTTACAACAAGAAAATGGTCAGGCTGTTAACAGAAGAGTCCCTGAATCTGAGTCGAGGTTGCTGAGGTATTCTTGGTACTGTTATAAACTGCCTTTACTGATGTAAGTGGCGAGAGTGTAAAGCAGCTCGAGTTACTTGGTGATCACAGGCAGCAACCTTGTGTGCTGGTCGTGTCAGAGTGTGGAGCTTCAACGTCCCTCCAGGTGTGGGTTGACTTGCTTGAACCCGAGTATTTTGGCTTTGTGCTGTAGACTGCCACATACAAGAGCTGGCTTGCGATGACCCGAGCGGCATTCCCAGTCAAATCCTTTAAGCAAGTCGGGAGAGTGAAGGGCTGGATTTGGCCTGGAATCTTGGGTGCGAAAGGACAGCATGCCAACCCCGCTGTCCCACTGTATCACTGTATCCCCACCCTGTCCCCAAAGAATGCTCTTTTTTTTAGTATCGAGCTCTTGGTGCCCTAAACAAAGCACGTGGTAACTTAAAGGCACAGTGAGTTCTTCATTTCTTCTCAGGAGACCTTGGGCCAAATGTGCAGTTAACTCTTATCAGGTGCTACGCACGACTATGGCTAACTGTGCTGGTTTCAGGGGTTTGTTTATCACTGCTGAAGGACTTTTGAGTTGCATAAGAACATAAGAAATAGGAGCAGGAGTAGACCATTTGGCCCCTCGAGCCTGCTCCGCCATTCGATAAGATCATGGCTGATCTGATCTTGGCCTTAACTCCACTTCCCAGCCCGCTCCCCATAACCCTTGACTCCCTTATCGTTGAAAAATCTGTCTATCTCCACCTTTAAATATATTCAATGACCCAGCCTCCACAGCTCTCTCGAGTAGAGAATTCCAAAGATTCACGGCTCTCACACAAAAAATTCCTCCTCATTTCCGTTTTAAATGAGCGACCCCTTATTTTGAAACTATGACCCTTAGTTCTAGATTCCCCATTTCTCTGTAAAGTAACATTTCAGAACATGGGAGGTTGCAAAAACACAGCCAAAGAAAAACAATGGATCTCGCCCTTCCCAGGCGGGAACTAATGATTGGACCAGTCGCTGAACCAGCAGTATTGCTGCAATCTCTGGACGATTCCTGCCCTGATTTGGTTCGGGTCTGAAACATTTGGACTGAGAGCCAAGCATTTGGAAGAGCCATTTCTAGCTTGAATTTCCATCCTGCTCTCACCCAACCCTCCCAATGTTCTCCTCGCACTGTCCCTGGTGGAGTTGCCCCATACTCTGATGCAGTTCTGTGGATACCAACCACCTTCAAGTACCTCGGCAATTGACCGTCCTACCTGAGTGGGTGTTGCACTATGACTGTTTGACTGGGAGGAGACCCATGGCTTCAGCCCCTGTGGTGTTCACACAACGCTTTCTGCCAGTGCTAACTGGGTAGCAATCAGGAGTGGGAGCCCTGTTCAGTTCTCCTTTGCCACTCCCTGAGCCCAGAAACAATTGTAACCACCCCTACTGTTTGATATTTAAGCCAGCTATCAATGTCTGGTTCGGCAGCTTCTTGGAGTCCACACCCGGTGTTACTGACTGCATCTCTACTAATGTTAATCTCTCTAACAAATTTAACCCAGCTCCCTCACACTGTTTCTCAGTAACCCCTCTCCCCCAGCACCCTGTGTTAGTGACTGTATCTCTACTGATAATCCCTCTCCCTCACACTGTTTCTCAGTAACCCCTCTCCCCCAGCACCCTGTTAGTGACTGTATCTCTACTGATAATCTAGCTCCCTCAAATGGCTCAATTTTCCCCAAAGCATTTTTTTGGCGTACTTGAAGAGTTACGCCCGATTTTTTTTTTTTTTGGGGGGGGGGCGCCTACCTACACCAAAAAAAAATATTCTAAGTTTCCCCGTTGGATTTCTTCGTTTTGGCGTGGTGTACCCCGATCTTTAGTTTTGGGGATGGAGCCTTGATCTGCACCAAAAAGATCGGGCTGCCATGGCAACTGGGGACACAATGCGAGCTGAGGCTGCAAAGTGAAGCATACAGTCAGCTCCCAACACATGAAAAGAATTGAAAAACACAACAGCAACTTGCCTCCAACCCTGCTTGCTGGTCCGATCCCATTCTGGGTCCCCATTCTCCCGGTCCGGTCCCATTCTAGGCCCCGGATATCTCTCTCTCTTGAACTGGGGACCGAGAATGGGAACAGACCGGGAGAATGGGGACCGCGAATGAGAATAAAAGCATTTAACTTGCAGGAATGGACTGAAGAAAATGTGTGAGATAAGATGTTCAGGGCAGCTTAGTATTATCTGTGTGAATGTATTTTTCCTAAAAGTGAGCCTTTTTTCTCTCTGAAAATCTGGGTAGTGCAGCACATCTTGTGCTCTTGTCAGGTGCACCACACGGTAATAGGAAGTAGGTTCTTGGTCATGGTTATCCTCTGAGTAATTCCATATCTTAGCTGGCCAATGGGTTGAGACCCTGTCCATGACTTTTTCCTCACTGTTACCCTCATTCCATCTGCTCCAGCCCTCCAAATATTGAAAATCAGCACAAAGAAATGGATTGTACACCGAGTCTCTCTAGCATGGTCCATCTGCTGGGCTGAGGCTCGTGAGTCGGTTGTTTCGATTTTGATAGAACATAATAAGAAATAAGAGCAGGATTGGGCCATCTGGCCCCCCCCCCCCCCCGAGCCTGCTCCACCATTCAATAAGAACAGGTAATGTTTTGTCAATAGGTGTAGTGGTGGCTGAGGCCTTTTCAAATAATGTGTGTTTAAATCTGAACATTTTTACTCTTGGGAAGCGAATGAGGCCTAGTTTGGTCCACTTGAAATTCAGTGCCTGCGCCCACAGCAGGCTGTTTCTGGTATAATGGTGAGTGTTGCAATAGGAGATGGAGCTTCTTCCGGCCTGTTGGTGAATCTCTTTTCTTTCTCTCCTGCCCTAAAGCTGCTGACTGCTGCTGGGTTTTGGTTCCATGGGTGGGTTCCGCCTGCTGATGCCCTCGCCTGAGTGCCCATGATTCACAAGTGAGCCTCAGACAGCGATTGTCGAGAGGCAGAACAGCCGAACTTCATCCAATGCTTGCCAACATTCATGCACGCACTTTGCAGGGCTCATCTGCCCTGGCAGATATTACCTGGCATGAAAGAAAGACTTGCACCTTTCACAACCTCGGAGCATCCCAAAGCGCTTTACAGTCAATAAAGTACGTTTAGAAGCGCAGTCACTGTTGTAATGTAGGAAAGTCGACAGCTAATTTGTGACGGTAAGCTCCCACAAACGTCAATTGACCCGATAATCTATTTGTGATGTTTATTGAGGGATAAATATTGGCCAGGGTTACATCCACCTGAGGCGGCAGAACTAATGATTAGTTTAACATCACACCCAAAACACAGCACTTCTTCAGTGCTAAAGTGTCAGTCTAGATTTTGTGCTCCAGTCCCTGGGGTGCAACTGGAACCCACGACCTTCTAACTGAGACGAGCATTCTACCACTGACCACACCATTGAGCCGCATTGTTTTCCAGCTCCCCTTGCTCCTGTCCTGCCCCAGCTTTGAAAGTGACGGTGACTAAATTGAAAGTCATGAGTGCATGCTGCAGAAGAATTACAATCAATTCTTTTCCTATTACAGGATGCCTCTGAGGATGTGATGAGCGCCCTGAGCAAGTTGAACGTTTCTGCCTTGACCAGGTGTGTATGATGCTCTTGTCGCAATGCCTCCATGTTGTACGGCGAGCTGCTGTGCTGCCTTGCTGATGTAACTCTCGTTCCTATGCCCCACTTGGTGTGCCTCGTCACAACGGCAGCCCTGCTGCAGGGGTAGGCACCATGTGGCCACTGAGCAGCCTTTAAAACCCCCCTCGTCGGACAGAGTCTGCAATCCATTCCTCCCAGCGGTGTTCACCGGGAGCACGGCTTGAAATCGGCCAGGCAGCCTACTCATCCGCTCATTTTAGTGGAAAGAAAATGACTGGCTTGAGCTCCAGGCTTTTTCTAACAGCCGCTCCCTACGAGCTCCAATCCCTGTTGGCAGAGTGGAGTCATCCCTACATTTCTTCAGTGGATTTTCCCTCTTTTTAAAATTTGAGAGCTTGGAGGTTTAGAAAGGGCCGCTGTCAGCGCTGTTTGTCTCGTTGGATAAATCCTCAATCAGAATACCGAGAACCGTTAGTGTCAGCGACTTGAGATGGACGCAATTTATGGGAACGTGGATTTAAACTTTCTATAGGTGCCCCTCCCTCTGAGGTGCTGTAGTACACTGCGACATGTCCTATAAAGAGACAAAGCTCGCCCACTCCTGACCTGTGCACCAGTGGCCGATCTGAGGGAGATTGCTCATTTAATCACTAGTCGCGTTGTTCTGTAGGCTCTCTACACTCGGAGTTTGGTTAAAACAGTCCCCCCCAACTCATTTCCCATAAAATCCTCTTCCTTATTGTATGACCTTTGACGTAAGCAAAAACATTCCATCGCCATGTAGGAGCGATTCACTGCGGCTGTTTCTGTGCCTGAGGTTGCGGAGGGGCTCTTTGGTCTTCTCGCGGCCCATCGTGTTGATCCAAGGATTGGCTGGGTAAGAGGGACCAGGACACTCCTAGGTTTGATTTCCCACTCTGCCGCTTCTCTGCAAATCCATGCTGCCTCTGTTTGACCAGCTCGTACTTGTCCAAGTGACTCAGCCTCTCTGTCTCTGATGAAAGATTCCTGTAACTTCCCCACAACTGACAGGGTCTGTAGCTTCCTGGTTTCTCCGTCCCCTCCCTCCCTTAAATAATGGAGTGACGTTTACAATCCAAAGCCACAATTCCTGACTCTACAGATCTTTGGAAAATTATGACCAATGCCCCTGCAATTTCCTCTGCTATTTCTTTCTACTCTCCCATCAAGTCGTGGAGTTTTTGTCTAACTTGAGTCCCATTACTTTCCCTATTACCATTTATTTAAAAAAATTCAATCCGCTAAGTTCTTCTCCCTTGTACCACTGCTATTTTGTCCTCTTCCTCCTGTGAAACAGATACAAAGTCTGCCATTTCCTTTATTGCCCAGCTCCCAGTTGGCAATATTAAGGAGCTGGAGCCCTCGACACTTCTGAGGCATGCTGAATTACACAAGAGGCAGAACTGAGTGGTGTTTGTTGTGTAAATATTTCTGTTGCAAAGCAGTTCAAGGCTGCTTCCTGGCACTGTGCCAGTAGTCAGTGAGTTGAGCTGTTTACAGGTGCGTTTGCTGCAGGCAAGAGAGGGAGACAAAAGAACTTTGTACGAGTGTGGAAAATAAAGAGAAAGGGCTGGATCGTGCCGTGTGTTGGTACTTAAACTTGTTGGGGTCTAAGGCCTGGGCAATTGTGCGGTTTTCCCCACACGCGATAGATCAGATCTTCGTTATACTGCTGGGGTGAGCAGCAGATTGGAGCAGAGGGTTCCAGTGTTGAGTCTGAGACTTGATTGGTGAACTGGGGGGGCGGGGGGGGGGGGGCAGGCAGGAAAGAGGGGGAAATACCCAGCTATGCAAATTATGGATTTACTCACCAAAACTGGGTTGCCTGCAAGGAGAACTTTGAGGTACTTAAAGAAAGACTTACATTTATATAGCGCCTTTCGCGGTCACCAGATGTCTCAAATGAAGTGCTTTTTGAAGTGTGGTCACTGTTGTAATGTGCGAAACGTGGAAATCAATTTGCGCACAAGCAAGCTCCCACAAGCAGTGTGATGATGATCAGATAATCTGTTTTTGTTATGTTGATTGAGTGATAAATATTGGGTCAGAACACTAAAGACAACTTCCCTGCTCTTTTTCGACATCGTGCCATGGGATCTTTTAGGTACACCCGAGAGGGTAGACGGGGCCTCGGTTTAGCATCACATCTGAAAGACGGCACCTCTGACAGTGCAGCACTCCCTCATCAGTGCACTGGAGTGTCCGCCTAGATTTATTTCTCTGGAGTAGGACTTGAACCCACAACCTTCTGACTCACAAGCGAGTGTGCAAGCCACTGAGCCACAGCTGATACTGGGGTGACTCCGTCCGGGTCGGTTGGCGGGGGAGGGAGCCCCAAGAACATGTGGTGGAATGAAAACTAATCGAATGGGTTAACTGATTTTTCTTGTCGCATACCAATAAAGAAAGAACTTGCATTTCTACAGCGCCTTCTATAGCCTTGGGACATCCAAAAGCGCTTTCTAGCCAATGAAATGTAGTCATTGTTGTATTATAGGAAAACACAGCAGCCAATGTGTCCACAGGAAGCTCCCACAAAAAGCAAAGTGATAAGTGACCAGATAATCTGTATTTTAGTGATGGTTGAGGGATAAATATTGACCACGATACCAGGGAGAACGCCCCTGCTCTTCTTTGAAATAGTGCCATGGGATCTTTTACACCCACCTGAGAGAGCAGACGGTTTAATGTCTCGCCCGAAAGATGGCACCTCCGACAGAGCAGTGCTCCATCAGTATGGCACTGAGTGTCGGCCTAGATTTTTGTGCTCAAGTTTCAGGAGTGGGACCCACAACCTGCTGACTGGAAGGCGAGATTGCTGCCCGCTGAGCCACGACTGGAACTAGGTTCGACAAGCCTCAGATGGGAAACAACTAGGGGGAAACCAAATTCTGAGCCTGGTCAGCCTACATACAACCACCTCCCAGAATCAACAACAACAGCTTGTATTTATATAGCACCTTTAACGTAGTGAAAGGTTCCACGGCGCTTCATTGGGAGTATTATGAGATAAAAATTTGGCGCTGAGCCGCATAAGTAGAAATTAGCGCAGGTGACCAAAAGCTTGGTCAAAGTAGTATGTGTTGAAGAGCATCTTGAAGGAGGTAGCGAGGCGGAGAGGTTTAGGCAGGGAGTTCCTGAGTTTGGGGCCTAGGTAACAAGGCACGGCCACCAATGGTTGAGCAATTATAATCACAGATACTCAGGAGGGCAGAATTATAGGAGCGCAGACATCTTTGGGGTGCTGTTGGAGATTACAGAGATACGGATGGGCGAGGCCATGGAGGGATTTGGAAATAAGGATGAGAACAGGAGCTGGCTTGCGATGTTCCCTGTAATTTTGTTTGGCCAACATAGCCCCTTTAAGGGACCATTTGAAAAGTCCGCACGTGCGCTGTCTTTCTATTTAACAGCAGGCTCACTGGCTGTGCGGGATCTTGAAAGTGCTGTGCTTCCGCGCAGCTTAGAGAGAGCGTTGCTGGCCAGGTTCTTTAGCGGAGTGATCAACCTGGCCCCGCTCTGGTAGATCGATCTCCAATCTGAGGCTGCGGACTTCAACATCCTAATCTGGGAGAGAACATTATAAATAAAGCTTGCATTATATTTTGGATTGGGGTGGCGAGGGAAGAGCCAGTTTGAAGATGTGGATGTAGAGGGAACCCACTCTTCTTCATCCTTTATTAAATTAAGAAAAACAAGCTGAAGAATTGCTGTGTCGAACTTGACTTTCTGTGAGTGCTGAGACAGCGATTGTTTCTGTGGGACAACAAAAGGAATTGACGAACTGAATTTGACTGAATCCCGATCCGATTGGAATTGGCGGGAGTTGGCTGAGCATTTACTTTTGTTAACCTCCCCACCCTGCTCCGTGCGGACCTGTTTCTCGGCTTTCTGCTGCTATGGCGCCAGAAGTTGAGGGCTGTCCAACTGAGGTGAATTCTGGGCATCCCTGGAAACGTTGCCGCGGTAACCCAAGTCGTGCTCATTATCTGCTCCTGGGGGCTGGTTATCCCAGACTGATTGTAACCAGTCATTTCATTCCCCGTCCTGTGCGTTCAGGGTGATCTAGGAATTGCTGTTTTAAAAAAAAAAAATCTATTCCATTAACTGTTCTGTTGATAAACTGAATACAAGGTTCGAACGCAGAGTAGGATAAGATGTGCGTGTTTTATATAGGAAACGCATTACTTTTGGAGGGGCAGGTGTTAAGCGGAGCCCCCCTCCCAGGGGTCAGTGCATGGCCCCCTGTTGCTTCTAATCTGCAAGGACGACCTGAATACAGTAAGGTTGTCAAATCTACTGATGATCACACGACCGTATTAATGACAGCAAATTGAAGGGTCGACTCTCCGATAGGGGGAGAGCAGGACCGAGCAAAAGGTTTGCAGAAGGACTTGGCTTGTTGTAATTGTGGGGTTAAATGGTACGTGAAACGTTGGAAATATTTCACATGGGTCAAAAATGTGGGAGGTATGTCTGCAGTGAATGGAATTGAATTAGCACAGGGTGACTTAGAAAGCGACAAAAATATGATAGTTCACAACAACAACTTGCATTTATATAGCACCTTTAACTTTAGCACGTAATGGGACAAAAATTGACACCGGCCCAAGAAGGAGACATTAAGACAGGGGACCCAAAGCTTGGTCAAAGAGGTAGGTTTTCAGGCATGTCTTAAAGGAGGAGGAGAAAGAGACAGAGCTTTAATTAAAGAGGAAATTGGAGAGCTTGGGGCTGAGGCGTCTGAAGGCATGGCCACCAACAGTGGGGCAAAGCGGTTGTTTTGGTGTTTTGCAGGTCACATGACTACATAAATGGGATGCCCAGACATCGGAGCAGTTGCAGAGATGATCCATTCATAGTGTAAACGGCAAGTGACAAGAAAGGATTATACAGTTTTTGCGGTCCAGAGAGGAGATGTTTAAGGGGATATTAGCCGGAGTTTGTTGGTGGTCCTCGGTAACATTCGGCACACTGTGGCTGTCTGGGTACACACCTCTGTACTGATTGTATGCAAAGTTAGACAACACGGGATCTGTGTTCAAGGAGTGCCCCGTCTGCTCTCTCAGTTGGACATAAAAGATCCCATGGCACTATTTCGAAGAAGAGCAGGGGAGTTCTCCTCAGTGTTCTGACCAATATTTACCCCTCAAATCAACATAACAAAAACAGATTATCTGGTCATTGCTGTTTGTGGGAGCTTGCTGTGCACAAATTGCCTGCTGCGTTACATTACAACACTTCAAAACTACTTCATTGGCTGAAAGGCGCTATATAACTGCAAGTCTTTTCTTTCTAGCTAAAGAGCACATTGACTTCAGGGAAATGGGGAAGCTCCCAAGCCAAGCTGCTTAAGGAAATGATGTGTGATTTCTGATTCTCTATCCAGAGAAGAGGCTTGGCACGTTCTCACCTGCAGAGCACAGCCTGTTCGTGCAAGTCCTGCGATCAAACGAGATTGTGGGGGGGATGAAGAGGAGGTTAATTTAGTTTCTTAAACGGGAATATTCCTGCTAGGAACGGTATAACCAGGAAGGCTAGAAACAATTTATTTGGGAAGGCAGGAAGTGTGTGAGATGAAATGGCAGGTAAACCTGTTGTCATAATTTGGAGCTGAATGAAAACCGATATAATTTGGTGTTACCAGGATTGTAGGCAGTGCAATGAAATTTCCATACTGTGTCCACTTGGAACAGTGAAAATCCTTCCTCGGTACAATTGTAAATTCTGCCCATCCAAACATTATCTGAAGAGGGCACCTTGGGCAGCACACTCCTGGTTGAAAGTCTGCCACTAGTGTGTGTAGCGTTGTGGTCAATTTGCAGTTCTGAACTAAGATAATCGTACATGAAATGTACGACACTGGACTGAAGTGTATTGGCTTCCCTATAGAATGTTGATGCCTGTGAAATGAAAAGGCCATGTGACTACGTGAAATATTAACGCATACTTAGCGACCCTTCATCTTGCGACAAAACATAAAATGTGGTCGTTTTTGGGGGGGGGGGGCGGTGTGCTGGGTTGTGAAGAGCTAATACGTGAGTTGATCAGAGTCTGCTGCAAAATGGCTCCCTAATGGAGTGAATGTGATCCGCCATTTTGAATTTTTGGTTTGGGTCGGAGATCTTGCCAGCCTCCAATCTCTTGCAGTTGGCTACAATATCTGTTGGTGATTTATAATGTATGGGGCAGAACCATGGGATGAGACATCTGAATTCTTTGAGCAGCAGTTTATCTTCAATAAGAAATTCTGGACAAGTGTAAAATGGTAGTTCTGAGGCATTGCAGTTTAAAAATAAAAAGGAGCCATTCATTGATGCCTATCATCTCTTTACTTAACCACTGTAAGGGCTGTATTGTGAGGCTGTGTGTGTCTGGTGCGTTGTTGGGTCTTTTGGTGGGGGTGGGGAGGCCTGGGACTGCTCAATACTGATACTGGGTGGTGAAAGAACAGCCCTTCCCGACACTGGCATCCTTCATCTGGATGGGTATAAATTAAGATTGACTGCTATCGGTTTGTCCTGATCATCCAATTTTAATGACAGCACTGTGAAGTGTGAGGGAGGGGTTTATTCACAGCTCCACAGTCTGAGGAGACCAACTTAAAGATCAGTAGAAATGCACCTGGTCCGCCAGGGTAGAGATGAGCTTGTTTGCCCAAGCGTGTTAATTCAAAAAGAGGCAAATGATCAGCCAAGCAACTGTTCCCAGTCGGGGTCTCCTGATTCCTGGCCACTCTGTTTTAAAGTGGGGGGTGGGATGGGCCTGGCTGGTGGCTAATCTCACCAGTGCGATTCGTCTGTGATCGCCCGTTGATGAACTGGCCCGTGCAGAGGCAGCAAAGATGGACGTGGCTGCTGTGTGTTGTGGGCTTGGTCTAATCAGAGCTAACACTGCCGAGTGACCTTGTGGTCAGTATGTGTTTATCTCTTCTATCTGCTCTTCCAGCTCAGCACAGTTGGTTCTTTCTGTTCAGGGTCACCTTCAGGGCTGGTTGGCAGATCGGGTCTGCCTGTCTTGCCTTCCTTGCTCCAACCCCCCACAGTCCTGGACTGAGGGAAGCTCTGCTATGTATGTGTGCGTGTGTGTTTTTTTTATAATCTCCGACCATTCATTCATTGCACGTCTTTTATAAACCTGATCACACAAACTTCCTTGCACGTTCGTGTGCCCTAGCAGTATTGTACTGCTATTTTATATGGGTGCGAGGGGAGAGAGAATATCAAGGTTTGCTTCCCCTCTTTATAATCTGCCCCATTTTACAGGTTGGGCCTGTGACCAGGTGGAGACGAGGAACTTGCCTTGTAAGGACTGGCAGAAATGATGCACCATTACCAAGGGTGTGTTGGGATTATGGTTCCAGTTGCAAACTCTGAGCCTAGGCCCTTCCCCTTAGAATAGAGGAGAATCTTTCCCGTATCATTGCCAAGCTGGGGAGACCACCTTTCCCTTGTTCCTGCCTCCAAGCTTGGTGCAAAGTGTGGAGGAGCTGACTGTCAATGGAGTGCTGAGGATTCCAGTGCCCTCTATTTCCAATGCCCTTCCTGCAAGCTCACTGGCCATTTGATGGTTCATTAGTTAAATCAAAAGCAGGAGTCGGCCATTCGGCCCCTCGAATGTTGTAAATAAATTGTGCCATTTGCAATGTTGCGACATTTTTGAAGCAAAAAGGAACTTGCCTGTTTATAGAGCGCTTTCAAGTTCTCAGGCAATCCCACAGCATGTCACAACCAATTAATTATTTTCATTGCGATCATAGAAATTTACAGCAGAGAAGGAGGCCAATTAGCCCATCATATCTGTGCCGGCCAATAAAGAATTATCCAGTCTAATCCCATTATCCAGCCTAATCCCACTTTCCAGCTCGTGATCCGCAGCCCTGTAGGTTACAGCATTTCAGGTGCATGTCCAAGTATTTTTTAAATGTGGTGAGGGTTTCTGCCTCTGCCATCCTTTTCACGTAGTGAGTTCCAGACCCCCACCACCCTCTGTGGAAAAAGGTTCTCCTCAAATCCCCTCTAATCCTTTTACCGATTACTTTACTTTAAATCTATGCTCCCTAGTTATTGATCTCTCTGCTAGGTCGTCTCTATCCAGGTCCCTCATAATTTTGTACACCTCAATTAAATCTCCCCTCTGCCTCCTCTGTTCCAAGGAAAACAACACCAGCATATTCAATCTTTTTTCATAGCTAAAATTCTTCAGTCCTGGCAACATCCTCGTAAATCTCCTCTGTACCCTCTCTAATGCAATCGCATCTTTCCTGTAATGTAGTGACCAGAATTGCACGCAGTACTCCAGCTGTTGCCTAACCAATGTTTTATACAGTTCAAGCATAACCTCCCTGCTCTTGTATTCTATGCCTCAGCTAATAAAGGAAAGTATTGCATATGCCGCCTTAACCACCATATATACCTGCGTATGCCACCTTAACCACCTTCTCACACTTGCTGTCAGCAAATGCAGCAGCTGGTTTGTGCACCGCAAGATCCCACAAGTAGCAGTTAAATAAATGACTGGTAGGGCTGTCAGTTAATCGCAGTTAATTTCTGTTCTTTAGCATATTGATGTTTGTTTTTTGGGGGGGGGGGGGGGTGGTAATTTATTTAATGCGCATTACACGGCGAGTACCTGGGAGGCCTTCCAATTTCTTGCCGCAAGCTTCTGTCCAGGTACAAAGCTTATCTTTGTCCGTGCACACATGGCTATTTATGTCATAAGAAATAGGAGCAGGCGTAGGCCATTTCACCCCTTGAGCCTGCTCTGCCATTCAATAAGATCATAGCTGATCTGATCATGGACTCTGCTCGACTTCCCTATCATCAAAAATCTGTTTATCTCCACCTTAAATCTATTTAATGACCCAGCCTCCACAGCTCTCTGGGGCAGAGAATTCCAAAGATCCATGACCCTCTGAAAATAAATTCCTCCTCATCTCCATTTTAAATGGGTGGGCCCTTATTCTGAGTAATGTTCTTACTCTAATGAACCTGCTGCACCATTGCCAGGGTGACGGCAGTGGTGTGGTGTCTGTCAGTGGTGTTCACTGCAGAGCCTCTGGCCTGTTGAAGGCTGCCTCTCCGTCAGTCTTGGGGCCCCACCAGGCCTGCCACTCCATGGAGGCCCGTTCATGGCCTGCAGGCTAGAATGTTACCACGATTAACGAGAGATTAAAAATTATTAATCACAATTGGGGGTTTTATTTGAATCTCTCGACTGCCCTATTGATCAATGAATCTATCCCAGTAGCGTTGTTAGAGGAGAAGTATCGGCCATGACACCCTGTGAACTCCACTGCTCTTCATCCCAGAGTGCAGCGGGATCTTTTACATCCAATCTGAACAATCTTAACATCTTGTCTGAAAGACAGCAGCTCCAACAATGCAGCTCTCCCTCAGTTCTGCACTGAAGCGTCCGCCTAAGTTATGTGCTCGACACCTGAATCCATGACCTGATTCAGACGAGGGGCTTGGGGCCGAGTCAAACTGACTGTGGTTGAAAGAGGGGGGGGTTCCTACTAACTTTGTCCACCAGCCCCCCCCCCCCCACAGCAGTTCACACTACTTGTTCTATTCTGTCCCTCTTCCAGACCAATTTTACACCAGGATTAAAAAAAAATAACTACAATTGGGTAAAATTGAAACCCATGATCCCGTTGTTTTGTGGATATGTCACGTTACTCACACTAACTGATCTGGGTACTCCTAGATTAGGATTGATCCACCAAGTGAGGCAACTGCCCTCAGAACAGCTCTTTCCAAACCTCCAGGTCCACAAAATTCCAACAAGACAGCCCAGCGAGTAAGAAATATAACGGAAGAATGGGGCCGAGGGTACGCAGGCTTCAAGGGCCAGACTGCCAGGGCTCGGGGACCTCGTGGCTGCTGTGTTGCAGGTTTGATGTTTCTGGTTTCGAGATGTGTTTCGAGACTAGGGGGCATAATTTCAGAATAAGGGGTCGCCCATTCAAAACTGATGAGGAGGAATTTCTTTTGAGGGTCGTGAATCTGAGGAATTCTCTACCCCAGAGGACTGTGGAGGCTGGGTCATTGAATATATTTAAGGTGGAGATACAGATTTTTGAGCGATAAGGGAGTGAAGGGTTATGGGGAGCGGGCGGGGAAGTGGAGGTGATGCCATGATCAGATCAGCCATGACTTTATTGAATGGTCGAGCAGGCTCGAGGGGCCAAATGGTCTACTCCTCCTATTGCTTATGTGTTCAAAGGATCCCAAGAGCTCCTAGTTTAAGCTAGCCAGTTGGACTAAACGTGGAAGTTGCTGAGATTAAATCTTGAAATATACTGAACACCTGCTCCCGTACAGTGTCGTCACTGGCCTGCTTCATCATATGATGGTACAAGCACATGACACTTTTTTTAACTTTAAGGGATTTCTTTTTTAGGCTTCCCTCTTTGTTCATCACCAGACTGGGCCTCTGTTACCATCCCTGTCCCCACTACTACTGCACCCTCTGTTACCATCCCTGTCCCCACTAGTACTGCACCCTCTGTTACCATCCCTGTCCCCACTAGTACTGCACCCTCTGTTACCATCCCTGTCCTCACCAGTACTGCACCCTCTGTGCTGTACAGACGCAGGACAAGCTTGAAAGGGCAAGAGTCAAAAATTGTACTGCTGTGAGTAGTTTATCGCAGTTCAAAGGGACGCACCTGCCATTGCGCTGTGCTGAAATATGAGGGTGCCTGGTGGGTGGGTGGCAGTGCGCGCGCGAAGGAAGCAGTCCAGGTTTGAGTGGCCTAATAATCTGGTCTTGAGGATCCCTTCTGTGGCTGAGCGACTCCCGCTGACACCATAATGCCTTCCTGGAGTAATGGACTCTGTGTGTGTCTGTGTGTGTCTGTGTGTGTGTGTGTGTGTGTGTGTGTGTGTGTCAGTTCTGTGCAATGTATTAAGTACCTTGCACTCCATGGAGTGTGCTGCAGTTAGGAATAGAGTGTGTACTTTTAGAAAACAAAGCCAGGGTTCCCAGTGGATTTGCAGACTTTGGCTTGGGAATTGTTTAATGGGAATTATACACTCATTTCTTGAAGATATTTGTGCGCTCTGATGAGTGAATTCTCCAGTGTTTGGATATTGAAAACGAATTAGTTGTAAATATTGAGATGTGACTGCAGCGTAGCAGTGCCGTTTGTTCATTTTAAACACTTCTGTTCACAGGGCTCAGGAACGCAGCACTGAAGGCAGGCCCCTGGTCACCAGTTCCAATGTCTTCCACAGAAACATCAATTGCAAGCGAATTTTTAAAACTGTGAAACGGCTTGAATGAAATTCAGCATTCGGGCAGTGTGTGCAGCTCATTTAACTTGCTATCAAAGGTAGGTATAGTTGAGCAACTCTTCACATTCCTCGCCTGTCTCTCTCCCCTTCCAGTGCATCCTCACCTCTGTGTGTTTGTGTCTCTCTCTCTCCCCTTCCAGTTCCACTTCAGTGACTTGAGCATGTAATCCAGGCTGATTCTCCAGTGCAGTACTGAGGGAGTGCTGAACCCCTGCCTGCCCTCTTGGGTGGACATTAAAGATCCCGTGGTTTTATTTAGAGAAGAGCAGGGGAGTTCTCCCTGGTGACCGGGCCAATATTTATCCTTCAACCAACACCACCAAAAATCTATTCATTATCTTATTGCTGTTTGTGGGAGCTTGCTGTGCACAAATTGGCTGCTGTGTTTTCCTACATTACAACAGTGACTACACTTCAAAAGTATTCCATTGGTTATAAAGCGCTTTGGGATGTCCGGAGGTCATGGACGGTGCTGTAAAAATGCAAGTCTTTTTAAAATAAATTTTTCTGACCCAAATTCAAGCGAGATTAAACCCATGAATCGAATGCCCACATATAAAGAATCACTGTTGATATGAGGTGGCGCAGCTCGCCCTCGCCTTGAGGCTGGGACATTGTCTGAACTCCTTCCACTGTTTGGTTTGAGAATGGCTGGTAGTTTTTTTTTCGGGTATGGGGGGAGGGGTGGGGTGGAGTGAAGTTTCTTTCTCTCGCTGAACTCTTGACAGTCCATTGTTGAAAACCTGCGTTTAGTGGCCATCTGTGAACTCCCTTCTATAGAGCTTTAATCAGAGAAGCCCCCTACCTGAGGGGAGGGGGCAGTGACCCTGAAGGCTCCATTGAATTTTGACTGGAATGCACGCCGCATTAGCCTGCGTGACAACGATGATTGATGCTGCCAGAGTAGCCTTTGTTGGGGTCAGGGTGGAGAGGTTGGCGAGGGGCCGGGGGGTCAGATGCACAATGGAGAATGGGATCAGTCGAGCCTGCCTCGTTCCTTCCCCTCCCAAGCGTGAGAACCGCGGCCGAGCTGAACACTGAAGCGAGCAAGGGGGGAGCTCTGTCCAATCAGCAAGCTGCTGACGCAGTCATTGAGACATGGCTTCACCGGGCAGGCCGGGGATCGGCATATCCTGAGAAGGGTCGTGACCTCTCTGGTGGGGGAGGTTATCCTTGCTCCCTGCAGATGTTTTATCTGCAGGACAGATGGGTACTTAGGCTGATTGAACAGCCAGCTGCACAGAGGCATCTTTTAACGGCTTACTGGCCAAACTGAATAGCTAATGTGAAGTTTTGCTTCTCTCCCATAAATACATAAGATTTGCCCAGCCCACTGAGTGAGGCCCAAATCTCTTTCCCTGCCCCCCCTCCGGGCAACAGGTTTTGGGGAGATTGCGACTGTTTAAAAATGTACTTGTGCAAAAGGATAAAATCCCTTTCATGGAAACTGAGCGCTTTTTCGGTGTGCTTCATATAGAGAAAGAACTTTCATTTCTACAGCCAATGAAGTACTTTGGAAGAGTAGTCATGGGTGTGACGTCTGGGGGGGGGCGGGAATTGCAGCCCATTTATGCACAGGTCCCACAAACAGCAATGGAATATTGAGCAGATCATCTGTTTTAGTGGTGTTAGTTGAGGGATAAACATTGGCCAGGAAGCTAGGAATAGCTCTCCTGCTCTTCCAATAGTGCCTTGAGATCTTTTACGTCCACCTGAGAGTGCAGATGGGGCCTCGATTTAACATCTCATCTGAAAGACGGCACCTCCGACAGTGCAGCACTCCCTCAGCACTGCACTAGGAGTGTCAGCCTTGATTATGTGCTTAAATCTCTGGAAAGGGACTTGAACCCACAAACTTCTGACTCAGGCAAGAATGCTGCCCTCTGAGCCGCAGCTAACATGGCAGAAAATTTTACGATCTCATTTAGGCTCATCAGGTAGGAGTTGCACAATTAATTCTTATTTTGATGCGCCAGCCCCTGACACAGTCTCTTGTATCCCTGCAGGCATGTGTCATGTGCTTATCTGCAGTTTGTTGCTGCCGATTTTAACACATTCATTTTTAAATAGCGGGGAGATCAATTTCAAACAAGTGTGCAAGTGCTTGGACAACATTATCCAGCCTGTAAATTCTCCCAACTACACCATTGCGATTCTAATCTCTCTTAATGGAGCCATTCACTTTCTACAGTGAGCTTTATTTATCTTGCTTGCACATGCTACAAAGATGATAACGGCAGTCTCGTCTCGTGTATAAATAAGGCCAGTTAACAGGTCAGTAAGTTTGTACTTTTTTTTTAAATGGGAGTGTGTATTTTCACCTGAGAGCTGGGCAGGCCTAGGAGTTCGGGCTTCAATCCCTGGCCAGTGCTGAGTGAACCAATCTCGGTCAGAGTTTCACTGAGGAACCTACAGCTGGTCACAATGTCTCCTGGACTATTAAAAAGCAGGGGGTGGGAAATCAGCCAAGTTTCCTGCTCCTGATCACTACCCAGTGCGTCCTGGTTGTTGAGATATGTGCCCGTGGTATTTGGGCAAGGCTGGATCAGACTTTCTCATAGCATGCCAATGCTTCCTGTCGAGGTGCGCGCACAAATCCTGGCCAATTGGCTGAGGAGGCCATGGGTGGATAGAACTGGGAAGAGGAATATATGTTTAAGTAAGAAATGGCACTCCAATATCCTTGCTGGCATGTCATTGAGAATTATTAAATGAACAACCTGGAAGCCCTCGAACTATGCCTGGGGTTATTGTGCTGTTGGTCCAGGCAATGTTGTATTTGAAGTCGACATTATGTTCTGAGACGGAATGTAAATGAATTTTTAAAAATTGTTTAATGGTCATTTCCATTTAATGTACCTTGCTCTCCCCCACCCCCTCCTCCTCCTCTTCCTTCCCTTCTCTATCCCAGTGTAGTATAGTTCCGGTTTTCTATACGGTGTTTTGCTGCAAATGTATTGAAAGGCCTGTGATTTACTGGAAGGATCAGCGGGCCTCTGGAGGAATGCGTTACCGTGGAAACTATTGTGCGGCCATCTGTCCGAGTAGTGCCAAAGTGCTGACAGTGCAGGTAGTGATGAGGCCTTCTACTGCAGTGTAAGCACTTAACGTGCTCCTTGTACACACCATCTTCCCCGAAGATCCAGACTCTCCCTGATCGCAAGCTTCCAATGCTGACTGTAGATCAATGATTGTACGGATAGAATGCCCTGTATTCTCTTGCTTGCCCCCTTAAATGTATTGTTTGTCTCCCAACTTTCTGTCAAGTGCCATAATCAAGGATGCTTATTTTTTTTAAAGCTTTCACAGAAGCTAATGAAGGGTACGGTAGTGTAGTGGCTAGGTTACTGGGCTTGTACTCCAGGCACCTGGGTTAATAATCTTGAACGCGAGTTTATCTTCCTCGAGCGCTGTGCCTCTGGGCCTGGCTCCAGCCCTAACCAGCCTCTTGCTCCAGTAATACCCCCCCACCAGCACGCTGGGGCACGGAGCTGAGGTGGAGGCATTACAGGTGAAAGGGGGTACAGGACTGATGTTCTGCAGGCGCCGAGATGGTGCAGGGTCGCTCTCACTGAGTTGGCCACGAGAGAGGGAGGGGGTCCAGCCCCAAGTAATCGTGTCCAGCTTGGGCAGGCTGGGAATGGAGTCCGCGAGTCTCTGGAGGAGCGGTTCTGATCGAGGGTCAGCGGGCGAAGGAGGGATGGGGTTGCAAGTTGGCAGGGAAGAGTTATTGTGAGTGCCCGCTGGCATTGCTAGCTGTTGGCTCAATGTCCAGCCTTCAGCCCCTTGACTTGTCGCAAACCCGCACAGAACGCTTTGGCTGTTCACTTCCTGCCTGTCTCTGGATTCTCCGACATGTTCCTGACTTGTGGCTGACCACTTGCTGGTACCAGTTCTTTCCTGTGGGATCCAAGGGGAAGGAAGAGCAATTTTGAGTGATTGAAAAGATGATATTTTGCAAAGGATTGGCCTATTTGTCCTCTCTTAAAACTCAAGTCTTCGCTCTGGGCCTGTGTGTCCCCTCTCCTTGTTTTGCTGTGATCCCACCACCTCTTCACTATATCTCGTTTGTGGAGCAAGGCTGAATATGAAAGGTGGTGGAAGTCAAAATTTGGAACGGGGAAATCTCTGAATGCTCATGATAAATGATGGAGGTGAAAATTGTTTTAATTTAATTGAACAATATTGCCCCTCTTCAGCCAATCTGTGCTCTTGGTTTGACCTTGTTGGATCATTGAACTCGCCAGGTCAAATGTAACGTGCTTTTTTTGGAGGGGTTGAGATGCAGCTGCTTCAGAGTGAGGTGAATCTGACTCGGTGTGAGATGGGTGGGGTGGGGCAGTTTATAAATCAATACCAAATAAGGAATTCAGGCCGAGCTATTTTAATAATTGGCACGAGGAAAAACGAATCAGAACTGATGCTGAAGTGAATGTTATGGATTTGAGAGATGGCGAGTTTCTCGAGAGGTAGAGAATGGATAGAGACATTTAGTGAGCAGGTGAGGTTGAGAGCAACCAAAAAGAGGACCGGTTTGCAATGGCCTATTGTTTCTATAATGTCGATTGTTTAAATAAGGTTTTAACAGCTCCTGATGTTCCCTGCAAGTGCAAAGCAAATCGTGAACCTGTCATACAAGCTTCTTGGAGGTTGACACTTGCCTTCTTTGTTGGTGCGGTTAATCCAGTTTTCAAGCAGTATGTACTACAAACGTGATCTTTTTTGACGAACTCCCTTCCGTCGTTTGCTCCCGTGATTTATTAAGATTTTCGATGTGTTTTCATTATCAAACCCCCACCCCCACCCCCGAGCCACCTCTGTCCCACTGCCTGCTTTCAGAATTGGCACCCCCAGTCAAAGGCCTGTTCACACCTGGGCCTACTGAAAAGTTTGGAAATTATTTTTTTTTGTGCGGGGGTGGGTGAGGGGAGCGGGCTGTTTGTGAAATGGTGGTGGTGGAGAGGGCAAGGGAGCTTATTCTGGATCTGCAGTGCCAAAGTGCAAATAGTGGTAGGTAGTGCAGAGTGAATCCTAGCTACACTATTTACACTTCAAGCACTGTTGCACCCGATCGCTGACAGGAAATAAAGGAAACTGCCCTTTGACCTGGCCTCCATTTTGGATGCAGCCCTTATTACAACCACATGTTCATGTTATTGGGATGGATTCCTTTTTGTGAAATTGTACAACTACAGCCTTCCCTGAGCCTGTATTGGTGGATCAAACCACACGGGTTTAGAATGAAGCAGCTGTTTGACCGTGCAGTTGGCTTGCCCTATTGAAGGTTGTTTTTCGGGAAGGATTTTACACATTCCTCCCCGGCCCCCAACACGCCTGCAGATGTTAACTTGAGCGACGGCTTTGGAGCACCAGCCATGCTCCAGTACCCCTCTGAGTTGGCTGATCTTCACATGTACCTGGACGGTGTGTGTCAACAAGATCTTGAGCTGCTGGCGATCTGTCGGGCCACAGGGCCAGCTGCGGTGCAAGAGGAGTAAATGTCACTGGTGTCAGAGGGTGCTCTTCTGAGGTTGGGGCTGAATGTTTGGGACAGTGTAGAAGGATCTTTACTCTGTATCTAACCGGTGCTGTACCTGCCCCGAGAGTGTTTGATGGGACAGTGTAGAGAGAGCTTTACTCTGTATCTAACCCCGTGCTGTACCTGCCCTGGGAGTGTTTGATGGAGCAGTGTCGAGGGAGCTTTACTCTGTATTTAACCCGTGCTGTACCTGCCCTGGGAGTGTTTGATGGGACAGTGTAGAGAGAGCTTTACTCTGTATCTAACCCCGTGCTGTACCTGCCCTGGGAGTGTTTGATGGGACAGTTTAGAGGGAGCTTTACTCTGTATTTAACCCGTGCTGTATCTGCCCTGGGAGTGTTTGATGGGACAGTGTAGAGAGAGCTTTACTCTGTATCTAACCTCGTGCTGTACCTACCCTGGGAGTGTTCAGTGGTGACTGAAATGGAAAGTGTTTCATTTCTCTGCACTAACAATTCTCACTTTATGCACAAAGACCATTCTGGGTTTAACTTGTCCTTTTTTTGTCCTCCTTATCGAATAGTGTCCGCCGCTTGGGGGTATTGAGACTGCTCAGCCATGAACTCTGAGACCATCAGCCATGCTCTTTGACGACCTGTATAACTGTTGAGATTCTCTGACCTTGCATTGTTTTAATTTCTCCACTTACCAGAGCCTAGTCTTATCCTGACAGCAAGTCCTGATTGTTTGTCTTTCGTTAGCCACCCATCCGATTGTTGGCTATCCTGCAGATTCCAGATACGAAGGTGGCTCAGCAGCAAGCCCAGCAGGTACAGGCCCAGCAGGTACAGGCCTTGCCCATTTGGTATTCACTTCGTCGTCTTGCCAAGACTTAAGACTATTCAAATGTTCCAGCCTCTCTCTAAAGTGATCGTATCCCGGTGTTTGATTTACTGGGTGGTGGGCAGGAGGTTTAATGCCCGAGATACAAACAAGAGCTTCAAACTCTCTTGTCTGTCCCAATGTTGACTACAATGGTTTCCCATCCTGAAATGGAGGAGGGTTGTGTCCACGCAGCCCAAAAGTGCTTGTAGTGCAGGTAGTTGCATTGAAACCTACTGCAGAACAATCACTTTCAGCGCTGTTTGAATCCATGCACCTGGACTACCTCGGACCGAGAAGGATCAACTGAAATCCAGCTGGAAATCCAGATGTCTGCTGAACACTCGGCCTGGTCGGTTAGTCTTTTGGTTCGAGTCCTAACCCTGGATGAAGTCATTTGTCAGCCAGTTCTTTTTTGGCTACGTGTATTAGTAACCTCTTAGTGTTGTCTAAAGAAAGACCAATGTGTGACCGCAGTGGCCCAATGTCATGAGGGTAGGCCCTCAATTTGTCGCTGATCTCCTTGTCTTGGCTGCACCATTCTGAGGGAATGTTATGGGGCGAGGGGAAGGAATGGGGATGGGGGTAAGGATTGAAATGTGCAGAAGCCCCAGCCATCGACCGGCAGCTCCTGCCTGCTTTACAACTTCCAGTGGGATTTTTGCGTCTTGGGTTCGGAACAGCAATGTCCAACTGCAGTCTAACATAGAAACCATAGAAAATAGGTGCAGGAGTAGGCCATTCGGCCCCTCGAGCCTGCACCACCATTCAATAAGATCATGGCTGATCATTCCTTCAGTACCCTTTTCCTGCTTTCTCTCCATACTCCTTGATCCCTTTAGCCATAAGGGCCATATCTAACTCCCTCTTGAATATATCCAATGAACTGGCATCAACAACTCTCTGCAGCAGGGAATTCCACAGGTTAACAACTCTGAGTGAAGAAGTTTCTCCTCATCTCAGTCCTAAACGGCCTGCCCCTTATCCTAAGACTGTGTCCCCTGGTTCTGGACTTCCCCAACATCGGGAGCATTCTTCCTGCATCTAACCTGTCCAGTCCAGTCAGAATCTTACATGTTTCTATGAGATCCTCTCTCATCCTTCTAAACTCCAGTGCAGTGTATAAAGGCCCAGCTGATCCAGTCTCTCCTCATATGTCAGTCCAGCCATCCCTGGAATCAGTCTGCTGAACCTCCGCTGCACTCCCTCAATAGCAAGAACGTCCTTCCTCAGATTAGGAGACCAAAACTGAACACAATATTCCAAGTGAGGCCTCACCAAGGCCCTGTACAACTGCAGCAAGACTTCCCTGCTCCTATACTCAAATCCCCTTGCTATGAAGGCCAACATACCATTTGCCGCCTTCACCGCCTGCTGTATCTGCATGCCAACTTTCAATGACTGATGAACAATGACACCCAGGTCTCGCTGCACTTTCCCTTTTCCTAATCTGCCGCCACTCAGATAATATTCTGCCTTCGTGTTTTTGCCCCCAAAGTGGATAACTTCACATTTATCCACATTATACTGCATCTGCCATGTATTTGCCCACTCGCCTAACTTGTCCAAGTCACCCTGCAGCCTCTTAGTGTCCTCCTCACAGCTCACACCGCCACCCAGTTTAGTGTCATCTGCAAACTTGGAGATATTATACTCAACTCCATCATCTAAATCATTAATATATATATTTTAAAGAGGTGGGGTCCCAGCACTGAGCCCTGCGGCACTCCACTAGTCACTGCCTGCCATTCTAAAAAGGACCCGTTAATCCCGACTCTCTGCTTCCTGTCTGCCAACCAGTTTTCTATCCACGTCAGTACATTACCCCCCTATACCATGTGCTTTGATTTTGCACACCAATCTCCTGTGTGGGACCTTGTCAAAAGCCTTTTGAAAGTCCAAATACATCACATCCACTGGTTCTCCCTTGTCCACTCTACTAGTTACATCCTCAAAAAATTCCAGAAGATTTGTCAAGCATGATTTCCCGTTCATAAATCCATGCTGACTTGGACCAATCCTATCTCCAAATGCGCTGCTATTTCATCCTTAATGATTGATTCCAACATTTTCCCCACCACCGATATCAGGCTTAACCGGTCTATAATTACCCGTTTTCTCTCTCCTTTTTTAAAAAGTGGTGTTAGATTAGCAGCCCTCCAGTCCATAGGAACTGATCCAGAGTCGATAGACTGTTGGAAAATTATCACCAATGCAACCACTATTTCTAGGGACTATCAGGCCCTGGGGATTTATCGGCCTTCAATCCTGTCAATTTCCCTAATGCAATTTCACGCCTAATAAGGATATCCTTCAGTTCCTCCTTCTCACTGGAGCCTTGGTCCCCTAATACATCCGGAAGGTTATTTGTGTCGTGCTTTGTGAAGACACAACCAACTTGTTCAATTGGTCTGCCATTTCTTTGTTCCCCATGATAAATTCATCCGAATCTGACTGCAAGGGACCTACGTTTGTCTTCACTAATCTTTTTCTATTCCCATATCTATAGAAGCTTTTGCAGTCAGTTTTTATGTTTCCGGCAAGCTTCCTCTCATACTCTATTTCCCCCCCCCCCCCCTTAATTAAACCTTTTGTCCTCCTCTGCTGAATTCTAAAATTCTCCCAGTCCTCCAGTTTGCTGCTCTTTCTAGCTAATTTGTATGCCTCTTCCTTGGAATTAATACTATCCTTAATTTCCTTTGTTAGCCACAGTTGAGCCACCTTCCCCATTTTATTTTTACTCCAGACAGGGATGTACAATTGTTGAAGTTCGTCCATATGCTCTTTAAAGGTTTGCCATTGCCTATCCACCATCAATCCTTTAAGTATCATTTGCCAGTCTAATCTAGCCAATTCGCGCCTCATACCATTAAAGTTACCTTTCCTTAAGTTCAGGACCCTAGTTTCTGAATTAACTTTGTCACTCTCCATCTTAATGAGGAATTCTACCATATTATGGTCACTCTTCCCCAAGGGGCATCGCACAACAAGATTGCTAATTAGTCCCTTCTCATTACACATCACCCAGTCTAGGATGGCCAACTCTCTGGTTGGTTCCTCGACATATTGGTCTAGAAAACCATCTCAGTAAAATCCTCTTCCACCGTATTGATACCAGTTAGGTTAGCCCAATCAATATGTAGATTAAAGTCGCCCATGATTACTGCTGTACCTTTATTGCACACATCCCTTATTTCTTGTTTGATGCTGTCCCCAATCTCACGACTACTATTTGGTGGCCTGTACACAACTCCTACTAGCGTTTTCTGCCTTTTGGTATTCCATAGCTCCACCCATACCGATTCCACATCATCCAAGCTAATGTTCTTCCTTACTATTGCATTAATTTCCTCTTTAACCAGCAACGCCACCCCGCCTCCTTTTCCTTTCTGTCTATCCTTCCTAAATGCTGAATACTCTTGGATGTTGAGTTCCCAGCCTTGGTCACCCTGGAGCCATGTCTCCGTGATGCCAATCACATCGTATCCGTTAACTGCTATCTGCGCAGTTAATTCATCCACCTTATTCCGAATACTCCTCGCATTGAGGCACAGAGCCTTCAGGCTTGTCTTTTTAACACACTTTGACCCTTTAGAATTTTGCTGTAAATTGGCCCTTTTTGTTTTTTGCTTTGGGTTTCTCTGCCCTCCATTTTTACTATTCTCCTTTCTAGCTTTTTGCTTCTGTCTCCATTTTATTTCCCTCTGTCTCCCTGCATAGGTTCCCATCCCCTTGCTATATTAGTTTAACTCCTCCCAAACAGCACTCCCCCTCGGGCATTGGTTCCGGTCCTGCCCAGGTGAGCTAATCGTATTCCCACCCCCCCCCACCCCAACAACCCTTTCACTGTCACCATTGAAGTCTAGACAATCCGGCCCGATTTGCCCTTCTGTTTCTTATCGACTGGATTGTCTTGTTTAAATTGAAACTTTCTTTTTCCCCACACCCTCCCCCAAAAGCTGTTGAGGGTGGGAAGGGGGGTATAATTGAAATCGGAGATTGGTGGGTTTTTGTTGGGCAAGGGTATCCAAGGATATGGAACCAAGGCGGGTAAATGGAGTTAAGATACAGATCAGTCATGGTGTAATTGAACGGCGGAACAGGCTCAAGAACAGGCCTCCTCCTGTTCCTATCTTATTTTGTGAGCTGGGAGGTTTGGAAAGGGCTCATCTTAGCACCCCGACAAATGTTAGATCAAGGTCTGTTGGTATCAGCGGCACGGCGTAGATGAAAATGTAATTGGAACGTGGATTTAAATTTTTTGTGGGTCCCTGAAGGAAAATGGCTTGGCCACCCTTGACTTAATTGCCTGTCCTTGTTTAAATTTCTTGTGTGTAAGTGAACTGTTTGGTCTTTCTTTAGACAACACTACTCAATGTGTGACCTCAGTGTCATGAGAGTTGCTGAGTTCCTTGTCTTGGCTGCACCGCTCCGAGGGAATATACCCGGAGTCGTCTGCAGTGTGAGGTGGGGCGGGGGGGGGGGGCGGCGGCAACAGATCACCTGTGTCCTTTATTGAAGTCTTGCTTCTTGGTTAAGCAATGCCTCCATTTCAAAATCCTAGTTTACAAATCCCTCCATGGCCCCGCCCCTCCCTATCTCTGTAATCTCCTCCAGTTCCATAACCTCCCGAGATGTCTGCGCTCCTCTCATTCTACCCTCCTGAGCATCCCTGATAATCGCTCAACCATCGGTGTCTGTGCCTTCAGCTGCCTGGGCCCCAAGCTCTGGAACTCCCTCCCTAAACCTCTCGGCTTTTCATCCTTTAAAACCTACCTCTTATCTGCCATAATTTTTTGTATGGCTCGGTGTCAAATTTATTGTTTTGTTTTAACAGTCCTTGGGGTGTTTTACTACGTTAAAGGCGCTATATAAATACAATTTGTTGTTGTTGTTGCTTCAGAACTGTACCCAAAGCCCTGGGTGTAAGTTTGTGATTTGTTTTTGGGGGGGGAGAAATGTTTGATTCTTTTTTCTCGGCAGTAGGGCAAGATGTCACGGTTGGTCTCGGTGCTGGATGGTGCCGACTCGCGGTTAGTTTTGCTGGCTTTGCAGTCAGTTGCTGATTCCTATTGCTGTGCAAATCCACGCAAAACTGACCGCGTCGGCAATGGCAAGGCCGGGCGGCATTCCCAGACACACGCCTGGGCGGGTGAGTATCAATCCAATCCCGAGCAAATCCAGGAGCTCCCGGCCTTTTGGGAATCACAGGTTAGAGGCTAAAGACTGGACCTTGAGGGCAGCAGCAAGCAACATGGTTGAATGTGACTTTTACATGAACAAGAGGATTTGCTACAAGGAGCGACCTGCCTGTGAAATGGAGCACTGGAACTGTGACCCTGAGAGGGTTAGAAAGGTGAAGCAATTGTTTAATGTATGAGGAGCGAATGATCAGGGTATCGCTGGATAAATGTTTGTCTAACTTGCATTGGGTGCTTCGATCTGTCCTGGCTATTCTGCAGTGATTGTAGAAGACAAGGTGACAAAAATGGTATGGATATGACCTCAAAGATGTTGACGTTGGTATGGGTTGGGGTCGGGAAATCATCCCGACTAAATATTAAAATACTTCACGCACGCATTTGACAACAAAAGCCCCAGGTGCAATGGCACGTGTCTCCTGCTTTAATATACGACTGAGATGCAGTGTACGGCCTCCATCACGCTTTAGATCGATGAGGAGTTGGGAGCCGGTGGGTTATGTTCCCGATCCTCGGGACGGTGGAGGTTGTGTTGTACTGCGGACAGAAACGGCCAAAGAGGACGACGAGGAGCTGAGGATGCTCGTCCCCTGTTTTGTGTAGGTTGGGATGGGCAGCAGTATTTACAGTTGATTTGATATTGCACTTGTCCCGGCCTATACAGATCATGTGGGCCTTGGACAGTGTGACCGTCACCGTATTCCCACAACCCATCCACTGGCGGTTGTTGCAGCTGAGCCAAGACAACTCTGTGTTTTCTTTCTCCTCCCTCTCCTTTGCTCAGCGCTCCGTTTTTATGAAAGTTACCCACTCCCCCAGCTTGCTCTTGCTCTCTCCCTGCCCATCTCTTTCTCTAACCCCCCATCTCTTTCTCTAACCCCC